>NC_088339.1:6160000-6760000 GCF_036884655.1 Musa acuminata AAA Group | reverse complement strand
TAGTGTCCCGGTTTTTTGCATTCATAGCAAATCACTTGGTCCTTCTTTTGTTCAAATTTATTTTTTGTATTATTTTTAAATCTGTTCTTTCTTAAATATTTTTTAAACTTTTGAGTCAAAAGTGCAATGTCATTGTCACTGTCCTCATCACTTGATGTTCCTTTCAAGTGGTCTTCTTGTGATTTGAGTGCCATATCCTTCCTGTTCTTTGGAAGGGGGTTCCCGAGCTCGTCATGAGCTTTACATGTCATTTCGTAGGTCATTAGAGACCCAATGAGTTCTTCAAGAGGGAATGCTTTAAGGTCTTTGGCCTCTTGAATGGCCATAACTTTTGGATCCCAACTTTTAGGGAGGGATCTTAAGATTTTAGTTACTAGTTCAAAGTTAGTAAAATCTTTACCAAGAGCTTTGAGTCCATTGATGACATCTGTAAACCGGGTGTACATGTCTCCGATGGACTCACTTGGTTTCATTCGGAAAAGTTCGTAAGAGTGCACAAGGATGTTGATTTTGGACTCTTTCACTCGGCTAGTGCCTTCATGAGTGACCTCAAGAGTTCTCCAAATATCAAAAGCCGAATCACACATTGAAACACGATTAAATTCGTTTTTGTCTAGTGCACAAAACAAGGCATTCATAGCCTTTGCATTTAAAGCAAAAACCTTCTTCTCCGATTCATTCCATTCGCTCATCGGAAGAGAAGATTTTTGAAATCCATTCTCGACAATAGACCAAAGCTCAAAGTCCATAGAAATGAGGAAGATTCTCATGCGAGTCTTCCAATATGTGTAATCCGACCCATTAAACAAAGGTGGTCGTGCAATAGAATGGCCCTCTTGCATGCCGGAGTAAGCCATCTCTCTTGGGTATTAAACCAAATATGAGAGATAACCTTGCTCTGATACCACTTGTTAGGATCGGAGCGGCACTAAGAGGGGGGGGTGAATTAGTGCAGCGGATTAAAACTTCGATTTTAACAAAATCTTTCGTACGTTAAGAATGAAACTTGAGAAATTTAACTTGAAGGCGTATTCTTAAAGTTGCGCAGCAAGAGTAATAAGGAACTAAAGCAGTAAGAAGATTTGCAGTAATGTAAATGACAATAATAAAAAGCAAACCAGAGATTACGCCGATTTTTAGAGTGGTTCGGTCAAATGACCTACTCCACTTGCGAGGCCCCTCTTCGATGAGGCTCCCACCTTCCACTAGCAAGTCTCTTGAAATGGAAGGGTAAACACCCCTCTTACAACCTTTTACAAGCAGCTCAACCTCTTACAAATTTTCAATAAGAAAGAAGGAGGAGAACTCTCTAGCAAATTGAAAACAAGACTTGCTAAGACTTTCTAAGACTTTTCTCTCAATCAAAATGCTTCTCAAAAGTTGTAACCTCAGCTGAGATTTGAGGGGTATTTATAGGCCTCAAGAGGATTCAAATTTTGGGCTCCAAAATTTGAATTCTCTTAGGGTTCCCGGTGCTGGCGGTTCCACCGCCCAGCCAGGCGGTGCCACCGCCCAGCGCTCGGGTGCTGGACGGTGCAACCGCCCAGCCAAGGAGGTGTCACCGCCCAGCCAGGCGGTTCCACCGCCTGGCTTTCCGATTCATTGGTTTGGCTTATTTTTCGCCCAAACCAAATTTGACTTTGGGCCTAGTTGGCCCCTAACCAGGATATAGGATTATCTCTTAATCCTAATCCTAATTACAGGTGAACTACATAAAAAAAACATCCTAAGCAAGTTTTTTTAACCGCGAACGTCGAGTCTTGTTCCGGCGAGCTTTCCGACGAACTTCTTCCGACGGACTCCCTGCAAGCTCCCAATCTTTGTGATGACTTTAACGAGTAGCCGAGCCTTCTTGGTGATCTCCGCGAGCCTCCGACGATTTCTTCGGCGAACTTCCGACACGTTCCCGATTTCTTCTCGGACGGTTCCGGCAGCATCTCCGATGATTCTTCGGTCTCTTAAACGTCCATCGAGCTCGACTCCGGTATCCTTGCTTTATGTTTTCTGATTATCGTAGTTAATCCTGCACACTTAACTCAATAATATGGATTAGATCAATTAACCCACCAATTGATTATATCATCAAAATCCGAGATTCAACAAGTTCAAGCAGGCTTAGTATCAAGATACAAAAGTAGAAATACAAGTGTTCATTTGAAGTCATCTCATTTGATATAAAATCACAAAGGTTTACCTCATTCGAAAACAGGCATTAGACATAACAATAGGAGAAAGGAAATTAGAGCATTTCATTGGCAAAAGAAGCATTTAGGCATGTATCAAATGGCACAAGAGTGTTTGGGGGCATGATAATGACAAACGAAACACTTCAAAGTATAACAAGTGAACCGAATAATAAACACAAGCTTGTATGACATTTTTTATGTAGCATGCATTCTATTTTTTTTATCCAAAGCATAATATGAACTTATAAACAAAGCTTTGGATATCATATCAATAAACATAGAGGGCGCTGTGGGACCACATACATAATGTGATTCATCCATTTCTGGATGACCACCAAGCATAAGTCTCCCACGTTTGGGAGCTCCATCCACCCACGTTTGAGTGAAGTCAATGGGGTCGGCAGAGCAATCGCTGGCTCTAAGCATAACTCCCTTTACCATTTCTGGCAAAGGTTCACAATATCCCACAAGACACCAGAGTACAAAAGGGTAGTATGAACAATAACATTTACACATATCAGAAACACATGCGGAACAACGAAGATATGAATGTGCCTTTATCAAACGAGGAAATGCAAACAAAGCATTACATAGTAAATTTCAGTTATACAATAATTTCAGGATGAACAATACAAGAACCTCAAAGGACTAATATAAAGCTCAATTGAAGAAGAATTTAGCAGAAATCATATTTCCAATAGGATGAAAATTGAATAGGCAAAACCCAACAAAGTTTTCAATAATGATAGAATTTGAATGGTATATTTTATGAATTTTTTGAGTGACCAAATATGCTCCAAATCACTAAAAATAGGTGTCACTGTATCAATCTATTTTCCGATAAACTCAGATTTATAATTTTTTGAGTTCCTGACAGAAAGGTACAACAAATAGAGTAAAGGAAGGTCAGAATTGATCATCCCTGTTTTGCAGACTTGATATAATCAATTTAAACAGATGTTTCAAAAGGCAAACATACTTGAAAATTTCCAACTAGGTGTCAAAAGAAAGATATGTTAATCTAGTTTCCAAAGAACTAAGCTTTGTATAATTCAGAATTTTCTCTAGAGAGTTATGAGCAATTTAGTAATAGAAGGTCAGAAATTTCAGTCCCTATTTTGCAGAATCTGTAGGGTTAATTGAAACAGAAGTCTTAGTAGGCATTTAAACTCCAAATCATTCAATCTCAGTGTCAAAATAAAGATATTTGAGTCTACTTTCAAATGGATTAGGTTTTGCCTAAATCAGAGTTTAGTGCTAAAAATTAGATCTAAAACAATGTATAGAAGTCAGATTACCGAAAAAATTTTAGATTCATGGCTTTGTATCAAAAGGAAAGAAATGTTTGGTACTAAGCTGAAATCTTTTGAATTATGAAGAATTAAAAGGAAAACAGAGATTAGGAATTCTGTAGGAAGAGGTTAGAACACTTGCCTTAGATGAGTTTGATTCCCAAATATAGGGAGTTGATGCAAAACCTCAAACAAAGTTTCATCTTCTTCTTCTCCTTCTTCTTCTTCTTCTTCTTCTTCTCTTCTTCTTCTTCTCCTCAAACTAACGTTGGCTGAAAACTTTCTTTTTAATGGTGCCTTAAATTACTTAGGTTTGGCTCATGCTAAAATAGTGAGGTGGCAAGCATGCATGGGGGTTTAGGTGTCAACTTTAGAATAAATGCTAAGTGGCTCATCCTTGTTAATGACACATGTCCTCCATTTTATTTTATTTTATTTTTATTTACTCAATTCTGAATATTCTATAAATCATCTCAAACATTTAATATTTACTCTTAGGTCCTTAGCCATAAACTTTAATATAATATTATTTAATAAAAAAATTATTAAGTAATCCTCATATTTACAGACAAGCAATTACTAATTTTTTTTTTTAAATGGGGGATGTTACAGCTCCGGTGCTATTAGTTAAGAAAAATGATGGAACGTTAAGGCTTTGTATTGATTATAGACAATTGAATCAGGTGACCATAAAAAACAAGTATCCCCTACCCAGAATTGATGATTTGTTTGATCAATTGCAGGGTGCACAAGTATTCTCCAAGATTGATTTAAGGTCAGGTTACTATCAGTTGAAGATCATGAAGGAGGATATTCCAAAAACAACTTTTAAAACTCGATATGGTCACTATGAATTCTTAGTGATGCCTTTTGGTTTAACTAATGCCCCTACAGCTTTTATGGAACTGATGAATAGGATATTTCAGCCATTCTTGGACGATTGTGTGATTGTATTCATTGATGACATATTAGTATATTCAAAGAGTAATCAGGAACATGAGGAATACTTGAGAAATATATTATCCATACTAAGAGAAAAGAAGTTGTATGCAAAGTTCAGCAAATGTGAATTTTGGTTGAATGAAATTGCTTTCTTAGGCCATGTGATTTCAGGGAAGGGTATATCTGTTGATCCAAAGAAAGTGGAAGCTGTTGTTAAGTGGGAAGTACCAACAAACGTGACAGAAGTTAGAAGCTTCTTGGGCATGGCAGGTTATTATAGGAGATTTGTGGAGGGATTTTCTCGAATCCCTCAACCTCTCACCAAACTCACTCAAAAGATTGTGAAATTTGTATGGGGTGATGATTGTGAGCAAAGTTTCAAGAGTTAAAAAGGAGATTGACTAGTGCCCCTATTCTCACTATTCCAAGTGATGATGAGGGATTTATGGTTTACACTGATGCCTCAAGAAAGGGCCTTGGATGTGTTTTGATGCAAGAAGGGAAAGTGATTGCTTATGCTTCTAGACAACTAAAGAGTTATGAACTGAATTATCCAACTCATGATTTGGAATTGGCAGCAATTGTTTTTGCTCTAAAGATTTGGAGGCATTACTTATATGGACGAACATTTGAAATCTTTACTGATCATAAGAGTTTAAAGTATATTTTTACTCAAAAAGAGTTAAACATGAGACAACGGAGATGGATAGAGTTTAAAGTATATTTTTACTCAAAAAGAGTTAAACATGAGACAACGGAGATGGATAGAACTTCTAAAGGATGGTCATAATTCAAAGTACACCATGCATCCTGGTAGCACTAAGATGTATAGAGATCTCCAAAGTCATTATTGGTGGGAAGGCATGAAGAAGGAGATTGCAATATATGTTTCAAAGTGTTTGACTTGTCAGCAAATCAAAGCAGAACACCAAAGACCTGGAGGTTTGTTGCAATCTTTAGATATTCCTGCTATCCCCAACCTAATTAGCTTGACGTCCTCGTCAAGGCCCGACATATCCCAGATAGAACCCTAGCATAGTGCATGTGAGGTTTAACTCAGTGCTGGCTCCACACCGTGATGAGTTTTCTGACTCCATCCACGGGTAGCCCTTTCCTACTGCAGCCCTCTCACCTTGCCCTGATGCTAGGTCGGCTCTGATACCAAATATCACGACCTGAGTCTGATGAGCTAACTGTCCGATAACTCTATTTTGGTCCTCAACAGCGGACCAAAATGCTTAAGCGGGAGGTAACATAGTACACTCATCAGGCCCTTATAAGCTAATCATACACATTCCCCACTTCCGATGTGGGACTAATGGGATATTACATCTTATGTGGAAGAGCCCACTCAGATTGTTGATAAAAAAGAAAAGATCTTGAGGAATCAGGTTATCCCTCTAGTTAAAGTGATTTGGAGATATCATTCTGGTGAGGAAACAACTTGGGAGCTTGAGAAAGAAATGATGAAAGCTTATCCTCATCTTTTCGTTGAATGAGGTATGATAAATTTAGAGGACTAAATTTTTTTTTAAGGAGGGGAGAGTGTAACATCCCCCATTAAAAAAAAAAAAAATTTAGTAAAAGGTTTGTTTGTAAAAATAAGGATTATTTAATAATTATTTTATATTCAATGATATTATATTAAAAGTTTATGGCTAGGGACCTAAGAGTAAATATTAGAAGTTTGATATAATTTATGAAAGATTCAGATTTAAGTTAAAAATATATATATATATAGTGGACATGTGTCACTAGCTAACCTAAGGTTGGTGCCACTTATCTTTGCTCTAAAGATGACACCTAGCCCCTTTCATGCATGCATGACACCTTGCAACTTTTGTATTAGCCAAAACCTAAATAATTAGATGAAAGGTTAAAGAAAACAAACCTGAAGAGTTGCAGCCAACGTGAGTTTGAGAGAAGAAGAAGAAGAAGAAGAAGAAGAAGAAGAAGAAGAGCTTGAGGTTTTTCATCAATTTTCTCACATTTGGGATTCAAATAATTTTAAGGCAAGTGTTCTAACCCCATCCCACAGTAACCTTAATCTCTACTTCCATTTTTATTCTACAAAATTTGAAAGATTTCAACTGAGAACCAGACCTTCTTTCGTTTTGATATAAAGCTATGAATCTGTAATTTTTCGGTCATCTGACCTTTATGTAATGTTTCGATCATAACATTTTGTAGTAAACTCTGATTTAGACAAGACCTATTCCATTTGAAATTACAAAAAAAAATCTTTATTTTGATTCTAAGATCGAATGATTTGGAGTTTAAATGCCTACTAAGACTTCTGTTTAAATTAACCCTACAGATTCTGTAAAACAGGGACTGAAATTTCTGACCTCTTGTTTCTTAACTACTTATAACTTTCTGCTGTGAACTCAGATTCATACAAAGTATGATTTATTCGAAGCTAGACTCAAAATTCTTTCTGTATATATCTGATTTGAAATTTTTGGAGTACAATTGCTAACTGAAACATCTACTTTCATCGACCCTATGGATTCAGTAAAACAGAGCTAATATTTTCTGATGTTTTGCTACGAAATTATCTGTAACTCTCTGTTGTAAATTCTAATTCTTGCTAAACTTGATTTGCCTAAAACTAGATTGACAAAGCTTTCTAATGACACCTATTTTGTATAAATTGGAGCATAATTGGTTATCCAAATAGTTTATACAATGTTCCTATCAAATTCTGCCAGAATCGAGCTTTGGTCGATTTCGGCTTTCCTTGTTTCTTCTCTTTGGAAATCGATTTCGGCAAAAACTCTTACTTTATTTAAGCTTTACATTGTTACCTTAAATTCCTGTATACTTTTGTCCTTTATTTATTTGTACATCTGCAGCTATCATCTAAAGATCATGTTTGCATCGTAATGATTCAGCACATGCATCCCATTGTTCCGCATTTGCTTTCGATATGTGCCTCTTCCAGTTTCATTTCTTTGGACATTGAACTTATCTAACTTTCTTATTTTAATTGAGCTATATATGGTTTCTTGAAATCCTTGTATGTGTTAGGATCGGAGCGGCACTAAGAGGGGGGGGTGAATTAGTGCAGTAGTGAAGTGCGATAAACTTTTCACGATTTAAACACTTTTCGTAAACTTCGTACGATAAAAGCAACGTTTTCGTTTAAAACCGTTTCGATTGCATTTTAACTTGAAGAGATAAGTAAGACAGAGACAAAGCAGTATAGCATTAAAGTGCAAATGGTTTACAGTAATATAAATGACAATAAGTAAATGCAAACCAGAGATTACGTCGATTTTACAGTGGTTCGGTCAAATGACCTGCATCCACTTGCGAGGCCCCTCTTCGTTGAGGCTCTCACCTTCCACTAGCAAATCTCTTGAAATGGAAGGGCAAATACCCCTCTTACAACCTTTTACAAGCAGTTCAACCTCTTACAAATTTTCAGCAAGAAAGAATGAGGAGAACTCTAGCAAACTGAAAACAAGAAAGGCAAAGACTCTTCTAAGACTTTTCTCTCAATCACTTGCTGCACAAAAGTTGTAATCTTAGCTGAGATTTGAGGGGTATTTATAGGCCTCAAGAGGATTCAAATTTGGGCTCCAAAATTTGAATTCTCTTTGGGTTCCCGATGCTGGCGGTGCCACCGCCCAGCGCTCGGGTGCTGGACGGTGCAACCGCCCAGCCCAGGAGGTGTCACCGCCCAGCTCTCGGGTGCTGGGCGGTGCCACCGCCTAGGCCAAATCAGCTCACTGGTTGGGCTCCAAACTTGGCCCAAACCAGTCCGAACTCGGGCCCAATTGGCCCCTACTTGGGTTATAGGATTAACACCTAATCCTAACCCTAATTAACGTGCTAACTACGAATTTAAAGACATTTTCTAAGCTATTACAAAGTCCGTAAGCCAAGACTTCTTCCGGCGAGCTTCCGGCGAACTTCCGACGGTCTTCCGATAAACTCTCGAAAACCATTCTGCAGACTCCCGGCAAGCTCCTAGACTTCACGATTTGATCTTGGCGAGTTCCAACGAGCTTCTTCGGCAAGCTCCGATCTTTCTCGGTGAGCTCCGCGAACTTCCAACGAACCTTCCGGCAAGCTTCCGAAAAACCCTTCGGCAAGCTCCCTACTCATTCTCGGCTAGTTCCGACAGCATTCCCGATGAACCTTCGGACTTTCGTCGAACTCTCGAACTCGCAACAAATCCTTCGCGCTTGACTCCAGCACTTTATTTCGCTTTATGTCTTCATCGTTATCGTAGTTAATCCTGCACACACAAACCAAAACTCAACTCCGATCTAGACAATTATTACATCGCGAATTGACATTCTGTTGCCCGGCACGTCATTGGTTGGCGCTTCGTCCGATTCTTCGGTGCATCGTCCTCTCTTGCGGCTTGTTGCCCAATCGACGGTTGACCTCCGCAACCCCGATATCCTTGGCGCAATTTCGCTCTCCTTGGCCCGATGCCCGACGTTCGAAGCATTCAACCATCCAATATCCTGACGTCATCTCTTCCGGCGCAACGTCAATTCCTCCTGCGTCAACTATCTAAACCTGATCGAGTAGACCTGCATCGCTCAAAATGCAGTTTAAATCATAAATACATATCAAGTGGTTTCATCATCAAAATACGAGATTCAACAATCTCCCCCTTTTTGATGATGATAACCACTTGATGACGGAGTTAACCTTAACTCCGGGAGTTTAAACAAACTCCCCTATCAATATGCCATATTGATAGAACCTTGAATTCAAACTGAATTCAAGTCATTGCAATATTCATCATGAATACTTGCAACACATCATCATGAACATATGCATAAACTTATGCATATCATGTCATCAACATATTTCTCCCCCTTTGTCATCAACAAAAAGGAGAAGTACAACTATTCTTTGTGTTTTTAATATAAGTTCAACTCATTGCATGGAAAACATAATATCAAGTTTTATCATCGTGTAGTTTTGAAGCTAGAAAATTTAGCAAGTATTGCATCATGCTTAGGACATTCAAGCTATCAAGTTTTAGATATGCAAGTTTTATAGCATACAAGATAGCACTTTTGGTAATGTTCAAGATAGCAAGTTCTACATCATGCAAGCTAGCAAAATGTTTGAAAAAGTGATCAAGTTTTGCAACATACAAGCTAGCAAAAATGTCAAACTAGCAAGAGATAATGTTTTACATGAGGCAAGCAAACAATTTGGCAAATGTTACATTTGCATCTTCTCTTTTGAGAAGTGCAATTT
The DNA here is from genome assembly GCF_036884655.1 of Musa acuminata AAA Group. Taxonomy (NCBI): domain Eukaryota; kingdom Viridiplantae; phylum Streptophyta; class Magnoliopsida; order Zingiberales; family Musaceae; genus Musa; species Musa acuminata. The sequence goes on along the minus strand of NC_088339.1, from coordinate 6,750,348 downwards.
TTGCTTTCATCTTGAATTGTGCAAGCTAGTTAGTTTGCCTCTTTTCATGATGTCCACGCTAGAAATTCTTGCTCCCCTTTGTCATTGTCAAAAAGAAGGGAAGACCCTTATATCAATTTTCATATTATGACAAAGGTAAGTATCATTCTTATTTGTGCATCATTATATATTCAAATTAAAACATACACAATTTCAATAACCTTATTTTTCATGCACGATACCGAAAAATAAATCAATCATCATTAATAAGCATATCATACATGATACTCAAACATTAAAATTTTTAAGCATTTATCAACATGTTGATCATGATACCAAACATTCATCATTTAAAGCATTCATGATACACATCATATGTAATACATCACATAAAAAGCATAAGTGTTGCATGCATCATTTTAGCAACAATTCGTAGCATTTCATCATATGACAAGATATCAGCAAGTAAAATTACAATGCTAGTTCTTGATATCTTAATATGATGCAAACATGGCATATGGCAATCATAGCATTTCGATTATCAATTTACCATATATTTCGATGCAAGCTTCTTTTGATATCTCAACATAATTCAAATTTAAATATGGCACTTATAGTATCAATTCATATATTTCTCCCCCTTTGTCATTACCGAAAAGAAGGGAGAAATCGATGGCCAAAAGATTTTAATCATTATACAAGCCAACGTACAAAATCATGTCATGATATCAAGAAAATTCAAGAAGGACATGATTCATTCAATAAATCCTTTTAATAGAGCAAAAGGATTATACAACCAAGGATCATGATTAAAATATATCAATATCATAGATCAAGTCATGATTCGTGATTCATCATAAAGCAAATTAATTTTCAATCATCTCATAAGGCTTTTAAGGAATTTTTGAAATATAGGAGAATGATTAATTTAAGCATGCAATGTTTCAATTAAATTCAAGTCATGAATACCAATACTTTTATATTGTGAGTATCAATTCATGAATACCAAAAGATATTATTTGTGATTCCAATTTTACAAGATCAAGATTATGATTTAAATTAAACTTATTCAAATCAAATCGGTAACTTGAAACTCATAATCAAGTCATCAAAATCAATTTCGAGATTCACAAAATATCATGAAATCATTAATCTTGATCCGATGGGAAAAGCATTTTTGAAGTGATTCTTTTTCATCTAAGTATGCCTTAGTCATATATGCCAAATCAAGATAAGCATGAAAGTTCAAGACATAAAGGCAAAATCTTATAAAACAGCTAATCAAGCAAGATTTTAAACATATATTTTCAAGCTAGTGTAAGTCAAGGATTCAATTATCTTATGTCATGAATTCCAATAGGCATCTCAAATTATCAACATCACATTAAAAAGATATTTCAAAAAGACATATCGATAAGTGATTCATTTGCATCATTTTATTTTTGGAAGATTCTCCTCTTTTGTAAATAAATCTAGGAGAACAAAATAAATTAAGGGAGATATAATATGATTGAAGCATTGAACATGATTCATATTTAAAATGTGTCTTATGTCATAAGTATGAATCAAGCATTTGTGAAATCCGAAATCATCCTCAAAATCACATTCAATAAATTCATACATGACAAGCATAGATTTATTGAAAAATCGATAAGATAGAGGATCGTATTTCGTTTTTATAAATTTCTATTCATGTGATTTGCTTCTTATAAGCATTCCTTTACCTTTAATAAAACAAGTGTCAATATTTAAGACGGAAAGGTAAATTTCATAGAACAAATCATCAAGTATGATTCCATGGTAACATCCTTTTAATATCTTGATATTCATCATCAAGTATGATTTCAAAAAAAATATGTTTAAGAGAAATCATTTGAGACCAAATACATGATACACTCATTTATTTTTAAAATATTCATCATGTTTATTTTCATGAGATTCACAAGATTGGTAAACTAAATTCATTAATCTCAATAGGATATAAAATTTATTTCCATTTCATATAATTGATTTCATGTGAGGGTGTTCAAATCTTTTTGTGAAAACATGTATCATCATTTAAAATCAAAACAAAAGTTTCGTCATAAAACCGTCAAGACCAAACACATCAAAAATAAAACATCATGATATCACATCTATCATCAAAAGACTATGAAGAAATTCATACATAGATGTACATACACTTTGTCATCTTAATATGTCATGAGAATGTCATCTTAATTCATCATAAAAATGATTAAACCAAAAACATGTTAATCCAAAATGAGAGTATCAAATCAATATTTACTTCAAAAACTCATGCATGACATAAAATCATCAAAATACACATGCATGAATTAATCCTAAGCATTATATATAACTATCATCCATAATGTTGCATACATCATTCAACATTTCAAAACATAACATGTATGAAACCTTAGCAATATACTTTTCATGATCAAATTTTTAATTTTTTCAAAGATGCTAAAAAGAAAAACATGATATAATTTTTGAAAAACAATTTTTTTTTTATTTCCTATTCCCACTATCTAAATTAAGAACTCATTAAAAACTTTAAGTAATTTCAAAATAATTCAAGAGAGTTGAGTTACTTACCTTGTAGTTGAAGCTCGTCAAAGCCCTCGTCGTTTCACCTTTGGAAGTTCTTGATTCATCCTTGGTTGCCTTCCTCTTCTTTGGCCTCTTCCTCCATTCAAGTTCATTGTTTATTTTAGATTTTTGTTTAATGAACTTATTAAGAGTTAGTGTTCGAAGTTCAAGTTCATCATTGTCCTCATCACTTCAATCATCGCTCAAGTGGTATTCATTTGTCCGAGGTTCCAAATCCTTCCTGTTCTTTGGAAGGTGGTTCAAGTGTTCATTGTGTTCATCATGTGCATTGCGCACCATTTCTATTGTCATTAATGAGCCGATAAGTTCTTCAAGTGGAAAAATATTTAAATCTTTCGTTTCTTGTATTGCCGTTACTTTTGATTCCCAAGTTTTAGAAAATGATCGTAAAACTTTACTAACAAGTTCAAAATTCGAGAAACATTTGCCAAGAGCTTGTAAACCATTGACGACATCCGTGAAACGGGTGTACATGTCAACAATGGTTTCGCTCGGCTTCATTTGAAAAAGCTCGAAATCATGCATTAAAATGTTGATTTTCGAATCTTTAACTCTAGAAGTGCCTTCGTGTGTGATTTCAAGAGTGTGCCATATGTCGAAAGCCGTTTCGCATAAAGAAACCCGATTGAACTCATTTTTGTCCAAAGCGCAAAATAAGGCATTCATAGCCTTTGCGTTTAAAGAAAACATCTTCTTCTCCAAATCATTCCATTGGTTCATTGGAAGAGAAGACATTTTAAATCCATTTTCGACTATGTGCCATAAATTCAAATCCAAAGAAAGTAAGAAAACTCTCATTCGAGTTTTCCAATAAGTGTAGTCCGTCCCATTGAAAAAGGGAGGACAAATGAGAGAGTGACCCTCTTGAAAGCCATAAAGAGCCATTTCTATTTGGGTGTTAAACCAAGGTAGAAAAACGTGGCTCTGATACTAATTGTTAGGATCGGAGCGGCACTAAGAGGGGGGGGTGAATTAGTGCAGCAATGAAGTGCGATAAACTTTTCACGATTTAAACACTTTTCGTAAACTTCGTATGATAAAAGCAACGTTTTCGTTTAAAACCGTTTCGATTGCGTTTTAACTTGAAGAGATAAGTAAGACAGAGACAAAGCAGTATAGCATTAAAGTGCAAATGGTTTACAGTAATATAAATGACAATAAGTAAATGCAAACCAGAGATTACGCCGATTTTACAGTGGTTCGGTCAAATGACCTACATCCACTTGCGAGGCCCCTCTTCGATGAGGCTCCCACCTTCCACTAGCAAATCTCTTGAAATGGAAGGGCAAATACCCCTCTTACAACCTTTTACAAGCAGTTCAACCTCTTACAAATTTTCAGTAAGAAAGAATGAGGAGAACTCTAGCAAATTGAAAACAAGAAAGGCAAAGACTCTTCTAAGACTTTTCTCTCAATCACTTGCTGCACAAAAGTTGTAATCTTAGCTGAGATTTGAGGGGTATTTATAGGCCTCAAGAGGATTCAAATTTGGGCTCCAAAATTTGAGCTCCAAAATTTGAATTCTCTTTGGGTTCCCGATGCTGGCGGTGCCACCGCCCAACGCTCGGGTGTTGGACGGTGCAACCGCCCAGCCCAAGAGGTGTCACCGCCCAGCTCTCAGGTGCTGGGCGGTGTCACCGCCTAGCCTAGGCGGTGCCACCGCCTAGGCCAAATCAGCTCACTGGTCGGGCTCCAAACTTAGCCCAAACCAGTCCGAACTCGGGCCCAATTGGCCCCTACTTGGGTTATAGGATTAACACCTAACCCTAACCCTAATTAACGTGCTAACTATGAATTTAAAGACATTTTCTAAGCTATTACAAACTCCGTAAGTCAAGACTTCTTCCGGCAAGCTTCCGGCGAACTTCCGACGGTCTTCCGATAAACTCTCGAAAACCATTCTGCGGACTCCCGACAAGCTCCTAGACTTCACGATTTGATCTTGGCGAGTTCCAACGAGCTTCTTCGGCAAGCTCCGATCTTTCTCGGTGAGCTCCGCGAACTTCCAACGAACCTTCCGGCGAGCTTCTGAAAAACCCTTCGGCAAGCTCCCTACTCATTCTCGGCTAGTTCCGACAGCATTCCTGACGAACCTTCGGACTTCCGTCGAACTCTCGAACTCGCAACAAATCCTTCGCGCTTGACTCCAGCACTTTGTTTCGCTTTATGTCTACATCGTTATCGTAGTTAATCCTGCACACACAAACCAAAACTCAACTCCGATCTAGACAATTGTTACAACGCAAATTGACATTCTGTTGCCCGGCACGTCATTGGTTGGCGCTTCGTCCGATTCTTCGGTGCATCGTCCTCTCTTGCGGCTTGTTGCCCAATCGACGGTTGACCTCCGCAACCCCGATATCCTTGGCGCAATTTCGCTCTCCTTGGCCCGATGCCCGACGTTCGAAGCATTCAGCCATCCAATATCCTAACGTGATCTCTTCCGGCGCAACGTCAATTCCTCCTGCGTCAACTATCTAAACCTGATCGAGTAGACCTGCATCGCTCAAAATGCAGTTTAAATCATAAATACATATCAAGTGGTTTCATCATCAAAATACGAGATTCAACAGTATGCTCTTGCTTTTGTTTCCTTTCAAATCTGAATACATTGTGAAAGATTATGTTTGTATCGTATTAACTCGAAAAGCATATGTACATTTCATTGTTCCGCATGTGCTTCCAATATATGCTAATTTCATTATTCATACTATCCCTTTGTACTCCGGTGTTTGTGAGATAAATATGAACCTTTGCTAGAAATGGTAAAATGAGTTATGCTTAGAGCCCGCGATGCTCTACCGGCCCCCTATGACTTCACTCAGACGTGGGTGGATGGAGCTCCCAAACGTGGGAGACTTATGTTTGTTGGTCATTCAGAAATGGATGGACCATATTATGTTATGATCCCACTTCACCTTCTATGTGTTTGATATGATATCCAAAACTTTGGCTATGTTTCTATGCATGTTTTGGATAAGAATGAAATGAATGCATCGTCATGTGACATTTGAGCTTCTATACATGTTTTGTTCTTTGATATATTTCTGAAATGTTATAAGTCTTTGTTATACCTTGAGAACTACCATATGTCATCGATATGCTCCTTATGCCAATGATATGCTCCAATTACCTTTCCTCGATTGTATAAATAAAACGTGCTTCGAACGATATGATATTGTAATTCTGCATTCAAACAAAACATGCTACTATTTCATCCTGTATCTCTGCTTTGTATTTTGATACCTCATTTGTTTGAAAACTGTCCTCTTTGCTATGGATATGTTAGTCATTTGCTGAGCTTTATATGCTCACCCCGTTGCTATATAAATTTTTCAGGATAGCTTATCGCTCACTAAAATGTGTAAATTGGGTTGAGGCAGTGGAAGACTAGAAGATTTTGGGGCAAATATTTTGCACTTGATAGGTTGATGTTGTATAAGTTCTTTTTTGTTGTAATGAAATATCAATGACAAATCTAGATTGATGTATCTTATAAATATTTGATAAGTTCCTCTTACGTCAGGATTTTTGGAAATGTTAAGTCTAAACTGTGTACTGATATAAACATGTAGTACATGTTGGTTTTGTGATTGCATTAATTACCGCACTTATGGATTTATGATATAGTTATGGTTTAGTTAAGTTGCTTTTGGATTTTAAGAATCATCTAGTGACATGATGTATGAGTATAGACTGCACAGGTTTTGTGAATTGTAGATTGTAGAGGTGAATAACTTGAATGTTTTTCTTAATGACTTCAAAGGTGTGATTGGATCCTGGATTGTTTGTTGAATTAAATATTATCAATCTTGAATTAGGTCCACACCTCCTAAATGAAATTAAATTCGGGGGGGCGTGACAAAAACAACATTTAAAACTAGAGAAGGCTTATATGAATGGTTGGTTATGCCATTTGGGCTATCTAATGCTCCTAGTACCTTCATGAGATTTATGAATCACATACTCAAGCCATGCATTGGAATATTTGTTGTAGTTTATTTTGACGATATATTGGTGTACAGCAATGTAATATCCCTCACTTTTGAAAATTATTAATAAGGATTTATATGTAAATTGGAGGACCTATATGTAAATATAGAAATTTCAAGGACTAAACTGTTAAGTTGCAAAAAGAAAAAAAATAAAGAAAACCGAAAATTTCGGTTTTATCCTACCGCCTCCCACGCTCTCTCTGTTTCTTGAGCGGTGGGGCGTGGGGAGAAGAAGAAGAGGAGTTGAGGGAGAAGAGAAGAAAAGAAGAAGAAGAGGGAAAAGAAGAGTTTAGGAAGAAGAGGGAGAAGAGAAGGAAAGAAGAAGAAGAAGAAGAGAGGGAAGATGGAGAGGAGAGAGAGAGAGAGGCAGCAGCTGCAGCTAGGGCTGCAGCACCTCTGTTTCCCGCAGGTGGAAACAGAGGAGAGGATGTGTGGAGCGTTGGGGAGGAGAAGGGAAGAGGAAGAAGAAGAAGAAGAAGAAGAAGAAGAAGAAGAGAGGAGGAAGGCTGCAGCGAGGAGGTGTGTGGCATTGGGGAGGAAAAGGGAAGAGGAGAAGAAGAGAAGGAGAAGAAGAGGGAAAAGAGAGGGAAGAGGGAGAGGAGCGAGAGGTGGCAGCAGCTAGGGCTGCAGCACCTCTGTTTCCTGCAGGTGGAAACAGAGGAGAGGTGTGGGGCGTTCGAAGAGGAGGAGAAGAAGAAGAGGAAGAGAAGAGGAAGAGGAAGCAGGAGAAGAGGTTGTGATACCTCTGTTTCCTGCAGAGGAAACAGAGGAGAGGGTGTGTGTGACGCCGGGGAGGAGGAGAAGAAGAAGAGAAGGGAAAGAAGGAGCTGTGGCTGCGGTGGTGGAAGCTGCAGCTGGAAGAGAAGGAGAGGAAGAGATGGTGAGGAAGAAGAGAAGAAGTAGAAGCAGGTGAAGAGGCGGCACCTCTGTTTCCTGCAGGAGGAAACAGAGGAAAGGAGGTGCTGTTCGACGGGGAGAAGAAGGGGAGGAAGGAGAAGAAGAGAAGAAGAAGAAAGGAAGGAGAAGGAAGAGGAGAAGGGAAAGAAGTAGCTGCGGCTGCGGCTGTGGCAGCTGCAGCTGTAGTAGGGAAAGAGGAAGAGGAAGGAAGAAGGGAAGGAGAGGAAGAAGAGAAGGGGCTACGGCGATGGCAGCTGCAGTTGGAAGAGAAGACGGAGAGGAAGATGAGCAGGGGAGGAAGATGAGGCTGTGGCCGTGGCTGAGGCTGCGACTGCAGCATTGCAGCTGGGAAAGAAGAGAAGGAAAGGAAGAAGAGAAAGGAAAAGGGAAGAAGAAAGGAATAGGAGAAGGGGAGGCAGTTGCGGTAGTGGCAGCTGCAACTGGAAGAGAAGGAGAGGAAATAGAGCCGGGGAGGAAGAAGAGGCTGCGGCTGTGGTGGCTACGGCCATGGCTGCGACTGCGATTGCGGTTGTGGTGGCTACGGCCATGGCTGCGACTGCGACTGCGGCAACTGCAGCTGGGAAAGAAAAGAAAGGAAAGGGGAAAAAAGGGGCTGCGGACGGGATTGCGGTCGCAGCGGCAGCGACTGCGTATGCAGCAGTTATATCTGCGAGAGAAGGGAGGAACGAAGGTAGTGCGGTGGAAGGGGTTGCGATTGTGGCAGCGGCAGCGGCGGCCGCTGTGGCAGTTGCGTTTGGGAAAGAAAAAGAAGGAATGAGAGTAAGAGAGAGCAGATGACTGTGCCTCGATGTTCGACACGTGGTGTAGTTGTGAAGAAAGAAAGAAAACGAGAGCACAAAACGAAACAGAGAGAGGACATGGAGGAAAAGTAGAAAAAGGATTCGAGCATACACCTTCTTCGAATCTTTGGATCAAAACCTTCAAAAGGCAAGTTTCCCGATCGTTTCTCCTGTTATTGTTCTAATCTTTCCTATTGCAAGTGTCTTGATCTTTCCTTACTGTAATTTTATCTCTACATTTGATTTCAATATGAGGAACTTTGAATTGTTCTAGCCTTGCATTTGATATATCTCCTGTTTAGACGTAACGATTCGAATCTGCGCAACTTCTGAGATTCTGACCTTTCTACCTTGTTATGATTATAACTTCATGTATTGACCTCTTATTTGGACAAAAATTATTTGATCAGAATATAGACTCATAAACCTTTCTTTTGATAGCTTTTCTGAGTAAAATTGGAGCACGATTGATAGTTTGATTCATTTGTTCAATGTGCCTCTTGTATTCTGCCAAAAATCGAGCTTTGGTCGATTTCTTATATTCTGGTTTCATTCCTTTGAAAATTGATATCCTTTAGCTTTCTTATTCAATTGAGCTTTATATTACTGCTTTGAATTCTTGTATGCTCTTGTCCTACATGTTTTTGGATACCTAAATCTGTTATGTAAACTTCATGTTTGTATCGTAATGTTTCATAAAGGCACATGTACATTTCGTTGTTCCGCATGTGCTTCCGATATGTCCCAATTTATTGTTCACAATACTCTTTTGTACTCTGGTGTTTGTGGGATTATTTGGACCTTTGCCAGAAATGGTAAAAGGTATGTGCTTAGAGCCCGCGATACTCTAGATTATGTTTGGTGGTCATTCAGAAATAGATGGACCATATTATGTTTGGAATCCCACTTCACCATCTATCTGTATGATATGAAATTTAGAGCCGACCTAGCACTTAGGTAGGGTGAGAGGGCTCGAGTAGGAAAGGGCTACCCGTGGATGGAGTCGAGAACTCATCACGGCGTGGAGCCACCACTGAGTTAAACCTCACATGCACTATGCTAGGGTATGACGTCTGAGCTTCTATTTCGTATTCGTTCTTTGATATGCTTCGAAATGGTCCATATGCCATTGATATGTTCTGAAATATTTCATTTTTCATTGATATGCTCCGAAACATTTCATACGCCTTTGATATGCTCCGAAATGTTTCATTTGTTATTGTTACGCTTTGAAATGTTTCATATGTCATTGATATGCTCCGGAACATTTCATACGCTATTGATATGCTCCAATTACTCTGTGCTCCATTCGCTATGAACTGATATATTCTGAAATGTCCTGTTTGCCATTAATATGCTCCGGATCATCTCGTACGCTATTGATATGCTCCGATTACTCTATGCTCCATTTGTTATGAACCAAATATGTTATGAATGAAATGACATTTGCGATTCTGTATCTAATGAGATGGTATCCTTGAGAATTCTTGTATTCTGCCTTGCATTATGATATCTTACTTGTTTGAAACAGTTCCTTTTTTTCTGAATATGCTTTGTTACTTGCTGAGCTGTTTTTATCTCACTCCGTTGTTATATAAATCTTTCTGGTCAGCTTGTCACTCTTTGAGATGTTTGAATTGGGCTGAGGCAGTGGAGAGCTATTTTGAATTATGGGCAAGTCTTGTTGGTTATTATATTATTGTTGTATAAGCATATTTTGTATGAAATGAAATGTTGTCGATGAATCGAAATGGATATACTATTTAAAAGTGTTAGAAGATCTCTCTTATTTGGAATTTCAGAATGTTAAGTCTAATTTATGATGATATGAACTTGTGGTGAATAGTTGGAGTTCTGATTGTATAATTTATTTAGCTTGTGGATTTATAAATGTTGTTCATATTTGTCAAGTTGGCTTGGGTTGCCATAAATGTGAATTATCGAGTGATGTGATATATGATTATAAATTGCACAGGTTTTATATATGTGAATTTGATAGAATGTTTTTCAGTGTCCTCAAATGTGTGTTTGGATCCTGGATTGGTTTGTGTTGAAAAATTTTAATATCATGGATATTTTGAGGGGCGTGACAAGCAAGAGCGAAGAGGAGCATATGAATCATCTGAAAGAGATCTTTCTTATTTTGAGGCATCAAAAGCTTTATGCTAATCTAAAGAAGTGTGATTTCTTTACTTCTAGTGTGGTGTTTCTGGGTTATGTTGTTTCAAAAAATGGAATCATGATGGATCAAAGTAAGGTAGAGGCTATTCTCAGTTGGCCAACACCTGCTTCGTTGCATGATGTGAGGAGTTTTCATGGCTTAACTTCGTTTTACAGAAGATTTATCAAGGGTTTCAGCTCTATTGTTGCTCCAATCACCGAATGTCTGAAATGTGATAAATTCAAATGGACTAGTGAGGCTAACGATGCTTTTGAGCTTTTGAAATGAAAGGTTACTGAAGCTCCTATCTTAGTTCTACCAAATTTTGATAATGTGTTTGAAGTTGAATGTGATGCATCTAATGTGGGAATTGGTGCTGTTTTGAGTCAAGACGAAAGGCCCATTGCATTTTTTAGTGAAAAGCTGAATGATACAAGAAAGAAATACTCTACTTATGATAAGGAGTTTTATGCGATTTATCGAGCTTTGTCTCGTTAGAGTCAATATCTTCTTGCCAAGCCATTTGTTTTATATTCTGATCATGAGGCATTAAAGTTCATTAATCACTAGCACAAGCTAAACAAGAGGCATGCTGCTTGGGTGGAGTTTTTACAAACATACAACTTTACAATCAAGCACAAATCTGGTGTTCAAAATGTAGTTGCTGACACATAGAGCAGAAAGCATTCTTTATTATCAGGAATGGAAGTCAAAGTGGTTGGATTTGAAACATTCAAAGATCTATATGAGAATGATGTGGATTTTGGCTCGATATGGCAGAATTGTAAATCGGGTTCCTTTCAACAATTTTTTATCTTTGATGGTTTTCTTTTTCGAGCTAATGCTTTGTGTGTTCCATCTTGTTCTTTGAGACAAGTAATTCTAGCTGAAGCTCATGGTGGTGTTTTTGGAGAACATTTCGGTAGGGACAAGACTCTAGCTCTTGTTCAATCAAATTTCTACTGGCCTAAAATGTTCAAAGATGTGGATAGACCTGTGAAGCAATGCCGATTATGTCATTTGGCTAAAACAAGAAGTCAAAATTCTGGTTTGTACACTCCATTGCCAGTGCCAAATGCTCCATGGGAGGATGTGAGTCTTGATTTCGTTTTGGGACTGCCAAGAACTCAAAGGAACAAGGATTCTATCATGGTTGTTGTTGACAGATTTTAAAAAATGTCTCACTTTGTTCCATGCAATAAATCAAATGATGCATCTCATATTGCTGATTTATATTTTAAGGAGATTGTTAAATTGCATGGTATTCCAAGAACTATGGTGTCTGATCGAGATTCAAAATTTGTTAGTCATTTTTGGAGAACTCTTTGGAGGAAGCTGGGTACTTCTTTGAATTTCAGCAGCTCGCATCATCCACAAACCAATGGGCAAACTGAGGTAACAAACCGAAGCTTGGGAAATTTGCTTAGAAGCTATGTTGGCAAGAATATTAAGCAATGGGATGTCATTCTTCCACAAATTGAGTTTGCCTACAATCGTTCTATGCATCATAGTCTTGGTAAGAGTCCTTTTGAGGTAGTTTATGGTGCTAATCCTGTTGGTCCTTTGGACTTAATCCCTTATTCTACAACAAAGCAATTTAGTGGAGATGCTGATGAAAGAGCTAAGCAGATAAAGAAGCTACATGAGGGTGTGAAAGCAACCATTGAGAAACAAAATGAGAGGTACATGCAAGCTGCTAACAAACACAAAAAACTTGTGGAGTTTAATGCAGGTGATTTGGTTTGGATTCATCTAAGGAAGGAGAGGTTTCCGCCGGGAAAATTTGGAAAACTAAAACCTAAAGTTGATGGTCCATTCAAGGTGCTTAAGAGAATTGGAAAAAATGCTTATGAGATTGAGCTACCTACAAATTACGGAGTATCCCCAACATTTAATGTGGCTGACATAAGTCCTTTTTATAATCATGATGACGAAACAAACAAGAACTTGAGGATAAGTCTTTTTCAACCAGGGGAGATTAACACGGGAGTGTCTAATTTGCTACAATCTGCTCATATGGATCATACTGATAATATGATATTTTGTTCAGCCAACAATATTGCTACATAATCTTCAACTCAGCCAACTCAGATAAGACAGCTCATCAGGATATTCCCAGCACAAAGGAATAAATTAATGGAGATGGTTGGCAGTTGTAAAGCTATATCATGGTGCTTTTCTTCATGGCTAAGGAATTCATTAATGGAGTTGGTTGGTAGTTGTAAAGCACTTAATTTCGAAATTTCCTATGCATGAAGGGTTGTTTCATGCACTAGTATTTATTTTAGGGTTTAGAGCTTAGCAAAGCTTTTAGAAAAAACAGAGGATATTGGCAGAAGCTCTCTTGGAGTGCTCTTTTGAACTCTGTATCTCTTGGATGCATCCTTGAGTGGTGAGTCATTTGCTTTCAGTTCTGTATCCTTGTTTATTATCATTAGGGTGGTGATCTTCGGTATCCCTTTTGATTTTTAAACTTGGTGGTGAGCTATATTTCGTTTTACCGAAGTTTCTTTAAGTGTTTGTTCATTGCCTTCTGTGATATTTTCTATCTGTACAACTATTCTATTAGTGTTCTTTCGAAATCCATTCTGCATTTTTACCCTCCCCGGTATCACAAACTATCAATTGTGCTCCAATATACTCAAGAAAGCTATTGTGAAAGATATTTCAATCTATTTTCAAATAAAATAAGTTTCGTATGAATCGAAGAGTTTAACAAAGAGTTACAATAGATTTAGTAACCCAAGATCCCAGAACAAATCTTAATTTTATAGGATTTACAAGGTCGGTTACAACAGAAAACTGGGCAGGCATTTGAACTCTAAATCTTTCAATCTAGTATCAAATAAAAGATCTACGAGTCTAGTTTAAAATAAAATAAGTTTTGAATAAATCAAAGTTTCCAACAAGGACTTATAAGCAGTTCAGTAACAAAAGGTCAGAAATTACGATCACTGTTTTGTAGAATTCATAAGCTCATTTGAAATAAAAGTTTGGATAGGCAAACTTACTCCGAATTCTTAAAATAAGCTATCAAAAGAAAGGTTTATGAGTCTATATTCATATCAAATAAGTTTTGTCCAAATCAGAGGTTAGTGCATAAAGTTATAACCATAAAAAGGTAGAAAGGTCAGAATCTCAGAAGTTTTACAGATACAAATCGTAACGTCTAAACAGGAGATATATCAAATGCAAGGTTAGAACAATTCAAAGTTCTTCATATTCAAATCAAATATATAGATAAAATTATAGTAAGGAAAGATCAGGACCACTTGCAATACAAAAGATTTGAAAGCTTGCAATAGGAAGGATCGGAACACTTGCAGGGGAAAAGATCGGGACACTTGCCTTTCGAAGATTTTGATCCGAAGATCCAAAGAAGGTGTACGCCCGAATCTTTCTTCTATTTTTCTCTGTCTCCTCTCCCTATTTTCATTTTATGCACCAATCTTCTTTCTTCCTCCACAATTGTAGCTCGTGCAGAACATAGGGGCACATTCACCTGCTCTCCCTTACTCTCGTTCCTTCTTTTTTATTCTTTCCCAAACACAGCTGCCGCAGCCACTGTCGCAGCCGCTGCCACAGTCGCAGCCCCTTCCACTGCACTACCTTCTTCCTCCTCTTCTTTCATAGACACAGCTACTGTAAACGCAGCCGCCGCCACCGCAGTCGTAATCAAGGCCGTAGCCCCTTTTTTTTCCTTTTCCTTCCTTTCTCTTTCCCAAAAACAGCTGCTGCAGCCACCACCGCTGCCGCAGCTACCACAGCCACCGCCACTGCCACAGCTGCTACCGCAGCTGTAGCCACAGCCACCTTCCCCTCTTCCTCTTCTTCCCTCTCGTTCTTCTCTTCCAGCTGCAGCTGCCACCACCGTAGCCGCAGCCTCTTCTTCCTCCCCTGCTCTTCTTCTTCTCTTCTTCTCCTCTCCTTCCCTTCTCCTCCCCGGCGCCACACACACCCTCTCCTCTGTTTCCTCCCACCGGAAACAAAGGTGTCACAACCTCTTCTCCCGCTTCTCCTTCTTCTCTTCCTCTTCTTCTTCTTCTCCTTCTCTTCTTCTCTTTTTCTTCCCTTCTCCTCCCTAACGCCCCACACCTCCTCGCTGTAGCCCTTGCCGCAGCCACCCTCCTCTCTCTTCTTCTTCTTCGCTTCTTCTCCTCTTCTTCCTTTCTCCTCCCCAACGCCCCACAGCTCTTCGCTGCAGCCACCCTCCTCTTTTCTTCTTCTTCTTCCTCTTCTCTTCTTCTCCTCTTCTTCCCTTCTCCTCCCCGATGCCCCACACATGCACTCCTCTGTTTCCTCCTGAGGAAACAGAGGTGCTGCAGCCCTAGCTGCTGCAGCTACCTCTCTCTCCTCTCCCTCTTCCCTCTCTTCTTATTCTTCTTTTCTTCTCGTCTCCCTCTTCTTCCTCCTCTCTTCTTTTCCCTCTTCTTCTTCTTTTCTTCTCTTCTCCCTCTACTTCTCTTCTTCTCCCCACGCCCCACAACTCCTAGCATGGGAGGCGGGGGGATAAAACTGAAATTTTTTGTTTTGTTTTTTAACTTAATAGTTTAGTCCTTGAAATTTCTATATTTACATATAGGTCCTCCAATTTACAAATAAATTCTTATTAATGAATTTCAAAAGTGAGGGATATTACAATTAGAACTAAAACTACTTCGATCTAGACATTATAAAACATTAATCACATGATGTCTGACATGTCATTGGTTCGTCCGGCACTTCGTCCGACCCTTCGACGTATCGTTCTCTCCTTCGGCATATTTCCCAATCGACATATTATCTTCTCGCAACATCCAATCTCCTTAGCGCAATGTCCAATCTTCTTGGCTCGATGCCTAAACTTATGGCACAAAGCCTTCTATTGACATACTGGGCGGTGGTACCGCCAGTACCTCGAAAACTGAGGATGAGATAATTTTTGGCTATAAATTTGAATCCACTTGGGGCATATAAATATCCCTCTCATTCCTATTCAGATTACACAAGAATTGAGAGCAAAAGGGGAAGAAAAATGTTGTTGTAATCTTGTGAGAACTCCTCTCTAGCTCTAAGTGTTGGTGAAGTTTAAGAGAGGAGGTAGTGGGGGTGTCAAAGTTTTCTCCTGAACCTGTCTAAAGGAGAATCGAGTTGTAAGGACAGTTGATCTTCGCCCATTGAAGGAAGATAGTCAGTGGATGCCGGTGGCCTCGACGGAAGAGGAATTGGGAGTAGATGTAGATCACGACGACCGAGCCACCATAAAACTCAGTTTGCATTTCTATTTTACTTTTCATTCCCTTACTGTAAACTGCCTTACTTACTTACTGCTTTCACTTTGCTTATGAATGCTTTCAAGTTAGACTCACATTTCTTATACAAGCTTTTATTGAATAAAAGATTTTCAAACCAATGTAGTTTTTATCGCTATACTAATTCACCCCCCTTCCCCCTCTTAGTGCCGACTCGGTCCTAACAATTGATATCAGAGTCATGTTTTTCTCATTTGGTTTAACACCTAAGAGAAATGGCTCTTTTCGGCTTTCAAGAGGGTCACTCTATCATTCGTCCTCCCATGTTCAAAGGGACGAGCTACACATATTGGAAAACTCTGTAGGCGATGGTACCATTAGACCGGGCAGTGGTACCGCCCACTGTTAGGCTGCAAGCAGTGGTACTGCCCAATGTAGGCAGTGGTACTGCTCGTACCCTAAAATTTTAGGGGATTTGAATTTTGGCTCCATTTTTGAAGACATTTGAAGTCTATAAATACCCTAGCTATTACTGCATGGAGAAGCAAGAAAAGTGAACAAAAACTCTATGTTTCTAGAGTTGTAAACCCTTGTAAAGTATAGAGTCCCTCCTCCTAAAGTTTAGAGACCATTCTAAGGGAGAGTGTGAGGGAAGCTTTGTAAAAAGGGGGTGTAAAGGTTCTTTCCGGAGCCTGCAAAAGGAGAATAGAGTTGTAAGAAGGAGATTGATCTTCATCTATTAAAGGAAGATCGTTATTGGATGCCGGTGGCCTCGACGGAAGAGGAATCGGTGGAGTGGATATAGGTCACAACGATCGAACCACTATAAAAATCTAGTTTACGTTTCTTTTGAGCAATTTATTTTAATTGCAAACTACTTTACTTGCTTACTACGTTCAATATGTTTACGAACACATTTTCAAGTTAAGCATATTTCCGGGATCGATTTTCAACGTACGGAAGAATTTTTCGAAACCGACGTGATTTTACCACTGCACTAATTCAGTTGGTATTAAAGTCTCATAATTTCTCATTTGGTTTAACACCCAAGAAAAATGGCTTTTTTCGCCTTTCAAGAGGATCACTCTCTCATTCGTCCTCCCTTGTTTAATGGGATGGACTACACATATTGAAAAACTCGAATGATAGTTTTCTTTCTTTCTTTGGATTTAAATTTATGGAGTATCGTTAAAAATAACTTTCAAAAATCTTCTAAACCAATGAACGAATCGAATGATTTGGAGAAGAAGATTTTTTCTTTAAATACTAGAGCTATGAACGCTCTATTTTGTGCCTTAGACAAAAACAAATTCAATTGAATTTCTATATGCGAAACGACTTTCGATATTTGGCACATTCTTGAAACCACACACGAAGGCACTAGTAGAGTAAAAGTTTCGAAGATTAATCTTTTAATGCACGACTTTGAATTGTTTCGAATGAAGCCGAGAGAAACCATTATTGACATGTAAACCCATTTGATGGATGTCATTAATGGTTTAAAAGCACTTAAATTTTTTTTTTAATTTTAAAATTATTAATAAAATTTTATTTTTTGAAAATTGCGATTCGAAAGTAACGACAATACAAGAATCAAAATATTTGAATCCTTTTCCAATCGAAGAACTTAAGATGAGGAGAAAATACAAGAGCTCATCCGAAGATGAGGAGAAAATCAACAAAGACGAGGTGACAAACTACACCTTAACAGCTTTTGACAATGAGGTAATCAAAATCCCCTTAGTTTATTTCCAAATTAGATGATGTTTTTCATGAGTTATTTTTAATTTAGTTTAATTATTTTTCTTAAAAATTACATGTTTAATAATGTAATAAAAATGCTAAAAAATTGGGATCATGCTAGTAATTTTGAAAATGATAATGAAAATTATATGTTTTATGATAAAAAAAATAAAATATTAGATTTAAATCTAATGATAACCCTATGTATAATTTTAAGAAATATTAATGTGTATTATGTTGATTTCCGTATTGTTTCTCGATTTTGATTAATGATACTCTATGATTAATGATATCATGCCCAAAGTAATCATGCATAATAATCATGCTTAAGAATTTTATATTTTAAAATTACGTATGATGATTTTTGTGATTTATGGCTTATCGGTTTGTACCGTAATGAAAGTTGCTTTTTCGGTTTTAAAAATGATACATTTTTTTATATGGCATAAAAGAAAAGGTATACCTATATGAAATAATATAAGTATCATGCTTGATGATTTTATATTTAAATTATGCATGATGATTTGAAGTAATGATAATTTTTGGGTAAATTTTGATTTATTGATCTTGATGATTTCAATGATGAGATTTACTCGTTCGATTTTAAACCATGATGTATGGTTTTCATACGAAAAACTTATGCATGCTTATATGAAATTAATCACTTAAATTGAAATAACTAAAACGAGGAAAATATTTTTTATTTTTTGAAAATTTCTTGTTCTCTATCTAATTGATTTTGATGAATCTATTTGTATTACTTTTATGAATCTCTTAACAAGTTGAATTATTTGAAGATAAATGATGATTTTTCTCTTGATTATAACTTGTGATATTTTTTATATGAATCATCATCTTGATTTCTCTATATTTGATACATGAGATTTCTCTATGAATCAAGATCTTGTTTTTGAACTCCTATGTTTCTTTTTACCATTTTTCTAAAAATGAGATATTAATGAATCTATCTATGTCCTTTTTATGAATCTCTTAAAAATGATTTTGATTTGACGATTTGAATTTGAATTAGCTTTATCTTGATTTTTCAAGATTTATAACTAGAGATTTCTTATGCATCAATCAGGATAGTATATCATTTTTTCTCCTATGTTTCTTTTTGACAATTGCTAAAGAGAAAATAAATGATCAAAATGTTGATTTAATGATGAATGTTTGGTACCAACAATCATGAAGTGATAAATACTTAAAAATGTTGATTTAATGTTTGGTATCATGAATGCTTTATTATCATGCATGGGAGTAATGATGAAGGTGTTAGGATCAAGAGCACTAAGAGGGGGGGGGGGGGGTGGGGGTGCGGGGGGGTAAATTAGTGCAACGAAAAACTTTCGATGATTTTAAACGACGTTCGTATGATAAAAATGATTTCGGTAAGAAAGCCGATTCGGAAATCACTTTAACTTGTGATCAAGATAGATGCATTTAAAGTAAAGATATAGAGGCAGTTTGTAGTTAAGATAGAGAATATAAGGTAATTGCAAACCGAAATACGATGTTCGTACGATAAAAGTGATTTTGGTATGAAAGCTGATTCAGAAGTTGCTTTAACTTAGATTAGGCAAAGTGCATTTAAAGTAAAGCTATGGAGGCAGTTTGCAATTAAGATAGAGAACAGAAAGTAAATGCAAACCAAGATTTAGAGTGGTTCAGTCAATCTTGACCTACATCCACTTTTGGCTTCCTCCCCTGATGAGGTCACCGACGTTCACTAGAGGCCTTCCTTTAATAGGCGAAGGCCTACCACCCTTTTACAGTTTCACTCATTTTGACGGGCTTAGGAGACAACCCTTACAAACTTTTCTCTCCTATCTTGAAAGATCAAAACTTGGAAGGAAAGAGGGAGGAGAACTTCTAGCCTTTACAACACTTTTGAGCTCTAAAAATCACAGAGTAAGATTAGATTTTTCGTGCCTTTGGTTGCCCTTTCATGCAGGAAAGGGTGGGGTTTATATAGGCCCCAAACTGGTTTGAATTTGGAGCTCAAAAGTGTCTTTTCCCGGATTTCTAGGGTCCTGGCGGTACTACCTCCTGATTAGGGTGGTACAACCGCCTAGCAGCTCGGAGACTGAACCTCTGGGTAGTGCCACTGCCTAAGAGGGGCGGTTGCACTGCCCAGTCGCGCTCGGAGACTGAGCCCAGACGGTGCCACCGCTTGACCTGGGCGGTTGTGTCACGACCCGACAAAATATATATCGATAATATTTAAAATTTTCATCATAACTAACCCAGGATCCAAACACATATTTGAGGTCACTAAGAAAACATTCAGATCAAAATTTCACCTCTATAGTCTACAAATTCATAACCCTGTGCAGTTCATAAACATACCACACATCACTCAATAATTCATACAATCTGAACTCAACTCATCAAAATATTAACCACAACATAAATTCACAAGTGGGGAAGTCTACGCAGTCACCAAACCAACGATTACCATAAGATCATATCATTACATGAATTTAACTTAACATTCCAAAATCCTATACACAAGGGATCCTTTATCTTACACAAAATCCATAGGTTTAGATTCATCGTCACGTTTCATAAGATGCAGAGTATCTTATACAACAAATACACATATGCTAACAAGGATCTGCCCAAAATCTTTTAAACTTTTCACTACCTCAGCCCAATCTTAACATTTAAGCAAGCGACACGCTATCCTGAAAAATTTATCAACAAACGGGGTGAGCATAAAGAGCTCAGCAAGTGACTAACATATCCATATCAAAATAGTACAATTTCCAAAGAGATACATTTTCAAAATACAAGGCAGAATATACGATTTCATAGACATAATATCATTAGGAGCAAAAACACAATTGTCCTTTCAATCATACATAATTGGTTCATAACAGATAGGGCATAGAGTAATTGGAGCATATAAGTAACAAAGGAAACATATCGGAGCTTATCAATGGCATATAAAATGTTCCGAAGCATATTAACGGCATATGGAACATTTCGAAGCAAAATCATCGGTGAATGAAGCATTTTAGAGCAAATCAAGAACAAATATCATACAGAAGCTCAAACATCGTCCTTGACGTTGCAATCATATCATTCTTATCCAGAGCATGAACAGAAACAACTTACCAAAACTCTGGATGTCATATCAAACATATAGAAGGTGTAGTGGGATCTCAGTCAGAATGTGATTCATCCATTTCTGAATGACCACCTGACAAAAGTCTCCCACGTCTGGGAGCTCCATCCACCCACTGTTGAATCTCGGATTTTGATGATATAATCAATTGGTGGGTTAATTGATCTAATCCATATTATTGAGTTAAGTGTGCAGGATTAACTACGATAATCAGAAAACATAAAGCAAGGATACCGGAGTCGAGCTCGATGGACGTTTGAGAGACCGAAGAATCATCGGAGATGCTGCCGGAACCGTCCGAGAAGAAATCGGGAACATGTCGGAAGTTCGCCGAAGAAATCGTCGGAGGCTCGCGAAGATCACCAAGAAGGCTCGGCTACTCGTTAAAGTCATCACAAAGATTGGGAGCTTGCAGGGAGTCCGTCGGAAGAAGTTCGTCGGAAAGCTCGCCGGAACAAGACTCGACGTTCGCGGTTAAAAAACTTGCTTAGGATGTTTTTTATGTAGTTCACCTGTAATTAGGATTAGGATTAAGAGATAATCCTATATCCTGGTTAGGGGCCAACTAGGCCCAAAGTCAAATTTGGTTTGGGCGAAAAATAAGCCAAACCAATGAATCGGAAAGCCAGGCGGTGGGACCGCCTGGCTGGGCGGTGGCACCGCCCAGCACCCGAGTGCTGGGCGGTGACACCTCCTTGGCTGGGCGGTTGCACCGTCCAGCACCCGAGCGTTGGGCGGTGGCACCGCCTGGCTGGGCGGTGGAACCGCCAGCACCGGGAACCCTAAGAGAATTCAAATTTTGGAGCCCAAAATTTGAATCCTCTTGAGGCCTATAAATACCCCTCAAATCTCAGTTGAGGTTACAACTTTTGAGAAGCATTTTGATTGAGAGAAAAGTCTTAGAAAGTCTTAGCAAGTCTTGTTTTCAATTTGCTAGAGAGTTCTCCTCCTTCTTTCTTATTGAAAATTTGTAAGAGGTTGAGCTGCTTGTAAAAGGTTGTAAGAGGGGTGTTTACCCTTCCATTTCAAGAGACTTGCTAGTGGAAGGTGGGAGCCTCATCGAAGAGGGGCCTCGCAAGTGGAGTAGGTCATTTGACCGAACCACTCTAAAAATCGGCGTAATCTCTGGTTTGCTTTTTATTATTGTCATTTACATTACTGCAAATCTTCTTACTGCTTTAGTTCCTTATTACTCTTGCTGCGCAACTTTAAGAATACGCCTTCAAGTTAAATTTCTCAAGTTTCATTCTTAACGTACGAAAGATTTTGTTAAAATCGAAGTTTTAATCCGCTGCACTAATTCACCCCCCCCTCTTAGTGCCGCTCCGATCCTAACAAGTGGTATCAGAGCAAGGTTATCTCTCATATTTGGTTTAATACCCAAGAGAGATGGCTTACTCCGGCATGCAAGAGGGCCATTCTATTGCACGACCACCTTTGTTTAATAGGTCGGATTACACATATTGGAAGACTCGCATGAGAATCTTCCTCATTTCTATGGACTTTGAGCTTTGGTCTATTGTCGAGAATGGATTTCAAAAATCTTCTCTTCCGATGAGCGAATGGAATGAATCGGAGAAGAAGGTTTTTGCTTTAAATGCAAAGGCTATGAATGCCTTGTTTTGTGCACTAGACAAAAACGAATTTAATCGTGTTTCAATGTGTGATTCGGCTTTTGATATTTGGAGAACTCTTGAGTGTTGAATCTCGGATTTTGATGATGAAACTAATTGATTGTGTTTAAATGTTTGACTACATTTTGAGTGATACAGGTCTACTCGATCAGGATTAGACAATTAACGCAGGAGGAATTGACGTTGCGTCGGAGGAGATCACGTCAGGATATTGGATGGCAGAAGGCTTCGGGCGTCGGGCATCGGGCCAAGAGCGGAATTGCGCCAAGGATATCGGCGTTGTGGAGGTCAACCGCCGATTGGGCAATAAGCCGTAAGAGAGGACGATGCGCCGAAGAATCGGACGAAGCGCCAACCAATGACGTGCCGAGCAACAGAATGTCAATTCGCTTTATAATAATTGTCTAGATCGGAGTAGAGTTTTGGTTTGTGTGTGCAGGATTAACTACGATAATCAGAAAACATAAAGCAAGGATACCGGAGTCGAGTTTGATAGACGTTTAAGAGACCGGAGAATCATCGGAGATGCTGCCGGAACCGTCCGAGAAGAAATCGGGAACGTGTTGGAAGTTCGCCGAAGAAATCGTCGGAGGCTCGCGGAGATCACCAAGAAGGCTCGGCTACTCGTTAAAGTCATCATAAAGATTGGGAGCTTGCAGGGAGTCCGTCGGAAGAGTTCGTCGGAAAAGCTCGCCGGAACAAGACTCGACGTTCGCGGTTAAAAAACTTGCTTAGGATGTTTTTTTTATGTAGTTCACCTGTAATTAGGATTAGGATTAAGAGATAATCCTATATCCTGGTTAGGGGCCAACTGGGGCCAAAATCAGATTTGGTTTGGGCGAAAAATAAGCCAAACCAATGAATCGGAAAGTCAGGCGGTGGAACCGCCTGGCTGGGCGGTGGCACCGCCCAGCACCCGAGTGCTGGGCGGTGACACCTCCTTGGCTGGGCGGTGGCACCGCCCAGCACCCGAACGCTGGGCGGTGGCACCGCCTGGCTGGGCGGTGGAACCGCCAGCACCGGGAACCCTAAGAGAATTCAAATTTTGGAGCCCAAAATTTGAATCCTCTTGAGGCCTATAAATACCCCTCAAATCTCAGCTGAGGTTACAACTTTTGAGAAGCATTTTGATTGAGAGAAAAGTCTTAGAAAGTCTTAGCAAGCCTTGTTTTCAATTTGCTAGAGAGTTCTCCTCCTTCTTTCTTATTGAAAATTTGTAAGAGGTTGAGCTGCTTGTAAAAGGTTGTAAGAGGGGTGTTTACCCTTCCATTTCAAGAGACTTGCTAGTGGAAGGTGGGAGCCTCATCGAAGAGGGGCCTCGCAAGTGGAGTAGGTCATTTGACCGAACCACTCTAAAAATCGGCGTAATCTCTGGTTTGCTTTTTATTATTGTCATTTACATTACTGCAAATCTTCTTACTGCTTTAGTTCCTTATTACTCTTGCTGTGCAACTTTAAGAATACGCCTTCAAGTTAAATTTCTCAAGTTTCATTCTTAACGTACGAAAGATTTTGTTAAAATCGAAGTTTTAATCCGCTGCACTAATTCACCCCCCCCTCTTAGTGCCGCTCCGATCCTAACAATTGGTATCAGAGCCACGGTTTTCTACTTTGGTTTAACACCCAAATAGAAATGGCTCTTTATGGCTTTCAAGAGGGTCACTCTCTCATTCGTCCTCCCTTTTTCAATGGGACGGACTACACTTGTTGGAAAACTCGAATGAGAGTTTTCTTACTTTCTTTGGATTTGAATTTATGGGACATAGTCGAAAATGGATTTGAAATGTCTTCTCTCCCAATGAACCATTGGAATGATTTGGAGAAGAAGATGTTTTCTTTAAATGCAAAGGCTATGAATGCCTTATATTGTGCACTTGACAAAAATGAATTTAATCGTGTTTCGATGTGTGACTCGGCTTTTGATATTTGGAGAACTCTAGAGGTCACTCATGAAGGCACTAGCCGAGTGAAAGAGTCCAAAATCAATATTCTTGTGCATTCTTACGAACTTTTCCGGATGAAACCAAGTGAGTCCATCGGAGACATGTACACCCGTTTCACGGATGTCATCAATGGACTCAAAGCTCTTGGTAAAAGTTTTTCTAATTTTGAACTAGTCACTAAAATCTTAAGATCCCTTCAAAAAAGTTGGGATCCAAAAGTTACGGCCATTCAAGAGGCCAAGGACCTTAAAACATTCCCTCTCGAAGAACTTATTGGGTCTCTAATGACCTACGAAATGAACAATGTGACAAAAAAGAAACTCGAGAACAACCCTCCAAATGATAGGAAGGATTTGGGACATAGAACACATGAAGACCACTCGAGCATAAGCTCAAGTGATGGTGAACTTAAACTACTAATGAAACAAAAATTAAAAAGCAAAAAGAATGGAACTACTTGCTTTGAACGCAAGAAGAACAAAAGTTGGGATGAATTGAGTTCTTCCGAAGACGAGGAGAAAATCAAGAAAGGCGAGGTGGCAAACTATGCCTCACCCTCTTTCAATAATGAGGTAATAAAAATCCCACTAATTTATTTCGATATTACATAATACTTTCTTGAGTTATTTTTAATTTAGTTTAGGATTAATTTTCTTGAAAATTGCATGTGTTATGTTAATGCAGTAAAATGTTAGATATAAATCTAATGCTTATACACCTAGTAAGATGAATCTTATATATGTGATTGAGAAGCAAGAAATTGTATTTTGACGATTTCCATATTGATTTTCAATGACGATGCATGACTTTTGAATGGAAGGCTTGATGATTTTTTTTTAAACCTTGTCTTTGGTTTTCAAACATGATGTATGGTTTTGACATATGAACAAAATTTGAGCATGCTAAGATAAAGTTAATCATATAAATTAAAACTAAAGAAGTTTTAGTTATCTATAAGAATCATTCAAAATTATGTTCAATAAAAATGCAAAATGATGGAATGAAAATATTAAATGTTTTAATACCATTTTATGTATGAGATTTTAAAAGTTATACATAATGATCTTGATGGTTGTTATGAAGAAATTTGTTTTTCGATCCTAAATGATTGATGATATATATATATTTTTTGGCACAAAAAGGACAAAGGCATACTTATATGAAACAACTAAATAGATAAAAGTATTTTTCTTGAAAATTCTTGGTTTGATGAATCTATTTTATCATCTTTTTATGAATATCTTGAAAATGATTTTGATTTGATGATTTGAATTTGAATGAGCTTTATCTTGATTTTTCGAGATTTATAACTTGAGATTTACTCTATAAAAATCAAGATCTTGTATCCTCAATGTTCCTTTTTAGCATCTATTATCCAAATGAATTATGATTGGTATCATTGCTATATTTCTTCTTATCGTGCACTAAAGAGAAAATTTTTCTAAATGAATCGTGATATTTCGGAACCACAATTCTTTTTATGATTCATAATGAATTGAGAAATTTTATATGCTTGAATTAATATCTTATTCTAAGATTGAATGAATTTTATCTATATCATGATCTCCTAAGATTTTTTCTTGATTATTTAAGAGGAGATTTTTCAAAACAAAACGTGTCTTCTATTATTATCTTTTCATGATATGATTTTCATGCAATTCCTTGTACTCATGAAATATTTATCTCATCACCCAATAACTCTTCTTGATATTACTTATGTGATGAAACAAAATAATGCATGAAATTCAAATAAGAAGTTAATGATCATGCATGATAGGATGTAATGAATTTTGACATTTAGATACTATCATTCGAATAGCTATGATCATGTTGCCAAAATGATTTATCATGAATGCTTGAATATCATGTATGATATGCCGATATTGATGATTGATTTATTTGTATCATGCATGAAAAATAAAAGATATAGTTTTGAAATTGTGCATGTTCGAATTTGAAAATATGATGATGCATAATGATTAAATTGTGCAATGAAAATATTAAACATTTTGAAACCATGTTTTAGTGTCATGCATAATGATCATGCTTAATAAATTTCGAAATTATGGATGATGAATCTTTTACGATTTATGGATCATTGATTTTTACCATAATGAAAGTACCTTATTGATTTTTGTTGTAATAAATCTTACTCTTTCGGTTTTAAACATGATAAATGTTTTTATTTGGTATAAATGAAACAAAATCATATGTTTTGAAATAATCGAAAAGAGGATAACATTCTTGAAAATTATTTTGCTCAATCTTATTGATTTTGATGAATCCATTTGTATCATCTTTGTGAATCTCTTGGATTTTGATAATGATTTTGATGATTTAAATTTGAATAATTTTTTATTGAAATCATGATCTTGATCTCTTGAAATTCATAACATGAAATCCTTTATGAATCAACATTTTCTTTTCTATTTAAAAGGAGATTTGTCGAAATGTTTCATAGTCTTTTAGTATTCATAATCTTGACAATTATGTTTTTAAACTTTATGTAAACCAAGAATGTTCATCATGATTCTCTCTTTGAATATTTAAAGAGGAGAATTTTCTAGATGGTTCATGATTTTGATGATTGAATATTTGATATGCATGAATTGAGATCTTGCTCTCCTACCACTCTTTTTGCTATTCACCAAAAGGAAGACTAATTCTAATAAACCATGATATGCTATATGAATTTTATTGTATTCATGAAGTAAGATCTCATCACTAATTTTTGTTTATATTCCTTCATGTGATGATATGAATGTATGAAACACTTATGATATGATTTTTTATACAATTCCAGATATTCGTGAAATATTAATCTCATCACCTAATTAATTCCTCTTGATACTCCTAATGTGATGAAGTGAAATTATGCATGAAATACAAATGGGGATAAGTTTTTGGTAGGATATAATTTGACAAATTGATACCATCATGATATGAAACATTTATGATTTGCAATGATATATGCAATACTTGTGCTTTCTAATTATGATGTGATGTATTACATATGATGTAAATCATGATTTAAAATACTATGAGTTGTCGCTAAAATGATGTATTATAAATATTGATTTAATGTTTTGTATCATGAATACTCTAAATGATGAATATTTGGTATCATGATCAAAATGTTGACAAATAGTTAAAAATTTTAGTATCATGTATGATATCCTTATAATGTTGATCGATTTATTCAATATCATGCATGAATGAATATAAGGTTTTTGAAAATGTGCATATTCTAATTTGAAAATATGATGATGCACAATTAAGATTGATACTTACCTTTGTCATAATTGATGTAATGGGTCTTCCCTTCTTTTTGACAATGACAAAGGGGGAGATAGCTTGCTTGCACAAGTCAAGAAGATGCAAAAACTTGATTGCTTGCTTGCCTATCTTAAGTAGCAAAGATTGCTAACTTGCTTATTTCAAGAAGCAAAAGTTGTCTTCTTGAACATCATTATCTTGCCCATCTCAAGAAGCAAGACTTGCAACCTGCACATTGCAATAGGAAGTAAGAATCGATAGCTTACACACTTCAACAAGAAAGCTATCTTGTATTTGCTTTTGAAATTTTTACTAGCTTGTATATTACAAAACTTGCTCACTTTTTCAAATACTTTGCTAGCTTGCACTTTGTAAAGGAAGCAAAAATAACACTTCTCAAAAGAGAAGAAAAACTTACTGTATTGAACATCTTTAATATGCTAGCTAGCATGATGTACAATTTGCTATTTTGAATATTACAAAGAAATACTATCATGCACATTGCAAAGAAAAGCAAAGTGCAATCTTGCACAAGAAGCAAGTGTTGAATTGCCATGATTGAACTTAAGAATCTTGCTATACTTTTGTGCTTATATGTTGTGATGAAAATCTAGCTTTATGTTGCAAAAACTTGCATATCTTTTAAAATAGCTAGAGCTACTTCTCCTTTTTGTTGATGACATAGGGGGAGATGTATATTGATGACTTCATGCATTGAATTAAATATTTTATATATTTGCATGATAGTTTAAATGTTTTTCATAACATGTGATGAATGTTACTTGGATTTGGGATAATCCAAGTGTTTTATCAAAGGCATATTGATAGGGGGAGTTTAGTTAAACTCCGGGGAGTTAAGGTTAACTCCGTTAGTCATCAATTAGTTGTCATCATCAAAAAGGGGGAGATTGTTGAATCTCGGATTTTGATGATGAAACTAATTGATTGTGTTTAAATGTTTGACTACATTTTGAGTGATACAGGTCTACTCGATCAGGATTAGACAATTAACGCAGGAGGAATTGACGTTGCGTCGGAGGAGATCACGTCAGGATATTGGATGGCAGAAGGCTTCGGGCGTCGGGCATCGGGCCAAGAGCGGAATTGCGCCAAGGATATCGGCGTTGTGGAGGTCAACCGCCGATTGGGCAATAAGCCGTAAGAGAGGACGATGCGCCGAAGAATCGGACGAAGCGCCAACCAATGACGTGCCGAGCAACAGAATGTCAATTCGCTTTATAATAATTGTCTAGATCGGAGTAGAGTTTTGGTTTGTGTGTGCAGGATTAACTACGATAATCAGAAAACATAAAGCAAGGATACCGGAGTCGAGTTTGATAGACGTTTAAGAGACCGGAGAATCATCGGAGATGCTGCCGGAACCGTCCGAGAAGAAATCGGGAACGTGTTGGAAGTTCGCCGAAGAAATCGTCGGAGGCTCGCGGAGATCACCAAGAAGGCTCGGCTACTCGTTAAAGTCATCATAAAGATTGGGAGCTTGCAGGGAGTCCGTCGGAAGAGTTCGTCGGAAAAGCTCGCCGGAACAAGACTCGACGTTCGCGGTTAAAAAACTTGCTTAGGATGTTTTTTTTATGTAGTTCACCTGTAATTAGGATTAGGATTAAGAGATAATCCTATATCCTGGTTAGGGGCCAACTGGGGCCAAAATCAGATTTGGTTTGGGCGAAAAATAAGCCAAACCAATGAATCGGAAAGTCAGGCGGTGGAACCGCCTGGCTGGGCGGTGGCACCGCCCAGCACCCGAGTGCTGGGCGGTGACACCTCCTTGGCTGGGCGGTGGCACCGCCCAGCACCCGAACGCTGGGCGGTGGCACCGCCTGGCTGGGCGGTGGAACCGCCAGCACCGGGAACCCTAAGAGAATTCAAATTTTGGAGCCCAAAATTTGAATCCTCTTGAGGCCTATAAATACCCCTCAAATCTCAGCTGAGGTTACAACTTTTGAGAAGCATTTTGATTGAGAGAAAAGTCTTAGAAAGTCTTAGCAAGCCTTGTTTTCAATTTGCTAGAGAGTTCTCCTCCTTCTTTCTTATTGAAAATTTGTAAGAGGTTGAGCTGCTTGTAAAAGGTTGTAAGAGGGGTGTTTACCCTTCCATTTCAAGAGACTTGCTAGTGGAAGGTGGGAGCCTCATCGAAGAGGGGCCTCGCAAGTGGAGTAGGTCATTTGACCGAACCACTCTAAAAATCGGCGTAATCTCTGGTTTGCTTTTTATTATTGTCATTTACATTACTGCAAATCTTCTTACTGCTTTAGTTCCTTATTACTCTTGCTGTGCAACTTTAAGAATACGCCTTCAAGTTAAATTTCTCAAGTTTCATTCTTAACGTACGAAAGATTTTGTTAAAATCGAAGTTTTAATCCGCTGCACTAATTCACCCCCCCCTCTTAGTGCCGCTCCGATCCTAACATTGAGGTCACTCATGAAGGCACTAGCCGAGTGAAAGAGTCCAAAATCAACATCCTTGTGCACTCTTACGAACTTTTCCGAATGAAACCAAGTGAGTCCATCGGAGACATGTACACCCGGTTTACGGATGTCATCAATGGACTCAAAGCTCTTGGTAAAGATTTTACTAACTTTGAACTAGTAACAAAAATCTTAAGATCCCTCCCTAAAAGTTGGGATCCAAAAGTTACGGCCATTCAAGAGGCCAAAGACCTTAAAGCATTCCCTCTTGAAGAACTCATTGGGTCTCTAATGACCTACGAAATGACATGTCAAGCTCATGACGAGCTCGAGAACCCCCTTCCAAAGAACAGGAAGGATATGGCACTCAAATCACAAGAAGACCACTTGAAAGGAACATCAAGTGATGAGGACAGTGACAATGACATTGCACTTTTGACTCAAAAGTTTAAAAAATATTTAAGAAAGAACAGATTTAAAAATAATACAAAAAATAAATTTGAACAAAAGAAGGACCAAGTGATTTGCTATGAATGCAAAAAACCGGGACACTACAAGAACGATTGTCCTCAAGCCAAAAAGAGGACATCAAAGAAGAAGGCGTTCAAGGCAACGTGGGATGATTCAAGCGCATCCGAAGAAGAGGAGTCCAACACCGAGCAAGTTGCTCATTACGCGCTAATGGCTTTAGGAGAAGAGGTATGTGATTTACTTAATGAAGATTTATCTTTTGAAGAACTCTCTATCGCTTTTCATGAATTATTTGATGAATGTAGAACTGTTAGCAAGAAGTTAAGTATCTTAAAGAAAGAGCATGCTTTGCTACAAGATAAGTTTGATAATATTCAAACTCCTCCATGCTCTAAGTGTGAGCACTTAGAAGCAATAAAAAATGAAAATTTGCTTCTTAAGGAAACCTTAAACAAGTTTAAGGTTGGTAGCAAAGGATTAGATATGATCCTTGCACACAAGGGTCACATCGCAAATAGAAATGGAATTGGATTTGTAAAAGGATTGCATCAAAATCCTACCACTTTCATAAAAGGACCTACATTACATGTTTCCTCTTATATGAAATGCAACTTTTGTTGCAAATCCGGACATATTGCCTACAAATGCCCATTTAGGAAGATTAGTTCACAAAAATTAATATGGGTTCCTAAAGGAACTATAAAGAATTCAATCATAAATAACAAAGTTAGTGGGTCAATTTTTGAGGCACCCAAAATCAAATGGGTACCTAAAAATCATTCTCTTTTTTAGACAAACCCACAAGCTAGGAGCAAGAGATGGTATCTCGATAGTGGATGCTCAAGACATATGACTGGAGATCCATCTCATTTCTCTATGCTCACTAGCAAAGAAGAAGGGTACGTTACCTTCGGAGACAACAACAAGGGCAAAATCATTGGCAAGGGAACTATTGGTAACAAATTTAATTTTTCCATTGATGATGTCTTACTAGTTGATGGATTGAAACATAATCTCTTGAGTATTAGTCAACTATGCGATAAAGGTTACATCGTTAGATTTGAATCAAATATGTGCATTATTGAAAAACCAAATCATAACATGACTATGATTGCTTTAAAACAAAATAATGTCTATACCATCAATCTTGATGAACTAAGTAATGAAATGTGCTTCTCCGTCGTAAATGATGATGCTTGGCTTTGGCATAGGAGATTAGGCCATGCAAGCATGAAAACAATATCTAAGATCTCATCTCAAGAATTAGTACGAGGAATTCCAAATTTAAAGTTTATTAAGGACAAAGTATGCGATGCATGTCAACTAGGCAAACAAATAAAAACAAGCTTCAAACCAAAAAATCAAATTAGCACTACTAGACCATTACAATTGATCCATTTGGACTTATTTGGACCAATTGATACAACAAGTCTAGGTGGAAGCAAATATGCTTTTGTGATTGTGGATGACTACTCTAGATACACTTGGACCTATTTCTTAGCTCACAAAAGTGATTGCTTCAAGTGTTTCTCTAAATTTTGTAAACTCACTCAAAACGAAAAAGGCCTCATGATTTCATCAATTCGGAGTGATCACGGTGGTGAATTCCAAAACCGTGACTTTCAAAATTTTTGCGAAAGTAATGGGTACAATCACAACTTCTCAACTCCAAGAAATCCTCAACAAAATGGAGTAGTTGAAAGGAAAAATAGAAACCTACAAGAAATGGCAAGAACTATGTTGAATGAACAAAGTTTACCTAAGTACTTTTGGGCCGAAGCCGTAAATACGGCTTGCTACATCATGAATAGAGTCCTAATAAGACCATCCTTATCCAAAACTCCCTATGAATTATGGAATAACAAAAAACCAAACATCTCCTATTTTAAAGTTTTTGGTTGTAAATGCTTTATTTTAAATGAAAGGGATGCTTTAGGAAAATTTGATGCTAAATCCGATGAAGGCATCTTTCTTGGTTACTCTTCCGTTTCTAAAGCTTTTCGGGTTTTTAATAAAAGAACTTTAGTAATTGAAGAGTCTATTCATGTAGTTTTTGATGAAATTTCCGATTTAAAGAAAAATGATTTTGATGATGATCTTGGCTTTGATAATTTGAATTTAAATGAACCCTCTCCTCAAAATAGCCATTTGAATGCATCTTCTTCCGAAATTTCTTTACCAAAAGAATGGAAGTATGTAGATGCTCATCCAAAAGAGCAAATTATAGGAGATACATCAAAAGGGGTTCAAACTCGTTCTTCTTTAAAAAATTTCTGTGCTAACGCCGCTTTCCTTTCTCAAATTGAACCTAAATGCATTGACGAAGCCTTAAAAGATGATTTTTGGATCATTGCAATGCAAGAAGAATTGAACCAATTTGAGAGGAATGAGGTATGGAAGCTTGTTCCTAGACCAAGTGACCACTTAGTCATAGGTACTAAGTGGGTCTTTAGAAACAAGCAAGACGAAAATGGTATCGTGGTTAGAAACAAGGCTAGATTAGTGGCCAAAGGTTTTAACCAAGAAGAAGGTATCGATTACGAAGAAACCTTCGCTCCCGTAGCTCGATTAGAAGCCATAAGGATGCTCCTTGCCTATGCTAGTAGTAATAATTTTAAACTATTTCAAATGGATGTTAAAAGTGCTTTCTTGAATGGTTTTATTTCCGAAGAAGTATTTGTCGAACAACCTCCCGGATTTGAAAATTCTCTTCTTCCTAATCATGTATTCAAATTGACTAAAGCTCTCTATGGCTTAAAACAAGCTCCTAGAGCTTGGTATGAAAGGCTTAGTTCCTTTCTTATTTTAAATAATTTTACCAAAGGCAAGGTTGATACTACATTGTTTATTAAACATTTTGAAAATAATTTTCTTATTGTGCAAATTTATGTTGATGATATTGTGTTTGGCTCTTCGGATGAATCACTATGTGAATCATTTGCCAAATGTATGAGTCTTGAATTTGAAATGAGTTTAATGGGTGAATTAACTTTCTTTTTAGGATTACAAATCAAACAACTTAAGGATGGTATATTTATTAACCAATCTAAATACACATTAGAATTGTTAAAACGATTTAACATGGATAATTCAAAAGCAATAAACACCCCTATGAGTACTGCGACTAAGTTAGATATGGATGAAAATGGTGAAAGTTTCGATCAAAAAACATATAGGGGAATGATAGGTAGTCTACTCTACCTCACTGCGACTAGACCGGATATTATGTTTAGTGTAGGACTTTGCGCTAGGTTTCAATCTAATCCTAAATTATCTCATCTTAAGAGTGTTAAAAGAATATTTAGGTATCTTAAAGAAACTTCAAATTTAGGATTGTGGTATCCAAAATCTGAAAATTTTGATTTAATAGCCTATGCGGATGCCGATTTTGGCGGATGCAGAATAGATAGAAAAAGTACATCCGGAACATGCCAATTTTTAGGACATGCACTTGTTTCTTGGACTTCCAAGAAACAAAATTCAGTTGCACTATCTACGGCAGAAGCCGAATACATAGCTGCAAGTGCATGTTGTGCACAAGTCATTTGGATGAAAAATACATTAGAAGACTATGGAATTCACTTTAAAAATATTCCCATAAAATGTGATAATACTAGTGCCATATGTCTTACTAAAAATCCAATTCAGCATTCTAGAACTAAACACATCGACGTTAGGCATCATTTCATACGCGATCATGTCCTTAACAATGATGTTGTTCTAGAATTCATTGACACAAAGCATCAATTAGCAGATATATTCACAAAAGCTCTGAACGAAGATCAATTTGAATTCATTAGAAGGGAATTAGGCATGTTAAATTGTCCCTAAAATGAGCTTCACGAAAAATGACTCGTTCTTTTCCTTTCCTTTATGGATTTGATTTCTTCTTCAATTCAAAATGATCCATTAAAGTATAATCTATTATCTTGAGGGAAGCAAACAAAAAAAAAGGGGAGGGTGAGGAAGAAAATTTTTTCCTCCACGGGATGCCAGCGGTGGCACCGCCAGATTTGGCGGTTGCACCGCCTGAGCGCTCGGGCGCCAGGCGGTGACACCGCTCGGTTTGGCGGTGGCACCGACCGAGCGACCCTTATTAACCCAAGGGGTTAGGGCCGGCGGTGACACCGCCCCCAACCCGAAGAGAGAGTTCTCAAAACCCACTCCCATTTCCTCTAACCCTCATTCTAACTCTTAGAAACATTGGAGAAGGATTCTTGGTGGTCCAAGCCTTCCATCTCTCAACATAATCTCCACAAGGTAACTCTTGAAATCCCTCCTTTCTTTTCTCTTTCTCTTGCTTATTTTTAACAATTGGTATCATCATCCTGTCTAGAAAATGGCTCCAAAGAGATCAAAAGGAATAAGGATTCAAGGAGATTCATATAACCATGACCTTTTTAGATCAAAAGAGGTAGCCCTTAGCTTTCCAAAATTTGAAATACGATGTGTCCATAAGGGAAAATACATTGATTTGGATGAACTAGAAGACTTAGATCCAATTAAATGGTTTGCTCAACTAGAAGCTCTACCTCTACTACAAATAGATGAACCAATCTATCCACGGTTAGTGAGATTGTTCTATACCAACCTATATGAAGACAATGATAGCCTAAGCACTTACATTCTAGGAACACCCATTAGAATTTTTTACAGCACCATTTGTGAGCTAATTGGCATAACTGAAAAAGATAGGGGATGCTATTTTAAAGGTAAATGGGACGTCAAAAAAATAGGAGCAACCTATTCCGAAGCCGTGAAAACAATTTTTGCAAATCCAAACCTTGACTTCCTACCCAAGAGCTGTGAACACTTAATGCCTTTCAACTCTAAAATTCTTCATCACATTATCACGAGCATCATATTCCCCAAACAATTTCATCTTGACGAAGTAAGTCAATTAGAGATAGGAACCATGTATTGGATTATGACCGGTCAGCATAATTATTTCGGGTACTTGATTCGCCAACACATGGCGGAGCTATCTCAATTAGAGATAGGAAACAATTTCAGCTCCTGTTTCCTCCTCTGAAGATATCATTATGGCGGAGCTATCTCAGATCAAATCACAGCAAAAACAAATTCAGAATCAACAAGTTGAAATTTTGAAGACACTACGACAGATGAATGAAAAAATAGATATCATGTATCAGCACTGTGGATTACCTCCTAAGGATTAAATTGATGTATCTTTTTATTCTGTCCTGTTTGCTGTTAAAAAACAAGTTCATGTTTGTCATCGATTGTACGATAACTGATCTTTCCTTTAGATAACTACTGTCTTAATCTGCATAGATGATGATGTCTTTTGGACAAACTATTTCTGGAAAATTTGAATGAAGAACTTTGATAAATGCTAAACCTTTTTCTATGATCATCAATTAACTGGCTTGTCTCTTTTTGTTGATGACAAAGGGGGAGAAGTGATGACTTACACCAGAACGATAGCATGGCTAATATGAATTTGTGATATGAATGTCTTATATGACTTGCAAATACTTGAATATATCACAAGATTGATATCATGAAATTTATATTGAAAATCTTTATCTTCTATCGTAGCAAAACTCGTCCCGTATCATTTAACTTATGATTTTCATCGAAGTTTCGTACTCACTATTGTTTAATGAGGATAACGATAAAGTTCCACGATTAGAACTTATCAGGTTATGATTGAATCCAATGGGATGGAATTCAAGTGTTTTTTTTTTCTTTTTCTCATAATATGGCATATAGATAGGGGGAGTTATGTTTAACTCCGTCATCAATTGATTGTCATCATCAAAAACGGGGAGATTGTTGAATCTCGGATTTTGATGATATAATCAATTGGTGGGTTAATTGATCTAATCCATATTATTGAGTTAAGTGTGCAGGATTAACTACGATAATCAGAAAACATAAAGCAAGGATACCGGAGTCGAGCTCGATGGACGTTTAAGAGACCGAAGAATCATCGGAGATGCTGCCGGAACCGTCCGAGAAGAAATCGGGAACATGTCGGAAGTTCGCCGAAGAAATCGTCGGAGGCTCGCGGAGATCACCAAGAAGGCTCGGCTACTCGTTAAAGTCATCACAAAGATTGGGAGCTGGCAGGGAGTCCGTCGGAAGAAGTTCGTCGGAAAGCTCGCCGGAACAAGACTCGACGTTCGCGGTTAAAAAACTTGCTTTGGATGTTTTTTATGTAGTTCACCTGTAATTAGGATTAGGATTAAGAGATAATCCTATATCCTGGTTAGGGGCCAACTAGGCCCAAAGTCAAATTTGGTTTGGGCGAAAAATAAGCCAAACCAATGAATCGGAAAGCCAGGCGGTGGAACCGCCTGGCTGGGCGGTGACACCTCCTTGGCTGGGCGGTTGCACCGTCCAGCACCCGAGCGCTGGGCGGTGGCACCGCCTGGCTGGGCGGTGGAACCGCCAGCACCGGGAACCCTAAGAGAATTCAAATTTTGGAGCCCAAAATTTGAATCCTCTTGAGGCCTATAAATACCCCTCAAATCTCAGCTGAGGTTACAACTTTTGAGAAGCATTTTGATTGAGAGAAAAGTCTTAGAAAGTCTTAGCAAGTCTTGTTTTCAATTTGCTAGAGTGTTCTCCTCCTTCTTTCTTATTGAAAATTTGTAAGAGGTTGAGCTGCTTGTAAAAGGTTGTAAGAGGGGTGTTTACCCTTCCATTTCAAGAGACTTGCTAGTGGAAGGTGGGAGCCTCATCGAAGAGGGGCCTCGCAAGTGGAGTAGGTCATTTGACCGAACCACTCTAAAAATCGACGTAATCTCTGGTTTGCTTTTTATTATTGTCATTTACATTACTGCAAATCTTCTTACTGCTTTAGTTCCTTATTACTCTTGCTGCGCAACTTTAAGAATACGCCTTCAAGTTAAATTTCTCAAGTTTCATTCTTAACGTACGAAAGATTTTGTTAAAATCGAAGTTTTAATCCGCTGCACTAATTCACCCCCCCCTCTTAGTGCCGCTCCGATCCTAACACCCACGTCTAGGTGAAGTCAGAGGGGGCCGGCAGAGCATCGCAGGCTCTAAGCACATACCCTTTACCATTTCTGGTAAAGGTCCAGAATATCCCACATAGCGGGCAATAAGCGCATACCAGAATATCCCACATAGCGGGACCCCACATAGCGGGCAATAAGTGCATACCCTTTACCACTTCTGGCAAAGGTTCAGACAGTCCCACACACCAGAGTACAAGAGGGCAGTTTCAACAATAAGTAGCACATATTGGAAGCACATGCGGAACAACAAAACGTACATGTGCCTTTTCGAAACAATACGAAACAAAGAACAAATCTCTCACAAACATATTCCGATTTGGAATGAAATGGAAACAAGAGTGTACAGGGATTCCAAGCAATCATATTTAGCTCAATTCCAATAAGAAGGTTAGACGAATTCAAATATCCAAAAGAATGGAACAGAAGACGCAAAATCGACCAAAGCTCGATTTCGGACAGAATTCCAGTGGCACATCAAACAAATACTTCAGAATATCAATTATGCTCCAATACCCGTAAGAAGGCAATGGTCAATCCATATATCAATCTATATTCTGATGGAACAAATTTCATATGAAACAGGGTTCCCAACACGGAGTTACCTTTGATTTGGTAACCCAAGGTCAAAAACACAATCACTGTTTTGCAGAATTTATAGGGTCGGATTCAACAGATAATAGGGTAGGCAAATGAATTCCAAAATTTTCAAACTATTTGTCAAAAGAAATATTTTCAAGTCTAGTTTCAAATAAAATCAGTTTGGTACAAATCAGAATTTTCAACAGGGAGTTATAGGCAATTTAGTATCGATAGGTCAGAAAGCTTGAACCCTGTTTTACAGCGTCTATAGGCTCATTTGAAACAGATGTTTGGGTATGTATACGGTGTCCAAAATCTACAAAATTAGTGTCAAAAGAAAGATATAAGAGTCTAATTTCAAACAAAATATTTCCTACCTGAATTCAAATTTTGTACTAAAACTTATAGCTGAAACAGTGTATAGGGGTCAGTTTACCGAAAAAAAACTTCAGAATCCATGGTTCTATGTCCAAAGAGAGACATATCAGTTTCTAAATAGAAATCCATCAATTTATTTTGAATCAACATAAAAACAGAGACTAAAACTTCTGTAGGATGGGGTTAGAAACACTTACCTTTGAGAATTTAGACCCTAAGTGAAAGGATTTGGGCAAGAACCCTTAAAGCTCCAATTTTTTTTTCTCTTCTTCTTCTTCTTCTTCTTCTTCTTCTTCTTTCTTTCTTTCCCTGATCCTCCACGTAGCTGCCTTCTCTGCTTCCTTAAGAGTGAAGGCAGAAAGGCTTAAGGGGTGGAATTTGTCATTTTGTGCGTTTTGCAGTTTAGTCCTTGTTTTTATCATATTCACGATTAGGTCCTTAGGGTTTACATATAGGTCCTCAGATTCTTTCTTTTTTTTTTCTGAACAGATCCCCCAATCTTAAAAATAAGTTAGCTCTGATTCATACTCTATTTCTTTGTCAATTTAAAATAGATGCTAAGGTTATCACCAAAAATTTATACGAAAATTCGGAAATGAGAGATGTTACACTCTCACCCCCTTAAAAGAAAAATTTAGTCCTCTAAATTTATCGTACCTCTTTCAATTAAAAGACGGGGGTACACCTTTTTCATTTCCTCCTCTAGCTCCCAAGTTGTCTCCTCTCCAGAATGATGTCTCCAAATTACTTGAACTAGTGGGATGACCCGATTCCTTAGGACTTTTCCTTTCTTATCAACAATCTGAATAGGCTCTTCCACATAAGATAAATCTTTATCGATCTCCACCAGCTCATACTTAATGATGTGAGAAGGGTCATATATATACTTCCTAATCATCGAGACGTGAAATATATGATGGACATGGCACAACGCTGGTGGCAAGGCAATCCTGTAAGCGACAGAACCAACCCTCTCAAGAACCTCAAAAGGTCCAATAAATCTTGGGCTTAATTTTCCTTTCTTCCCAAACCTTATAATGCCTTTGGAAGGGGAGACTTTTAAGAATACAAAATCTCCGATTTCAAACTTAATATCTCGTCTTCTTTTGTCGGCATAACTCTTTTGACGACTCTGAGCAGTTTTTAACCTTTTCCTTATAACTTAAATTTTCTCGGTAGTTTCTTGTACTTTTTCCGATGCTAACAGCTTTCTATCACCAACTTCCTCCCAACATATAAGTGTTATGCACTTCCGCCCATATAAAGCTTCACAAGGGGCCATCTGAATACTTGAATGATAACTATTATTATAAGTGAACTCAACAAGTGAAATATCTTTATCCCATTCACCTTTCGAATCCATAACATAGGCTCTGAGTAAATCCTCAAGTGTTTGAATTATTCTTTCTGACTGACCGTCAGTATGAGGATGATATGCAGTACTAAACTTGACTTTAGTGCCCATAGATTCCTGTAATCTTCTCCAGAATCTAGAAAGAAGTCTAGAGTCTCTATCAGAGATGATCTCCTTTGGAATACCATGAAGTCTTACTATTTCATTAACATATAAATCTGCAAGTCTATCAAGTGAATACGTCATATTAATCGGTAGAAAGTGTGCAGATTTTGTTAACCTATCGATGATAACCCAAATAGCATCATGCTTTCTAGAGGTTCTGGGTAGTCCTGAAACAAAATCCATAGTAATACATTCTCATTTCCATTCAGGAATATCTAAAGGTTGCAACAACCCTCCAGGTCTTTGGTGTTCTACTTTGATTTGCTGACAAGTCAAACATTTTGAAACATACATTGCAATTTCCTTCTTCATACCTTCCCACCAAGAATGACTTTGAAGATCTCTATACATCTTAGTGCTCACAGGATGTATAGTGTACTTCGAAGAATGACTTTCCTTTAGGATTTGATTCTTGATATCCAGTTCATTTGGTACACATACTCTCTCCCCAAATCTCAATAGGCCATCCTTTGAAACTTGAAATTGTGGCTTCAATTCCTTTTCTACTTCATTCCTCCAGTAGATTAAATATGGATCTCGTAATTGTCCTTCCTTAATTTTCAACAGGGAGTTATAGGCAATTTAGTATCGACAGGTCAGAAAGCTTGAACCCTGTTTTATAGCGTCTATAGGCTCATTTAAAACAGATGTTTGTGTAAGTATACGGTGTCCAAAATCTACAAAATCAGTGTCAAAAGAAAGATATAAGAGTCTAATTTCAAACAAAATAGTTCCTGCCCGAATTCACATTTTGTACTAAAACGTATAGCTGAAACAGTGTATAGGGGTCAGTTTACCGAAAAAAAACTTCAGAATCCATGGTTCTATGTCCAAAGAGAGACATATCAGTTTCTAAATAGAAATCCATCAATTTATTTTGAATCAATATAAAAATAGAGACTAAAACTTCTGTAGGATGGGGTTATAAACACTTGCCTTTGAGAATTTAGACCCTAAGTGAAAGGATTTGGGCAAGAACCCTTAAAGCCCCAATTTTTTTTTCTCTTCTTCTTCTTCTTCTTCTTTCTTTCTTTCCCTGATCCTCCACGTAGCTGCCTTCTCTGCTTCCTTAAGAGTGAATGTAGAAAGGCTTAAGGGGTGGAATTTGTCATTTTGTGCGTTTTGCAGTTTAGTCCTTGTTTTTATCATATTCACGATTAGGTCCTTAGGGTTTACATATAGGTCCTCAGATTCTTTCTTTTTTTTTTTTCTGAACAGATCTCCCAATCTTAAAAATAAGTTAGCTCTGATTCATACTCTATTTCTTTGTCAATTTAAAATAGATGCTAACGTTATCACCAAAAATTTATACGAAAATTCGGAAATGAGAGATGTTACAGGTTGCACCAGCTTTCATGGGAGACCATGTCTTAAACGGTGCCACCGCCTAACAAGAATTCTAGTCCAAATGGGTTGATCCATTCGGCCTAATTTGGGTCTGTCAAGGGCCCAATTGCCCCTATATTAAGTTAATGGGATCTCCTCCCATTCCTAACTTAATCTACATGCTAACTACGATATTTCTTAAGACATTTACTATAACTTGCTCTAGTGTGTCAATCGCTTCTTCCGGCGAGCTTCCGGCAAACTTCCAGCGAACATCCGATGAACCTTCGGCGATGCTCCGGTGGACTTCCAGCAAACTCTTGGACTTGCGACGATTCACTTGGCGAGTTCCGATGAGCTTCTTTGGCAAGCTCCTAGACTTCTCGGATTTATTCCCGTAGAACCTCCGACGACCGTCCAGACTTCCATCGAACCCTCGAACCCCCAACTTGATCATATTTTTGACTCCGGCGTATCTCCTGCTGCATGTCTTACTTCCATCATAGTTAA
Organism: Musa acuminata AAA Group; assembly: GCF_036884655.1. NCBI lineage: Eukaryota > Viridiplantae > Streptophyta > Magnoliopsida > Zingiberales > Musaceae > Musa > Musa acuminata. Next base: position 6,708,726 of record NC_088339.1, on the reverse strand, counting down.
TCCTGTACATGTAAAACAAAACTTCGATCAAGACAATTAATCCTAAGTAATTAACCAAGTTGTCCGGCATGTCATTGGTCCCTCGACGCTTCGTCCGATTCTTCGACGCATCGTCCTCTCCTGCGGCCTATTGCCCAATCGGCCAGTTGACTCCGCAACTCCAATATCCTTGGCACAATACCCGCTCTTCTTGGCCCGATGCTTAAGGCCACAGCCCGAAGCCTTCTGTCGATACGTCGACTGATCCACCGGCCCGATGTCCAATCTTCTAACATGTTTTTCCGGCACAACATGATTTTTCCTGCTTTCATTGTCTCATCCTGATCGAAGCATCCTGCGTCACTCAAAATGTAGATTAAATCATAAACATATATCAAGTGGTTTCATCATCAAAATACGAGATTCAACAATCTCCCCCTTTTTGATGATGACAACCACTTGATGACGGAGTTAACCTTAACTCCCGGAGTTTAAACAAACTCTCCCTATCAATATGCCATATTGATAGAAACTCTTGGATTCAAAAATCTAAGCAACATGTTATCATAAACTTATTCATAACATGTCATGTCATCAACATACTTCTCCCCCTTTGTCATCAATAAAAAGGAGAAGTACAACTATTCTTGTGTTTGTGATATAAGTTCAACTCATTGCATGAAAAACATAATATCAGGTTTTATCATCATGCAGTTTTAAAGCTAGAAAATTTAGCAAGGGTTACATCATGCTTAGAACATTCAAGCTATCAAGTTTTAGATATGCAGGTTTTACAACATATAAGATAGCACTTTTGCTTCTTTTGAGATAGCAACTTCTACATCATGCAAGCTAGCAAATTAGAGATATTCAAGAAGGCAACTCTTGCTTCTTGAAATATGCAAGTTGCAAGCTAGAAAATTTTTGCTTCCTTTGCAATATGTTTGAGCTCGCAATTTTGCTTCCGTTGCAAAGTGCAAGTTTAGCATGTTTAGCTTTTCTTGAGATTCTTTTCTTTAGACTACAAGCTAACAATTTTTACTATATGCAAGTTTTACTACATACAAGCTAGCTTTTCATCACAACATATAAGCACAAAAGCTTAGCAAGATTCTTAAGTTCAATCATGGCAATTCAACACTTGCTTCTTGTGCAAGATTGCACTTTGCTTTTCTTTGCATGTTCTGACTAGCAAAAGCTTTCTCCCCTTTGTTTTTGTCAAAAGAAGGGAAGAGTACAAGCTAGCCAGCATTTGCCTTGAGCTAGCAATCTTTCTCCCCCTATGTCATTGCCGAAAAGAAGGAGAGGAACCAATGATTTAGACTTTTACATAAACTATGAATTTGCATCAATCAATATTTCAATCATCACATGATACATACAAGACAACAATGCAAAGAAATCATGTCATGAAAGACATCAATTGTTAAACATGACATGATAATAGTCTCAAAAATTTTAATTTGCGATACATGTGATACATTGCGATACACTAAAAAATTTAATGCGATGCTTTTAAGGATATCTGTTAGGATCAAGAGCACTAAGAGGGGGGGGGGTGAATTAGTGCAACGGAAAACTTTCTACGATAAAAATCGCGTTCGTTCGATAAAAGTGATTTCAGTAAGAAAGTCGATTCGTAAATCACTTTAACTTTTGATTAAGCAAGATGCAGCAAAGATATAAATGCAGTTTGCAGTTATGGTTCAAATCGGATAGTAGGCGCAAACTGAAATATGATATTCGTATGAAAAAACTGATTTACGTCTAAATGCTGATTCGTAAATCACTTGATTAAGCGAGATGTAGTTAAAGCAAGGATATAAAGGTAGTTTGCAGTTATGATAGAAATCAAAACGTAAGCGCAAACTGAAATAAGATGATCGTACGATAAAACTGATTTACGTCTAAACGCCGATTCGGAAAGTGCAAAGATTGAAACCTGATCAAATATGCGCAGAAAGCAGCAAGCTTTTGAGGAGATTTGCAGTAAGGATAAGATGTTCAAAGTAAATGCAAACCGAGATTTAGAGTGGTTAAGTCAATCTTGACCTACTCCACTTTTGGCTTCCTCTACCAACGAGGTCACCGACGTCAACTAGAGGCCTTCCTTCAATAGGCAAAGGCCAACCATTCTTTTACAGTTTCACTCCTTTTGATGGGCTTAGAGACAACCCTTACTGAATTTTCTCTCCTCTCTTTAAAGATCAGAAATGGAAGAAACGAGGGAGAAGAACTTTTGGCCTTTACAACAATTTTGAGCTATAAGAATCACAGAATAAGATCAGGATTTCGGTGTGTTTTTTGTGCCCTTTCAGTGCTGAATGGGTGGGGTATTTATAGGCCCCAACCCAGCTTGAATTTGGAGCTCAAAACTGTCAATTCCCGGAATTCCGGGATCTGGCGGTTGCACCTCCTGTCACGCCCCTCAAATTATCGACAATATTTAAAGTTTTCATCATAACTAACCCAGGATCCAAACACACATTTGAGGTCACTAAGAAAACATTCAGATCAAAATTTCACCTCTATAGACTACAAATTCATAACCCTGTGCAATTCATAAACATACCACACATCACTCGATAATTCATACAATCTGAACTCAACTCATCAAAATAATAACCACAACATGAATTCACAAGTGGGGAAGTCTATGCAGTCACCAAACCAACGATTACCATAAGATCATATCATTACATGAATTTAACTTAACATTCCAAAATCCTATACATGAGGGATCATTTATCTTACACAAAATCCACAGGTTTAGATTCATCGTCACATTTCATAAGATGCAGAGTATCTTATACAACAAATACACATATGCTAACAAAGATCTGCCCAAAATCTTCTAAACTTTCCACCGCCTCAGCCCAATCTTAACATTTAAGCAAGCAATACGCTATCCTGAAAAATTTATCAACAAACGGGGTGAGCATAAAGAGCTCAGCAAGTGACTAACATATCCATATCAAAATAGTACAATTTCCAAAGAGATACAGTTTCAAAATACAAGGCAGAATATACGATTTCGTAGACATAATATCATTAGGAGCAGAAACACAATTGTCCTTTCAATCTTACATATTTGGTACCTGACAGATGGGGCATAGAGTAATTGGAGCATATCAGTAACAAAGGAAACATATGGGAGCTTATCAATGGCATATAAAATGTTCCGAAGCATATCAACAGCATATGGAACATTTCGAAGCAAAATCATCAGTGAATGAAGCATTTCAGAGCATATCAAAAACAAATATCGTACAGAAGCTCAAACGTCGCCCTTGACGTTGCAATCATATCATTCTTATCTAGAGCCTGAACAGAAACAACTCACCAAAACTCTAGATGTCATATCAAACATATAGAAGGTGTAGTGGGATCTCAGTCAGAATGTGATTCATCCATTTCTGAATGACCACCTGACAAAAGTCTCCCACGTCTGGGAGCTCCATCGACCCACGTCTAGGTGAAGTCAGAGGGGGCCGACAGAGCATCGCAGGCTCTAAGCACATACCCTTTACCATTTCTGGCAAAAGTCCAGAATATCCCACAGAGCGGGCAATAAGCATATACCCTTTACCATTTTTGGCAAAGGTCCAGACAATCCCACACACCAGAGTACAAGAGGGCAGTTTTAACAATAAGTAGCATATATCGGAAGCACACGCAGAACAACAAAACGTACATGTGCCTTTTCAAGACAATATGATGCAAGGAACAAATCTCTCACAAATGTATTCATATTAGGAATGAAATGGAAGCAAGAGTATACAGGGAATCCAAGCAATCATATTTAGCTCAACTCAAATAAGAAGGTTAGAAGAATTCAATATCCAAAGGAATGAAACAGAATACGTGAAATCAACCAAAGCTCGATTTCTGACAGAATTCCAATAGCACATAGAACAAATACTTCAGATTATCAATTATGCTCCAATACCCTTAATAAAGGTGTCATTGAAAGATATATCAACCTATTTTCTATTGAAACAAGTTTCGTACGAATCAGGGTTTCCCACAAGGAGTTACCTTTGATTTGGTAACACAAGGTCAAGGACACAATCACTGTTTTGCAGAATACATAGGGTCAGATTCAACAGATAATAGGGTAGGCATTTGAATTCCAAAATTTTCAAATTATATGTTAAAAGAAAGGTCTGCAAGTATAGTTTCGGACGATGTCAGTTTGGTACAAATCAGAATTTTCAACAGAGAGTTATAGGCATTTTAGTATCGAAAGGTCAGAAATCTTGATCCCTGTTTTGCAGCATCTATAGGCTCATTTGAAACAGATGATTGGGTAAGTATTCGGTGTCCAAAATCTACAAAATCAGTGTAAAAAGAAAGTTATAAAAGTCTAATTTCAAACAAAATAGTTTCTGCCTGAATTCACATTTTGTACTAAAAATTATAGCTAAAATAGTGTATAGGGGTTAGTTTACCGAAAAAATTTCAGAATCCATGGTTCTATGTCCAAAGAGAGACATATCAGTTTCTAGATAGAAATCCTTCAGTTTATTTTGAAACAACATAAAAACAGAGACTATTTTTTCTGTAGGATGGGGCTAGAACACTTGCCTTTGAGAATTTTGACCCGAAGTGAAAAGATTAAAGCAAGAACCCTAAAAGCCCCAAATTTTTTCTTCTTCTTCTTCTTCTTCTTCTTCTTCTTCTTCTTCTTCTTCTTCTTCTTCTTCTTTCTTTCTTTCCCTGATCACCCATGAGCTGCCTTCTCTGCTTCCTTAAGAACGAAGGCAGAGAGGCTTAAACGGTGGAATTTGTCATTTTGTACATTTTGCAGTTTAGTCCTTCTTTTTATCATATTCACGATTAGGTCCTTAGGGTTTACATATAGGTCCTCAGATTCTTTCTTTAACAAATCCTCCAACTCTTCTGAATAAGTCCTCAGATTCATACTTTGGAATTTTTATCAAACTTAAAATAGATACTTACATTAAAATTAGAAACTTATACGAAAATTCAGAATTGAGGGATGTTACACTCTCCCCCCCTTAAAAGAAAATTTTAGTCCTCTAAATTTATCATACCTCTATCGATGAAAAGATGAGGGTACACCTTTTTCATTTCCTCCTCTAGCTCCCAAGTTGTTTCCTCTCCAGAATGATGTATCCAAATTACTTGAACCAGTGGGATGACCCGATTCCTTAGGACTTTTTCTTTCTTATCAACAATCTGAACAGGCTCTTCCACATAAGATAAATCTTTATCGTTCTCCACCCGCTCATACTTAATGATGTGAGAAGGGTCATATATATACTTCCTAATCATCGATACATGAAATATATCATGGACATGACTCAATGCTGGTGGCAAGGCAATCCTATAAGGGACAGAACCAACCCTCTCAAGAACCTCAAAAGGTCCAATAAATCTGGGGCTTAACTTTCCTTTCTTCCCAAACCTTATAATGCCTTTGGAAGGGGAGACTTTCAAGAATACAAAATCTCCGATTTCAAACTCAATATCTCGTCTTCTATTGTCGGCATAACTCTTTTGACGACTCTGAGCAGTTTTTAACCTTTTCCTTATAACTTGAATTTTCTCGGAAGTTTCTTATACCTTGTCCGGTGCTAACAGCTTTCTGTCACCAACTTCTTCCTAACATATAGGTGTTATGCACTTTCGCCCATATAAAGCTTCATAAGGAGCCATCTGAATACTTGAATGATAACTATTATTATAAGTGAACTCAACAAGTGAAATATCCTTATCCCATTCACCTTTCCAATCCATAACATAGGCTCTAAGCAAATCCTCAAGGGTTTGAATCGTTCTTTCTGACTGACCATCAGTCTGAGGATGATATGCAGTACTAAACTTGACTTTAGTGCCCATAGATTCCTGTAATCTTCTCTAAAATCTAGAGAGAAATCTGGAGTCTCTATCAGAGATGATCTCCTTTGGAATACCATGAAGTCTTACTATTTTATTGACATATAAATCTGCAAGTCTATCAAGTGAATAAGTCATATTAATCGGTAGGAAATGTGCAGATTTTGTTAACTTATCAATGATAACCCAAATAGCATCATGCTTTTTAGAAGTTCCGGGTAGTCCTGAAACAAAATCCATAGTAATGCATTCCCATTTACATTCAGGAATATCTAAAGGTTGTAACAACCCTCCAGGTCTTTGGTATTCTACTTTGATTTGCTGACAAGTCAAATATTTTGAAATAAACATTGCAATTTCCTTCTTCATGCCTTCCCACCAATAATGACCTTGAAGATCTCTATACATCTTAGTGCTCCCAGGATGTATGGTGTACTTGGAAGTATGACTTTCCTTTAGGATTTGATTCTTGATATCTGGTTCATTTGGTACACATACTCTCTCCCCAAATCTCAATAGGCCATCCTTTGAAACTTGAAATTGTGGCTTCAATTCCTTTTCTACTTCATTCCTCAAGTAGATTAAATGTGGATCTCGTAATTGTCCTTCCTTAATTTGTTGAATAAGTTCAGATTGCACGTGAATGGAGGCCATCAATATCATCGAGTCTTGCTCTTTCCTCAAAGCTTTCAAATCAAAATTTTCTTCTAATAACTTCCATTGCTTCACGACTAGACTAGCCATAAAACTTGTAGATTTCCTACTAAGTGCATCAGCTACAACATTGGCCTTGCCCGGGTGATAACGAATGACACAATCATAATCCTTCAGAAGTTCTATCCATCTTCGCTGCCTCATGTTTAACTCTTTCTGAGTGAAAATATATTTTAAACTCTTGTAATCAATAAAGATTTCAAACTGTCGACCATACAAATAATGTCTCCAAATTTTTAGAGCAAAAATAATTGCTGCCAATTCGAAATCATGAGTTGGATAATTCAATTCATAACCTTTAAGTTGCCAAGAAGCATACGCAATTACTCTCCCTTCCTGCATCAAAACACATCCTAGGTCCTTTCTTGAAGCATCAGTATAAACTACAAACTCATCACTACCACTTGGAATAGTGAGAATAGGGGCCCTAGTCAATCTTCTTTTTAACTCTTGAAAACTTTGTTCACAATCATCACCCCATACAAATTTCATATTCTTCTTAGTGAGTTTGGTCAGAGGTTGAGCAATTCGAGAAAATCCCTCCACAAATCTCCTGCAATAACCTGCCATGCCTAAGAAGCTTCTAACCTCCGTTACATTTGTTGGTACTTCCCATTCAACAACAGCTTCTATTTTTCTTGGATCAACAGATATACCCTTCCCTGAAATCACATGTCCTAAGAAAGCAACTTCATTCAACCAAAATTCACATTTCCTGAACTTGGCATACAACTTCTTTTCTCTTAGTATGGACAATATATTTCTCAAGTGTTCCTCATGCTCTTGATTACTCCTTGAATACACCAATATGTCATCAATAAATATAATTACACAGATATCCAAGAGCGGTTGAAATATCCTATTCATTAGTTCCATAAAAGCTGCAGGGGCATTTGTAAAACCAAAAGGCATCACCAAGAATTCATAATGACCATATCGAGTTCTGAAAGCTATTTTTGAAATATCCTCCTCCTTGATCTTCTACTGATAGTAACCTGATCTCAGGTCAATCTTAGAGAATACTTGTGCACCCTGCAGTTGATCAAACAAATCATCAATTCTAGGTATGGGATACTTGTTTTTGATGGTCACCTGATTCAACTGTCTATAATCAATACAAAGCCTCAAAGTTCCATCCTTCTTCTTCACTAATAGTACCGGAGCACCCCATGGGGATACACTGAGTCGTATGAAACCCTTATCTAATAATTCTTGTATTTGCTTCTTTAATTCCTCTAGCTCGAGTGGTGCCATTCTGTAGGGAGGCTTAGATATTGGGGTTGTACTGGAGACCAGATCAATAGCAAATTCACCCTCTCTATCTAGAGGTAAACCAGGCAAGTCATTTGGAAATACATCAGGGAATTCTTTGACCATTGAAATTTCATCTAGGTGGGTTTCCTGATTTGAATGCTCCTTTACACACACCATATAACAAAAACAACCTTTCTGCATAAGACGATAAGCTTGAAGTGCTGATATCAAGCAAGGAGGCAAATCATGCTTAATGCCCTCAAAGAAAAATATAGGCTGATATGGTATGCAGAAAGTAATTATTTTTTTGTAACAATCAATACTAGCGTGATGAGAAGATAACCAATCCATGCCAAGTATAATATCAAAACCCTGGATCTCTAGGAGAATCAAATCAGTAAAGAGTTCGTGGTCTCCAATAGAGATCAAACAAGATGGGTAAACCAAGTTTGTTGCCAATGAATCTCCAACAACAGTTGTTACATATAACATATAATCCAGGGGTTTAGGTAGAATATCCAAGTGACAAGCAAAGTATTGTGAAACAAAAGATAAGTTGGAGCCGGGATCAAACAAAACTTTTGCATTTCTTTTAGAAACATGAAGAATACCTTCCACCACTGATTTAGAAGCTTAAAATCTTGTTCAGTGATAGCGTACACTCTAGCATGGGCTGAGGGTCTAGGAGACAGTGGCTCTTTCTTCTTCCTCAAAGGGCAATCTTTTATTTGATGATCCAACTTTCCACAACCAAAACATGCTCCAGTCACCCGAAAACACTGACTTGTTTCATGATTTAATCCACATTTTGCACATGACTGAGTCCTCCGCAATGGTTTCCATTTCTCAAATCCAGATGTCTTAAACCTCTTGTTACTAGCTTCATATTCATTTTCTCTACTGCTTTTGCTAGTAAATTTGTCCTTTTTGTTCTTGCCAATGATTTCTTGAATTTCCTCCACGTCTCGTTCAATTTTCAAAGCTCTTTCTACCGTATCTGCATATGTTTATAGTTTTAAAGCTGACATTCGGCTTCTTATTGCTGGCCGTAATCCCCTTTCAAACCTTCTTGCTTTTCTAGATTTATCATCAGTCATATGTGTGGCAAACCTGGAGAGCTAAGTGAATTTAGATTCATACTTTGTAACCGTCATACTTCCCTGGATAAGATTCAAAAACTCCAATTCTTTTTGCTCTCTCATACAATTTGTAAAATATTTATCATTAAACTTTTCTTGGAATAACTTCCATGTCATTGGCTCATGTTTGATTTCAGACATCCTCTTAATCATTCTCCACCAGTGTTCGGCTTCTCCTTCCAGCATAAACGTGGCAAGAAAAAGTTTTCGATCATCAGGGTAATTTAAGGCATCAAATATTTTCTCTATCTGCATCATCCATCGTTCTGCCACCATTGGATCAGCCTCACCACTAAAACTGGGTGGACTACGCTTCTTAAACTGTTCAATTCCCAACCCCGTCTGGTTTGATGTTCCTGTTCCATCATTTCTTCCTTGTAGGACAGGTTGTTGTTGTTGTTGCATCACTTGTGCCATAGTCTCCAAAGTCCGCATGATACCACTCAATTGATCAGCAGTAGATGCAACAGGAGAACCAGATGATCTCGTCATCCTTGCTTCCTAAAACATCAAAAGAACATTTTCTTTGATCAATCTCTAAATGATAGTCAATAAACCTAAAAAAAAATAATATTCTTAGTGATTCTCAAATCATGCTCTGATACCACCTCTGACACGCCCCTCAAATTATCGACAATATTTAAAGTTTTCATCATAACTAACCCAGGATCCAAACACACATTTGAGGTCACTAAGAAAACATTCAGATCAAAATTTCACCTCTATAGACTACAAATTCATAACCCTGTGCAATTCATAAACATACCACACATCACTCGATAATTCATACAATCTGAACTCAACTCATCAAAATAATAACCACAACATGAATTCACAAGTGGGGAAGTCTATGCAGTCACCAAACCAACGATTACCATAAGATCTTATCATTACATGAATTTAACTTAACATTCCAAAATCCTATACATGAGGGATCCTTTATCTTACACAAAATCCACAGGTTTAGATTCATCGTCACATTTCATAAGATGCAGAGTATCTTATACAACAAATACACATATGCTAACAAAGATCTGCCCAAAATCTTCTAAACTTTCCACTGCCTCAGACCAATCATAACATTAAGCAAGCAATATGCTATCCTGAAAAATTTATCAACAAACGGGGTGAGCATAAAGAGCTCAGCAAGTGACTAACATATCCATATCAAAATAGTACAATTTCCAAAGAGATACAGTTTCAAAATACAAGGCAGAATATACGATTTCGTAGAGATAATATCATTAGGAGTAGAAACACAATTGTCCTTTCAATCTTACATATTTGGTACCTGACAGATGGGTCATAGAGTAATTGGAGCATATCAGTAACAAAGGAAACATATCGGAGCTTATCAATGGCATATAAAATGTTCCGAAGCATATCAACGGCATATGGAACATTTCGAAGCAAAATCATCAGTGAATGAAGCATTTCAAAGCATATCAAAAACAAATATCGTACAGAAGCTCAAACGTCGCCCTTGACGTTGCAATCATATCATTCTTATCCAGAGCATGAACAAAAACAACTCACCAAAACTCTGGATGTCATATCAAAAATATAGAAGGTGTAGTGGGATCTCAGTCAGAATGTGATTCATCCATTTCTGAATGACCACCTGACAAAAGTCTCCTACGTTTGGGAGCTCCATCCACCCACGTCTAGGTGAAGTCAGAGGGGGCCGGCAGAGCAACGCAGGCTCTAAGCACATACCCTTTACCATTTCTGGCAAAGGTCCAGAATATCCCATAGAGCGGGCAATAAACACACACCCTTTACCATTTCTGGCAAAGGTCCAGACAATCCCAGACACCAGAGTACAAGAGGGCAGTTTTAACAATAAGTAGCATATATCGGAAGCACACGCAGAACAACAAAACGTACATGTACCTTTTCAAGACAATATGATGCAAGGAACAAATCTCTCACAAATGTATTCATATTAGGAATGAAATGGAAGAAAGAGTATACAAGGAATCCAAGCAATCATATTTAGCTCAACTCAAATAAGAAGGTTAGAAGAATTCAATATCCAAAGGAATGAAACAGAATACGCGAAATTGACCAAAGCTCGATTTCTGACAGAATTCCAATGGCACATAGAACAAATACTTCAGATTATCAGTTATGCTCCAACACCCTTAATAAAGCTGTCATTGTAATATATATCAACCTATTTTCTGTTGAAACAAGTTTCGTACGAATCAGGGTTTCCCACAAGGAGTTACCTTTGATTTGGTAACACAAGGTCAAGGACACAATCACTGTTTTGCAGAATACATAGGGTCGGATTCAACAGATAATAGGGTAGGAATTTGAATTCCAAAATTTTCAAAATATATGTCAAAAGAAAGTTCTGCAAGTCTAGTTTCGGACGAAGTCAGTTTGGTACAAATCAGAATTTTCAATAGAGAGTTATAGGCATTTTAGTATCGAAAGGTCAGAAATCTTGATCCCTGTTTTGCAGCATCTATAGGCTCATTTGAAACAGATGATTGGGTAAGTATTCTGTTTCCAAAATCTACAAAATCAGTGTCAAAAGAAAGATATAAGAGTCTAATTTCAAACAAAATAGTTTCTGCCTGAATTCACATTTTGTACTAAAAATTATAGCTAAACCAGTGTATAGGGGTCAGTTTACCGAAAAAAATTCAGAATCCATGGTTCTATGTCCAAAGAGAGACATATCAGTTTCTAGATAGAAATCCTTCAGTTTATTTTGAAACAACATAAAAATAGAGACTAATTTTTCTGTAGGATGGGGCTAGAACACCTGCCTTTGAGAATTTTGACCCGAAGTGAAAAGATTAAAGCAAGAACCCTAAAAGCCCCAATTTTTTTCTTCTTCTTCTTCTTCTTCTTCTTTTTTTTCTTCTTCTTTCTTTCTTTCCCTGATCTCCCACGAGCTGCCTTCTCTGCTTCCTTAAGTATGAAGGCAGAGAGGCTTAAATGGTGGAATTTGTCATTTTGTACATTTTGCAGTTTAGTCCTTGTTTTTATCATATTCACGATTAGGTCCTTAGGGTTTACATATAGGTCCTCAGATTCTTTATTTAACAAATCCTCCAACTCTTCTGAATAAGTCCTCAGATTCATACTTTGGAATTTTTATCAAACTTAAAATAGATACTTACATTACAATTAGAAACTTATACGAAAATTCAGAATTGAGGGATGTTACACCTCCTGACTGAGGCGGTTGCACCGCCTAGCAGAGCTTGAAGACTGAGCCTCTAGGCGGTGCCACCTCCTGTCAGGGGCGGTTGCGCCTCCTACCAGAGCTCGAAGATCGAGCTCAGGCGGTGCCACCGCCTGACTGAGCCGGTTGCACCTCCTGCCAGAGCTCGAAGACCGAGCTCAAGCGGTGCCACCTCTTGTTATGGGAGGTTGCACCGCCTAGTCTCGCTCGGAGACTGAGCCTAGGCGGTGCCACCTCCTGGCTGGGGCGGTTGCACCACCCAGTCTCGCTCGGAGTCTTAGCCTAGGCGGTGCCACCTCTTGGCTTGGGCGGTTCAACCGCTTGGCAGAAATCAGGGTTCGAATGGGTTGATCCATTCGGCCCAATTTAGGTTTTTCAGGGGCCCAATTGCCCCAAGATTAAGTCAATGGGATCACCTCCATTTCCAACTTAATCATTGTGCTAACTACGATATTTTCTAAGACATTTACTGCAACTTGCTCTGGTGCGTCAATCGCTTTTTCCGGCGAGATTCCGGTGAACTTCCGTCGATCATCCAATGAACCCTCGGTGATGCTCCTGCGGACTTCCGGCAAACTCCTGGACTTGCGACGATCCACTTGGCGAGTTTCGACGAGCTTCTTTGGCAAGCTCATGGACTTCTTGGATTTGTTCCCGCAGAACCTTCGACGACTATCCGAATTTCCGTCGAACTCTCGAACTCCCAACGTGATCATTGTCTTGACTCCGGCGCAACTCTTGCTGCATGTCTTTCTTCCATCGTAGTTAATCCTGCACACTTAAAACAAAACTTCGATCGAGACAATTAATCCTAAGCAATTAACCAAGTTGTCCGGCATGTCATTGGTCCCTCAACGCTTCGTCCGATTCTTCGGCGCATCGTCCTCTCCTGTAGCCTTTTGCCCAATCGGCCAGTTGACTCCGCAACTCCGATATCCTTGGCACAACACCCGCTCTTCTTGGCCCGATGCCCGAGTCCACGGCCCAAAGCCTTCTGTCAATACGTCGACCGATCCACCGGCCCGACGTCCAATCTTCTGACATGTTCCTCCGGCACAACATGATTTTCCTACTTTAATTGTCTCATCCTGATCAAAGCATCCCGCATCACTCAAAATGCAGATTAAATCATAAACATATATCAAGTAGTTTCATCATCAAAATACGAGATTCAACAATCTCTCCCTTTTTGATGATGACGGAGTTAAACTTAACTCCCGGAGTTTAAACAAACTCCCCCTATCAATATGCCATATTGATAGAACCTTGAATTCAAACTGAATTCAAGTTATTGCAATATTCGTCATGAATACTTGCAACACGTCATCATGAACTTATGCATAACATCATACTTCTCCCCCTTTGTCATCAACAAAAAGGAGAAGTCCAACTATTCTTGTGTTTGGAATATTAGTTTAACTTATTGAATGGAAAACATAATATTAAGTTTTATCATCATGCAGTTTTGAAGCCAGAAAATTCAGCAAATGTTACATCATGCTTAGAACATTCAAGCTATCAAGTTTTAGATATGCAAGTTTTACAGCATACAAGATAGCGCTTTTAGAACATGCAAACTAGCAATGTTACAACATTTTAGAACTTGCAAGCTAGTAATTTAGAGATGTTCAAGAAGGCAACTCTTGCTTCTTGAAATATGCAAGTTGTAAGCTAGCAAATTTTTGCTTCCTTTGCAATGTTTGAGCTCGCAATTTTGCTTCCATTGCAAGGTGTAAATTTAGCATGTTTAATTTTCTTGAAATAGCAACTATTTGAGTCTCTTTATACTACATGCTAGTAATTTTTACGATATGCAAGTTTTACTACATACAAGCTAGCAAAAATTTCGAAAGCAAATGCAAGATAGCTTTCTTGTGTAAGCTTATAATTCTTGCTTCCTATTGCAATGTGCAAGTTGCAAGTTTTGCTTCTTGAGATAGGCAAGATAGCACTTTTGTAATTTTTGTTTGCCAAGCTTGTGATGTTCAAGATAACAAGCTCTTTCTTCTCTTTTGAGAAGTGTCATTTTTGCTTTCTTTGCAAAGTACAAGCTAGCAAAATGCCAAACTAGCAAGAGATAATGTTTTACATGAGACAAGTGTTACATTTGCATCTTCTCTTTATAGGAGTGTAATTTTTTGCTTTCATCTTGAATTGTGTAAGCTAGCTAGATTGCCTCTTTTCATGATGTCCATGCTAGAAATTCTTGCTTCCCCTTTGTCATTGTCAAAAAGAAGGGAAGACCCTTTTTTCAATTTTCAGATTATGACAAAGGTAAGTATCAATTTTATTTGTGCATCATTATATATTCAAATTAAAACATACATAATTTCAAAAACCTTATTTTTCATGCACGATACCGAAAAATAAATCAATCATCATTAATGGGTATATCATACATGATACTCAAACATTAAAATTTTTAAGCATTTATCAACATGTTGATCATGATACCAAACATTCATCATTTAAGGCATTCATGATACATATCATATGCAATACATCATGTACATCATTGTCATAAGTATTGCATGCATCATTTCAAATTCATGAATATTTCATTATTGCATGCATCATGCCAAATCATAAAATATACAATCATCATTAATGCATGATTCCTAATCATCATTTAGTTTGCAACATAATGGTACCAAATTTGTCAAATTACATCCTACCATGATCGAAACTTCTTATTTGTATACATCAAAACAAATTAATGAATATTTCATGTATTCTTATCATCACATAAGGAATATCAAGAAGAATTATTAGGTGATGAGATAATCATTTCATGAATACAAGGAATTGCATAAAAATCATATCATAAGTGTTTCATGTATTCATATTATTACATGAAGCATACAAGACAACAATGCAAAGAAATCATGTCATGAAGAATATTAATGTGAAAATTCAGCAAAGATCACATGATACAATCGTATGATGAGATGATAATTTATCATATCAATGAAAGATATCAATGAGGATCAATTGTTAGGATCAATTCGTGAATACTAAAGATATGATTCATGGTTCATTAAAATTCTTCTTAACAAGTTCACGATCAAGATTCATATAATTCATAATAAAACAAATTGATGTACAATCATCACACAAGACATACAAGGCAAAGA
This sequence comes from Musa acuminata AAA Group, assembly GCF_036884655.1. Classification (NCBI taxonomy): domain Eukaryota; kingdom Viridiplantae; phylum Streptophyta; class Magnoliopsida; order Zingiberales; family Musaceae; genus Musa; species Musa acuminata. The sequence continues at coordinate 6,693,442 of NC_088339.1, read as the reverse complement.
AATCTTGTTATTTCTATATTATGAAATATATGATATTAAGGCTCATGATTCATTTGAAAGGATATAGCACAAAGAGCAACTTGAAACATTCTTATCAAGATCACATTTTAAAATATTCCAAGTATCAAGATATCAATATGACACTTTATTGAATTATGAGAAATCAAAAGACAAGTTACATTTCATTTGAAGAATTCTTTTTTGATAAATGTAGGGAGCATAATGAACGATCTTGATTTATAAAGAACTTCATGTTATAATTATCAAGATCATGATTTTAATAATTATTTTCTTTAGCAAAGAATCACAAAAGCACTTTATTTTTGCATATGAAATCTCATTGTATTATGATTTATAAATTCTTTCTCTACACATGAATCATAGGAGATATGTATGTGAAACAAATCTTTGCAAGTAAAAACACTATCATCCATATTTCATATCAGCCAGAAAGGACTTCAAACTCTTGCTAGAAAGTAGTTCTTACCAGAGTTGCAATGTACATCTCTTAAATCTCGTGATCGTTGTATAGTTGGAAAACACATAGAGTTGCATTTCATACATATCCATCATCTAGAAGATCAGATATTATTGATTTAATTCATACTGATGTCTGTACTATATAAACTAGAACTCTTGGAGGTGCTCTTTATTTTGTTACTTTTATTGATAATCATTCTAGAAAATTTTGGGCTTTTGTTTTGAAATCTAAAGACTAGGTTCTCGATATTTTCAAAGAGTTTCATGTCAGTGTTGAAAGAGAAACTAGTAAAAAGCTAAAGTATGTTCGCGTAGATAATGATGGTGAGTACAAGGGTCATTTTGAGAATTCTTGCAGGTTCCATAGTGTCAGGCTTGAAAAAATAGTTCCTAAAACTCCTCAGCAGAACGGTATGGTAGAAAGGATAAATAGAACCATTGAAAAAAGGATTAGGTGTATGCTTTCCCATGCCAAGCTACCGAAATCATTTTGGGGGAAGACTATGAGAACTACAGTTGACCTGATAAATCTTTCTCCATGAGTTCCTTTGAAAGGTGATGTTCTAGAGAGAGTATGGAATGGAAAATATATATCTTATAATCACTTGAGAGTCTTTGGGTTTAAAGCATTTGTTCATATTCCCAAAGATGAAAAGTCCAAGCTTGATAATAAAGGAAAAGCATGTATCTTTTTAGGATATGGTCATGAAGAGTTTGGGTACAAATTTTGGGATATAGTGAACAAGAAGATTATTAGAAGCAAAGATGTTATATTTCTTGAAGACCAATTGTTTGATGATGGTGATAATATTGAGAAGCCAGAAACCTCTGTTTATATTCCTTAGAGTTTGGATCCAGTTCCTTCACCTGTAGTACATGATGATCATGGAGAAGATGAACAAGAAGATTATGGTAAGAATGCAAGTAATGATACTCCTAGAGTTGATGATGCTGAACCAACTGAACAAGTACCTCCACCACTAGTTGAGATTCCATTGAGAATATCCACTAGAGAGCGACAACCATCTACCAGATATCCTCCACATGAATATGTTATACTTACTGACAGGGGAGAGCCAGAAACTTACCAAGAATCTATTCTACATGAGCATAAGAATGAGTGGGTTAAAGCCATGCAAGAAAAAGTAAGATCCTTTCTTGAGAACCACACCTATGACTTGGCAAAGTTGCCTAAAGAGAAGAAAGCTCTCAAGAATAAGTGGGTTTATAAATTGAAGATTGAAAATAATATCTCACAACAAAGATACAAGGCATGGCTAGTTGTGAAAGGATTTAGTCAGAAGAAAGGTATTGACTTTAAAGAAATATTTTCTCCTGTAGTGAAAATGTCCTCTATCCGAGTTGTTCTTGGTTTGGCTGTCCGCTTGAATTTAGAAGTTGAGCTATTTTATGTGAAAACAGCATTTTTTCATGATGACTTAGAAGAAGAAATTTACATGGAGCAACCAGAAGGTTTCAAAGTCAAGGGAAAAGAAAATCTGGTGTGTAAACTTAGGTAAAGCTTATATGGACTCAAACAGGCACCTATACAGTGGTACAAGAAGTTTGATTCCTTTATGATGAGCCAAGGGTATCACAGAACTACATCTGATCATTGTGTGTTTATGAAGAAATTTTCAGATGATGATTTTATTATTCTATTGCTATATATTGATGATATGCTGATTGTTGGTCATGATGCTAATAAAATAAAAAAACTTAAAAGAGAGCTAAGTAAGTCTTTTGCCATAAAATACTTGGCATGAAGATTTTTCATGATAGGAAGAAAAAAAATATTTGGCTATCTCAAGAGACCTATATTGAAAAGGTTCTTGAAAGACTCAATATGAGTAAAGCCAAAGCAGTTTGTTCTCCACTTGCAGGTCATTTCAAGCTTAGTTCGAAACAATGTCCTACAAGTGAGAAAGAAAAAGAAAAAATGTCCAGAGTGCCTTAATCATCTGCAGTAGGTAGTTTTATGAATGCTATAGTTTATACTAGGCTAGATATAGCTCATGAAGTTGGAGTTGTCAACTGATTTCTCTCTAATCTTGGAAAGGAACATTAGGTAGTAGTGAAATGGATATTAGGATATCTAAGAGGTACTTCTAAGTTGTGTTTATGTTTTGGCAGTAATGAACCTGTGTTAGAAGGTTATACACATACAGACATGGCAGGTGATACTGATTATAAGAAGTACACTTTGGGGTTCTTGATGACGTTTGTAGGGGGAGTAGTCACTTGGCAATCAAAGTTATAGAATTGTGTTGCTCTATCAAACCACAGAAGCAGAATAAATAGCAATTACTGAATCTTGTAAGGAAACTTTATGGATGAAAAAGTTTCTACAGGAATTGAGCATGAAACAGGAAGCATATACTATTTACTATGATAATCAGAGTGTCATTCATCTCTCGAAGAATTCAATATACCATTCTAGATCCAAGCATATTGATGTGAGATATCATTGGATTCGTGATGTGCTTGAGATAAAAGAATTACAATTGGAAAAGGTGCATACCAATAAGAATAAATCAGACATGTTGATAAAATCTTTGCCTAAGGAGAAGCTTGAAGCATGTAGGCGAAGAATGGGCTTAGTACAGCCCACCATATGAGCTGGAGGGGGAGAATTGTTGAGTCAAGCCCATATGTTGGCTTGGACAATTTGAGCCACAAGCTAAATCAGCAATTAAAAACAAAAGAAAAAGGTTTTGAATGAGGTACGTTCATGCAAGAGAGATAGAAACGAGAGCACGCAGTGAAATGTGGCGGCACACGGTGAGAGAAAAGGCAGAGAGAAAAAAAGAAAAAAGAAAAATTAGGATCTTGAATTTTCTGCTTGACGATTAGTGGCTAAACGTTGTTAGATTTTGCCTAAATTTTATATGGAGAATCCTTGCACCAAGCTCTATAATCCTAATGGTATTGATCTACAGTTTACCCTTTTCGAGGTACTTTCCTATTATATCCACTTTATGAGACCTAAAATTCTCTTATGAGGCTGTTATATCCACTTTATGAGACCTAAAATTCTCTTATGAGGAAATCTATCTATATGATAAAGATATGCTATTCTTGAGCCAAGATATATGATCTTGATATTATTGTGATCCTCTTCCTATTCTAGAGAATACTTATTTTAAACCTGTTATTAGTACTATTAACAGTGGAAGTTTGAGGTAGACTACGGTTTCGTGGTTTTTCCCGCATTAGGTTTTCCACGTTAAAAAAATTTGGTCTCACTATGTGATTGATTTATTGCTCTATTGTTTATGCTATTCTGGTTAATATTTGTATTTTGATATCAAGTTGATATTTTGATGATGAACCTATTTTGACATACAAAGAGGGAAAAGAATTATTCTGCTTTAATAGGTTTTTCCCAACACATAGAACCATTATGATCGATAGACTAGGAACTAAAGAAGATTGAGAATAGGCCTATAATCTCAATGACTGGTTGTATCATCCCTAGGCGATCCTATCATTTTATAAGTGAGAGCAAAGGGTCAAAAATGATAATTAAGAGAGTCTCTCTCATCAAAACCATCTTTTAAGAAATCCTATTATAATTGGACTTTCCTTTTATTGGTCGATAGCCGTCATCAAAATCTAAACAAATTTATAATATATCTTACCTAATTAGATAGCATCATATTATCTAACATTCTCTCACTTCACCCATTAATTAATAATATATAAAAGCATTTTACACAATGCTAAAAAATTTAAAATAAGCTAATAAATTTAATAGGTATAATAATAATATATTAAGTCCAACTACCAATGCAAGTCATAGCAATTGTATATCATCAATATTATATTTCATTCTATATACCATAACACTATGAGCCTTTCATAATATAATTTATTATGACCCATATAATTTATCTTATCAAGATAATCATTTTATCACATCCAATTATAATATACATAAATATAAATGTAAGTAAGATAACAGAAATAAATAACCTTAATTAAGTAAAAAAATCAATAATAACATTCACTTGAACATCCATCACCATATTTATGGCTTGCTTAAATATATTCTTTAAATACTTTAGAGTGTAAATCCTTAGTAAATGGATCAATAATAATTAAAGTGGTGCTAAAGCTCTTAATTGACACTTATTGTTTCTAGACTCTTTCTCTAACTATCAAATACTTTATCTTGATATACTTAAAACTATTAAAGTACTTCTTATTCTTAGAGAAAAAACTGCTCTAGTGTTATCACAAAATATCTTTAGTGGCTTGGCGATTGAGTCGACCATATTAAGTTCTGAGATAAAATTTTACTATCATAAAGCCTAATTTATAACTTCAAAGCATATCATAAATTTAGCGTCTATTGTTAATGATGCAATAAGCGATTATATTACACTTTTTGAAAAAATTTCCCTTCAGCTTACATAAATATAAATCCTGAAGTGGACTTTCTACTATCAAAGTAATTTGTAAAATCAACATCTAAATATCTCCTTAATTTAAACTAATCTAATCTCCTCTATTTGAATATGTAATCTTTCATCCCATACAAATATATCATTACTTTCTTTACAACTTTACAATATTCATTTCTTGGGTTGCTCTATTATCTACACATCATTTTAATTGTAAAATTGATATTTGATCTTATACAAGTTTGAGTATATAATAGACTTTCAATAATGCATAAATAAAGAATATAGTTCATTTGACTCTTTTCTAAGTCATTCTTAGGACAATAACTTTGACTAAATCTTTTACCTCTACTAATAGATGTACCATTAGAACAAACAACATACTAAATCTCTGAAGACTCGATCAATATATCATTTATAAGACATATCTAGTAATTCTTGAGATCTATCCTTGAATATCTCAATACCAATAATATAAACTATCTCATTTATATCAACCATATTAAAATTCTTGATGAGAAATATCTTAGTTTCGTATAATATACTAATATCACAACTGATAAGTAAAATATCATCCATATATAAGACCAATATAAAAAACTTATTCTTATTAGTCTTTAGATATATGCACTGATCAACAATATTTTTCTTAAATCTGAAGAAAGTAATGGTATTATAAACTTTATTTACCATTTTTTAAAAGTTTGTTTAAGGTCATAAATAGATTTCCTATGTTTGCAAGCCCAACTTTCCCTTCTCTTTTCTGTGAATCATTCAAGTTGTTATATATAGATTTCTTTATCAGGATCTCTATTCAGAAATGTTATTTTTATATTCATCTAATGTAATTCAAGATTATAATGATCTACTAATAACATAATGATCCTCAAAGAGTCCTTTTTAGAAATTGGAGAAAATGTCTCGTTATAATTGATGTATTTTTTTGATAAAAAACCTTTGGCCATAAGTCTAGTTTTATATCATTCGATATGGCCATTTAAGTCACGTTTTATCTTAAAGACTCATTTGAAATCGATTCTTTTACAGTTATTGGGTAATTTAATGAGTTCTTGTTGTTAGTTATAAGTGCCTTGAGAGTCAATCACGTGAGTGATAATAAGTGTGATATGTTGCATAATCTTTTTTGTTATTATTATTATAGTATTTTATCACTTTATATTGATGATGAATATATTATGATATTTTTGAATCTATATAATTGGAATTTGATCATGATATGATTATGATAATGAGACTAATTCACTTATAAACACAAACCTTAAATATTATCGGTCATAGGTGCTAGTTATAGGTGCCTTGTAAGCCAATCACGTGAGTGATGACACATGCGAAATGATACGTATTCTTTTTACTTATTATTTTTTAATATTTTATCACTTTATATTGATTGTTATATATATGCATATATATTGTGATGTCCATGGATTTGTGCAATGGGAATCAAATCGTGATGAGATCATGATAATTAGACCAATTCGCCTTTAAATAAAGATCCTAAATAATACTGGTCATAAGTTACTCAATAGGGACATCGAAATAATTGGATGGACTGGTGTGTTGTATACTCATCCATATAATGGAGGCAACTGGTATTATAGCTGCTCGTGTGTGGACACTAAGGATATTGTGCAAGTGCTCATTAGAGAATGAGTTTATTGATTGATCCGCTCATGAAATACTAGATGATTGATGATGCCCTATTGTCAGACATCGATTCCCTAGTCCTAGGAGTTTATCTGCTCCTTAGACTTAAGACACTAAGGATGTCTTGTATGAGTACTCCACTCTTTGATACCAAACTTATAGGTTTAGAAGTTCTAAATATAGTACAACCGATTATTAGGAGTGACAGCCAACTTTACGAGGGCTTTTAAGTTTCGATAGAGGATCATCCACTCTCGGTATCATAAGAGGAATATCCTATGTGTTCTTACTTAGACAAATCGTTGGCCAAGGTCATTGTTAGGACTCTAACTAGGAGAGTCCTAATTGAGAGGGACATTCTGTTAGGACTCTAGCTAGGAGAGTCCTAATTGAGAGGGACATTCTGTTAGGACTCTAGCTAGGAGAGTCCTAATTGAGAGAAACATTCATGTAAGAGGTTTTTTCTTAGAGAAGAATTAGGAGTTGTAAGGGAATAGGAGTCTTGAGTGGGAGTCCTATTAGGAGTTAGTTAGAAGTAAGAGTCTTAAGTAGGAGTCCTATTAAGAGTTAGGGTTTAGAAGCCCTATAAATAGTCATGTATTCGGTCTCTTTTCACAAGCAATAGATGAATCTTTTCTGTAGCCTTTGAGAAGCAACTTGGAGGGAGGAACCCCTATAGAGTTCCTAGGAGGCCGATCCCCTTAAGAGATCAACCCCAAGTTTAGAATCTGCAAGGGTTCTAACACCAGGTATTAGAGCAGCGTTCTTGGCATCTCGCTGCCCTTCCACAACCATCCATCAACCCTCCACAACCGCCCAAAGCAATTCCCACAATTGCTTAAGAGATCATTGCCAAATTCCGCTATCATCTCCACCACCACGGATCATCCTTTGATCTCCCCGTGAATTGCAACAGGTTCTGGTTTTCTACCTTATTGCTGCTGCAATTTAGTTATCCCTATTCGAAAATGAAAAAAAAAAAAAAAATTTCATTCCTATATTGCTGCAAATTTTTATCGTAAGTTGCTGAAATATTTCAACGAGAATTCTGCTATTGCAACTTACACCAATTTTCTTGCTATTACTACCGAAATTTTCTTGATTAAATTGGACATCCTTGCTGTCATATAAACTAAGATATTGCTGTCAATTCCCTCCTCAAATCTCTCAAAATTTTTGTGGAGATTTCGTCGAGAAACCTCTGTTTCTTCGACGATAATTCTGCTCTTACAAGACAACACAATTCTGCAGCAAACTTTCACTGATTTCTATCAAACCTACACATGCCTTTAACCCGTCAACAAAAGAGAGATCTTAACATCACAGATTTGGAGTCATATACTATGGTATCTGAGGAGGCAATCAATGCTAAATTTGAAGCCTTTGAGGCACGAATGGAGGATAAGATTCGGACTCTCCTTACCGAATTCAGTTTGGGCCGACCACCAAGCCCGAAGAAATCACATCATGGAGAGAGCTCTAACCAATCACATCATGCCCAAAGAGATGACTTCCAAGAGAGGGGAGGCTCTATGACCAACCCCAACTATTTGCGCATGAGAGTGGACTTCCCTAGATGGGAAGAAGGAGACCCAATTGGTTGGATCTCGCGTGCGGAGCAATATTTTCGGTACCATAAAACTACGGATGCATCCATGGTGGAAATTGCAGCCATACATCTTGAAGGGGATGCCATACAATGGTTTGACTAGTTTGAACATACTTATGGAGTCCTTTCATGGCGACAATTCAAAGAAGGACTACTGATCCGCTTCGGACCAACTTATTACGAGAACATTGATGGACAACTAGCAAAGATCCGACAAACCTCCACCATTCAGGAGTACCAGACCAGGTTTGAAAGGTTATCTAATCAAACTCATGATTGGTCTAAAAAACAGTTATTGGGGACCTTTATTGAGGGCTTAAAGCCGGAGATCCGGGGAGAAGTTAAGGCGCGACAACCTTACACGCTTATGGCAGCCATCTCTTTCGCACGACTTCAAGAGGAGCGATTGAACCATGAAGCCCGGAGGACTAGGATCACTCCACGACCTACAATACTAAAGCCCTCAGCCCCCCCTACTATCAACCGAGTCCCTGCACTGAAAAGGTTAACAAGAGAAGAACTTCGGTAGCGATCTGCGAAGGGGTTATGTTGGCATTGCGACGAGCTGTGGAGCCGCGAGCATCGCTGTAAAAAAGGTAGACTTCTTATGATTGAACCAGTAGAAGAAGAGGTCATTGAATATCTAGAAGAGAGCCTTGAACATGAAGAAGAAGATATGGAAGAAAAGCCACACCCGATCGACATTACGGTACATGCACTAGCCGGCTACTCAATCAGCAAACGATGAAAGTTGGAGGCCTTCTCAAACAACAGCCGATCACTGTTCTCATGGACACAGGTAGCACTAATAACTTTCTGAATAGTAAGGTTGCTACTCGGATGGCACTGCATATTGAAGTTTGCAGCAAGTTCGATGTAAAGGTTGCCGACGGCAGAATCCTAAAGTGTGACCAAAGATGCCCGCAGGTGAAACTATTACTGCAAGACCAATAAATTATCACCGATTTCTTCCTCCTACCAAGTGATGACTATGAGGCAGTGCTTGTTATAGAATGGCTGACTACACTAGGTGATGTCTCTTGGAACTTTTCTAAATTAATTATGAAATTCTACTGTAAGGGCAAACAGATCATCCTACGCGGGAAGCGCGGAAGCAACGTTACCACTGTTTCGACCCAACGAATGGAGAAAGTTTTGCATAAGGTAAATAGTGGCTTTTTGATGCATCTCCAGCCATAACCAGAAGAGAAGAAAATAGAAATTGAAGATCAAAATCTTGCCCAATTACTTACTGAATTTGCTGACATATTTGCTGAACCACGCGGTCTTCCTCCTTCTTGGCAACATGACCATCGAATTCCAAACCTTCCGGGCAAGCCACCAGTGAACACTCGACCGTACCGATATCCTCACCTCCAGAAAGATGAAATTGAAAAGATCGTAAAGGAGATGCTTGAAACAGTGGTGATTCGGCCAAGTTGCAGCCCCTATTTGTCACCGGTGCTACTTGTACGCAAGAAGGACGGAACTTGGCGGATGTGCATCGACTATCGAGCTTTAAATGGCATCACCGTCAAGGACAAGTACCCAATACCAGTGGTGGATGAACTTCTTGATGAATTGAAAGGAGCTCGAGTCTTCACAAAGTTGGACCTCCGATCCGGTTACCACCAAATTCGGGTATGTGACGATGACATTCCAAAAACTGTATTTCGCACACATGATGGCCATTATGAATTCTTGGTAATGCCTTTTGGACTCACTAATTCTCCTTCAACCTTTCAAAGTCTCATGAACGATATTTTTCGGAGCTTTCTTCGTAAATTTGTGCTGGTATTTTTCGATGATATTCTCATTTACAGCCCTTCTCTTGAGACTCACTTTCAGCATTTACGGATTGTTTTAACGATCCTTCGGGAGAATACTCTTTTTGTTAAGCAACCAAAGTGCAGCTTTCTTCAGCAAAAAGTAGAGTACCTTGGGCATATAATATCAGAAGAAGGAGTGGCGGTAGACCCAACAAAAATTGAGGCAATGCAAGGCTGGCCGAAACCTACAAACGTGAAATTACTGCGGGGGTTCCTTGGACTAACGGACTACTACCGAAAATTTGTTAAGCACTATGGGAAGATCAGTGCATCACTCACTTCTTTACTGAAAAAAGATGCTTTCCAATGGTCGGACAAAGCCTCTACTGCCTTCGACAAACTTAAAGCAGCCATGACAACGACGCCGGTGCTTGCGCTACCAGATTTCAATAGAGCCTTCATCATTGAGGCCGACGCATCTGGAGTTGGAATTGGAGTCGTTCTCATGCAAAATGGTCGACCACTCTCATACACTAGCAAGGCATTATCTCCCTCCCATCAAAACATGTTAGTATATGATAAGGAGAAGCTTGCCATTGGACACGCAATAACGAGGTGGAGACCCTACCTAATCGGCCGGCGATTTCAAATTAAAACTGATCATAAAAGCCTCAAGTTCTTTTTGGAGCAAAAGATATCATCCCCTTAGCAGCAAAAATGGGTAACCAAACTTCTTGGATTTGATTATGAAATTATTTACAAAAAGGGGAAAGAAAACGTTGTTGTAGATGCACTCTCACGGCTACCTGAACATGCTAAGGTTTCAGCTATCTCCCTTCCTACCACCAGTCTCCTCGAGGACATTAGGGAAGAATGGAAGAAGGATCCAGAGATCAGCAATATCATAAAAAAATTGGAGGAGGATCCAAGTGCAATAGCCCACTACACTTGGGATTCGAGGGATCTACGCTACAAAGGTCGCATTGTGCTTATACCTGACTCCCCTTGCATCGTAATCATCTTGCATGAAATGCACTCCATACCTTCAGCAGGGCACTCTGGATTCTGAAGAACCTACAAAAGAGTGAAGCAAAATTTTTATTGGAGAGGGATGAAAAAAATTATTGCTGAATATGTGGCACAATGTGATGTATGTCAACAGCACAAGGGTGAAACTGTGGCAAATCCAGGGAAGCTACAACCACTACCCATACCAGACTCAGTGTGGACTGACATCTCCATGGACTTCATTAAAGGGCTGCCATCTTCCAAAGGTAAAAGCACAATTCTCGTAGTGGTCGATCGACTTACGAAATATGCTCATTTTTGTGCTGTGAGAAATTCCTACACTGCTACTAGTATTGCCCAGATTTTCATAGAAAATATTGTTAAACTGCATGGGATGCCAAAGTCCATCGTAAGTGATCGTGACAGGATCTTCACTAGTAAATTTTGGACCGAGTTATTTCAGTTACAAGGCGCCAAACTTAAGATGAGCACAGCGTATCATCCATAAACTGATGGCCAAACAGAGGTGGTAAATAGGTGCTTAGAGACGTACCTCCTGTGTTTCGCTAGCGACCGACCAAAAGAGTGGGCGAAATGACTTCCGTGGGCCGAATGGTGGTATAATACTACATATCATTCATCTACAAAATGTGCCCCTTATGAAGCATTGTATGGTCGACCAGCCCCTGTGATTCCAAAGTATGTAATTGGCTTGGCCAAGGTAGATCAGGTTGACCAAGAATTGATTGATAGGGACAAACTCTTACAACTGTTAAAAGATAATCTCTCTACCGCTCAAGCCAGAATGAAGCAGCAAGCCGACACACGACGAAGTGAAAGAGAATTTTCCGTGGGAGATTGGGTTTATCTTCGCCTACAACTATACAAGAAACTCTCTATCAACACTCGAGCCTCCATGAAGCTATCCCCACGTTTTTATGGGCCCTATCAGATCACAGAGCGTATTAGAGCCGTGGCGTACAGACTTAAATTACCTGAGGATTCCAAAATTCACTCTGTCTTCCACATATCGTACCTAAAGCCCAAGTTGGGAGAACACGAGTCACCCCAAATCCAACTGCCCAACACAACTGAGGATGGAGTTATTCAAGCCCAACCACAAGCCATCCTCGATCGTAGGATCGTGATGCATTGCCGACATCCCTCTACTGAAGTACTAGTGCATTGGAATAATCTACCACTTGAAGACGCCACATGGGAACCATATGAGGAGCTGAAGACCCGGTTCCCTGAGTTCATGGAATCTCAGCCTTGAAGACAAGGCTGATTTGAAGAGGGCGGGTCTGTTAGGACTCTAGCTAGGAGAGTCCTAATTGAGAGGGACATTCTGTTAGGACTCTAGCTAGGAGAGTCCTAATTGAGAGGGACATTCATGTAAAAGGTTTTTTCTTAGAGAAGAATTAGGAGTTGTAAGGGAATAGGAGTCTTGAGTAGGAGTCCTATTATGAGTTAGTTAGAAGTAAGAGTCTTAAGTAGGAGTCCTATTAAGAGTTAGGGTTTAGAAGCCCTATAAATAGTCATGTATTCCTTCTCTTTTCACAAGCAATAGATGAATCTTTTCTGCAGCCTTTGAGCAGTAACTTGGAGGGAGGAACCCCTATAGAGTTCCAAGGAGGCCGATCCCCTAAAGAGATCAACCCTAAGTTTAGAATCTGCAAGGGTTCTAACAGTCATTCGGACTAAGAGAGAAAGAATTCTTTGGGAGAATCCAATTAGAGCGAGACTCAAGGAGAAACCATATGGGCCTGACAGCACCGTGCTCGGTATATAGTCTCTGGGATATTAGATAGATGAGGGACTATATGTATATGGTAACTTAGGATATATAGGTCTAAAGGATTGGATTCCCCTGTATCGTTTAAGGATTACGGCATAGTGGCCTAGTACGTCCGTAGTTGATGAGTCGAGTGAATTATTATGGAGATAATAATTCACTAAGCTAGAAGGCGTTCTGATAAGTCTAACTCATGGCCAGCTCGATATTGGGCCTAGAGGGTCACACACATATTGTAGGTGTTGCGATGAGTAGAGGTTCGGATTTGAGATATCCACTGGAGCCCCTATCTTATTGGATATCCAATAAGCCCATAAATTATTGGATCCCATGGATGAGATCCAATAAGAGCTAATAAGAGATTATTGGGTAGAGATCCACTAATATAAAAGGCTTGGGTAATTGGATGGAGATCTAATACCAAATAGGGCAGGATCCATTAGGGTTAATTGGACGGGCCTCTATAAATAGTAGGGAACTAAATGCCCATAGGCTAGGGCTTCTTAGTTGCCACCTCCTATTATCCTCTTATTTTCTCTTTCTTAGATAGTAGGCGTGGAGACCTGAGGAGCATCGTCGCAGCACTACTGTGTGGATCACCACTAGAGAGGATGACGCTTGACCTCCTTCATCCACTCTTATAGATCTGTAGGAATTCAGGGATATACAATCTCCCTATGTAATACAACTATCTCACGCATGGTTTTCTATTTCATGGGTTTTGCACACCAATCTACGCATGATGATGAACATATATTATGAAATTTGGGGTTTTTGTTTTATATTCTTCCACTGCGCATGTGATACCTGTTGAATCTCATATTTTGATGATGAAATCACTTGATGGGTTAATTGATCTAATCCATATTATTGAGTTAAGTATGTAGGATTAACTATGATAGCTTGAAGATATAAAGCAAGTCTACCGGAGTCAAGTTCGATGGGTGTTCGAGAGTCCGCCGAGAGTCCGAAGATTCGTCGGAAGTGCTGCCGGAACCAACGGAGAAGAAATCGGGGACTTACCGAAGTTTTCGAAAGTCCATCGGAGAGATCGTCAGAGGCTCATGGAGATCACCGTGAAGTTTTGGCTACTTGCCAAAGACTCGCTGAACTCGCCACAAGACTAGGGGCCTGTTGGGAGTTCGCTGGAAGAAATCCGAGGGTGTATTGGAAGTCCGTCAAAAGTTCACCGAAAAGCACGCCGGAAGGAAACTTGACATTACTGATTAAAAACTTGCTTAGGACAATGTCTTAATTTTGTAGTTTGCATGTAATTAGGGTTCGGATTAAGGGTTAATCTTATAACCCGGTTAGGGGCCTATTGGGCGCGAGTTTGGACTGGTTTGGGCCAAGTTTGGAGCCTAACCAGAGAGCTGAAATAGTCTAGGCAGTGGCACCGCCCAGAACCCGAAAGATCGGGTGGTGGTACCGCCGGACTGGGTGGTGGCCATGCCCAGCACCCGAAAGATCGGGCGGTGGCACCGCCAGCTCCGGGAATCTAAGAGGAATTCAAAATTTGGATACCAAATTTAAATCCTCTTGGGGTCTATAAATACCCCTCAATTCTCAGTAGAGAATATAACATTTGAGAAGTTAGAGATTGAGATAAAGCCTTAGCAAAGTCTTTAGCAAGTCTTGTTTTCAATAGCTTAAGTGTTCACCTCCCTCTTTCTCATTGAAAATCTGTAAGAGTGTGAACCACTTATAAAAGGTTGTAAGAGGGGTATTTGTCCTTCCCCTTCAAAGTGATTTGCTAGTGAAATTTGGGAGCCTCATCGAAGAAGGCTTCACAAGTGGATGTAGGTCATTTGACCGAACCACTTTAAATTGGTATGTTCCTTTATTGTGTGAGTGTTTACCTTTCTAAAACCGTTATTTACATAGCAGCAAGCTTTTGGTTTTCATCTCATTACTGTACTCGAGCTACGTTTACCAAGTCATTCTTTGTCGAATTGAAATCTCTATGTATTTATTAAATCATTTTCAAACTTACAAGTTTTAATCCGCTGCACTAATTCACCCCACCCCCCCCCCCTCTTAGTGTCGCTCCGATTGGTTTAATACCTAAGAGAGATGGCTTACTCCAGCATGCATGAGGGTCATTCCATTACATGTCCGCCTATGTTTAATGGGTCGGATTACACGTATTGAAAACTCGAATGAGGATCTTCCTCATTTTCATGGATTTCGAGCTTTGGACTATTATTGAAAATGGATTTCAAAAATCTTTTCTTCCGATGAGCGAATGGGATGAATCGGAGAAGAAGGTTTTTGCTTTAAACGCAAAGGCTATGAATGCCTTGTTTTGTGCATTGGACAAGAATGAATTTAATTGCATTTCAATTTGGATTTGGCTTTTGATATTTGGAGAACTCTTGAGGTCACTCATGAAGTTAATAGCCGAGTGAAAGAATCCAAAATCAACAATCTTGTGCACTCTTACAAACTTTTCCGAATGAAACCAAGTGAGTCCATCGGAGACATGTATACCCATTTTACGGATGTCATCAATGGACTTAAAGCTTTTGGTAAATGTTTTTCTAACTTTGAACTAGTAACTAAAATTTTAAGATTCCTTCAAAAAAGTTGGGATCCAAATGTTACGGCCATTCAAGAGGCTAAGGACTTTAAAACATTTCCTCTTGAAGAAATTATTGGGTCTCTAATAACCTATGAAATGACGTGCCATACTCATAAAGAGCTCGAGAACCCCCTTCCAAAGAACAGGAAGGATGTGGCGCTTACATCACAAGAAGTCCACTTGAAAGGAACATCAAATGATTATGATAGTGACAATGACATTGCACTTTTAACTAAAAAATTTAAAAAATTTATAAGAAAGAACAAATTTAAAAATAACACTAAAAATAAACTTGAACATAAAAAGGACCAAGTAATATGCTACGAATGCAAGAAGTCGGGGGACTTCAGAAATGAATGCCCCGAAGCCAAGAAGAAGCAACCGAAGAAGAATAAAACTTTAAAAGCAACTTGGGACGATTCCAGTGATTTCGAAAGTGAAGAAGCTAGCAACAAAGAGGAGGCAAACTTCATGCTAATGGCTTTAGGAGAAGAGGTATGTGATTTAATTAATGAAGATTTATCTTTCGATGAACTTTCTATCGCTTTTCACGAATTATTTGATGAGTGTAGAACTATTAGTAAGAAGTTTAATCTATTAAAAAAAGAGCATGTCTTACTACAAAATAAGCTTTATAGTCTTCAAACTCCTCCATGCTCTAAGTGTGAACACTTAGAAGCAATAAAAATAAAAATTTACTACTTAAAGAGACCTTAAACAAGTTTAAGGTCGGTAGCAAGGGATTCGACATGATCCTTGCAAACAAGGGTCACATCGCAAATAGAAGTGGAATTAGTTTTGTGAGAGGATCTCACCAAAATCGTACTACTTGCATTAAAGGACCCACATTACATGTTTCACCTCGTTTGAAATGCAACTTTTATTGTAAATCCGGACATGTTGCTTACAAATGTCTATTTAAGAAAATTAGTCCACATAAGTTGATATGGGTTCCTAAAGGAACTATAAATAGTTCAATGATGAATAACAAAATTGGTAGATCAATTTTTTAGGCATCCAAAATCAAATGGGTACCTAAAAGCCATCCTCTTTTGTAGATAAACCCACAAGCTAGGAGCAAGAGATGGTATCTTGATAGTGGATTCTCAAGACACATGACTGGAGATCCATCTCATTTCTCTATGCTTACTAGCAAAGAAGAAGGGTATGTCACCTTCGGAAACAACAACAAAGGCAAAATCATTGGCAAGGGAACCATAGGTAATAAATTAAAATTTTTAATTGATGATGTATTACTAGTTGATAGATTAAAACATAATCTCGTAAGTATTAGCCAATTATGCGATAAAGGTTATATCGTTAGATTTGAATCTAATATGTGCATTATTGGAAAACCAAACAATAACATGTCAATGATTGCTTTAAAACAAAATAATGTCTACACCATCAACCTTGATGAACTGAGTAAGGAAATGTGCTTCTCCGCTTTAAATGATGATGCTTGGCTTTGGCATAGGAGATTAGGTCATGCAAGTATGAAACTAATAGCTAAGATCTCATCTAAAGAGTTAGTACGAGGGATTCCCAATATGAAGTTTGTTAAGAACAAAGTATGTGATGCGTGTCAACTAGGTAAACAAATAAAAACTAGTTTCAAACCAAAAAATCAAATTAGCAACACTATACCATTACAATTGATCCATTTGGACTTATTTGGACCAATTGACACAACGAGTCTAGGAGGAAGCAAATATGCATTCGTAATTGTCGATGACTATAGTAGATGCACTTGGACCCATTTCTTGGCTCACAAAAGTGATTGTTTCAAATGTTTCTCTAAATTTTGTAAACTAACTCAAAACAAAAATGGCTTCATGATTTCATCAATTCGGAGTGATCACGGTGGCGAATTTCAAAACCGTGACTTCCAAAGTTTTTGTGAATCTAATGGATATAACTACAACTTCTCCACTCCAAGAAATCCTCAAAAAAATGGTGTAGTTGAAAGAAAAAATAGAAATCTACAAGAAATGACAAGAACCATGTTGAATGGATATAGTCTACCTAAGTATTTTTGGGCTGAAACCGTTAATACAGCTTGCTACGTCAAGAATAGGGTTCTAATAAGACCATCTCTATCGAAAACTCCCTATAAATTATGGAATAACAAAAAACCAAATGTTTCTTATTTTAAAGTTTTCGGTTGTAAATGCTTTATTTTGAATGAAAATGATGCCTTAGGAAAATTTGATACAAATCCGATTAAGGCATCTTTCTTGGTTACTCTTCTTTTTCTAAGGCTTTTCATGTTTTTAACAAAAGAACCTTAGCTATAAAAGAGTCTATTCATGTAGTTTTTAATGAAAATTTTGAGTTAAATAAAAATGATTTTAATGATGATCTTGGTTTTGACAATTTGAATTTAAATGAACTCCCTTCTCAAAATAGTAACTTGGATGCATCTTCTTCTGAAATTTCCTTACCCAAGGTATGGAAGTATGTAGATGCTCATCCAAAGGAGCTAATTATAGGAGACACATCAAAAAAGGTTTAAACTTGTTCTTCCTTTAAGAATTTTTGTGCTAATACCGCCTTCCTTTCTCAAATTGAACCTAAATGTATTGACGAAGCCTTGAAAAATGATTTATGGGTTTTTGCAATGCAAGAGGAATTGAACCAATTTGAGAGGAATGGGGTATGGAAGCTTGTTCCTAGACCTAGTGACTATTTAGTCATTGGTACTAAATGGGTCTTTAGAAAGAAGCAAGATTAATGCGGTATCATGGTTGGAAACAAGGTTGGACTAGTGGCCAAAGGTTTCAACCAAGAAGAAGGTATCGACTACGAAGAGACCTTCACTCCTATGGCAAGATTAGAAGCCATTAGGATACTCCTTGCCTATAATAGTAGTAATAATTTTAAACTATTTCAAATGGGTGTTAAAAGTTCTTTTTTGAATGGTTTTATTTCTGAAGTGTATGTTGAACAACCTCCTGGATTTAAAATTCTCTTCTTCCTAATCATGTATTTAAATTGAGTAAGGTTCTCTATTGCTTGAAACAAGCTCCTAGAGCTTGGTATAAAAGGCTTAGTTCTGTTTTTATTTTAAATAATTTTACCAAAGGCAAGGTTGATACTACATTGTTTATCAAACACCTTGAAAATAATTTTCTTATTGTGCAAATTTATGTTGACGATATTATTTTTGGTTCTTTGGATGAATCACTATGTGAATCATTTGCCAAGTGTATGAGTCATGAATTTGAAATGAGCCTAATGGGTGAATTAACCTTCTTTTTAGGATTGTAAATTAAACAACTTAGTGATGGTATATTTCTTAATCAATCTAAATATACATTAGAATTATTAAAATGATTTAACATGGATGGTTCAAAAGCGATAAACACTCCTATGAGTACTTTCATTAAGTTAGATATGGATGAAAATGGTGAAAACTTTGATCAAAAAACGTATAGGGGAATGATAGGTAGTCTACTTTACCTCACCGTGACTAGACCGGATATCATGTTTAGTGCAGGACTTTACGCTAAGTTTCAATCTAATCCTAAATTATCTCATCTTAAAAGTGTTAAAAGAATTTTTAGATATCTTAAAGGAACTCCCAATTTAGGATTGTGGTATCCGAAATTCGATAAATTCGATTTAATAGCTTACACATATGCTAATTTTGGTGGATGCAGGATAGATAGAAAAAGCACATCCAGAACATGCCAATTTTTAGGACATGCACTTGTTTCTTGGACTTCCAAGAAATAAAATTTAATTGCACTATCTACGACAGAAGCCGAATACATAGTTGCAAGTGCATGCTGCGCACAAGTTGTTTGGATCAAGAATACATTGGACGATTATGAAATTTACTTGAAGAGCATTCCCATAAAATGTGATAATACAAGTGTCATTTATCTTACCAAAAATTCAATTCAACACTCTAGAACTAAGCATATCGACATTAAGCATCATTTTATATGCGATCATGTCCTTAATAATAATGTCATTCTAGAGTTTATTGATACAAAGCATCAATTCGCAGATATTTTTACAAAAGCCTTAAATGAAGATCAATTTGACTTTATTATAAGGGAACTAGGGATGTTAAATTGTCCTTGTGAATGAGCTTGATTGTATGTATTTTCCAAAATTTTTCATCCTCTTTTCGGTTTTCGTGGATTGACTTCTTCTTTGTTTTTTGATTCCAAATAACATCTTAAAGAGCAATCCAAGACCCTATCCTATCTTGAATCAAACACCTCTGAAAACATAAAAAAAAAGAGGGAAAGAAAATTTTTTTTTAGCATGCTAGTGGTGGCACCACCAGAACCGACGGTAGCACCGCCCGAGCGCTCGGTCCCGAAGCGGTGGCACCACTCGGATTGGCGGTGGCACCGCCCGAGAATCCTAATATAAGTAAATGAGTTAGGGTCGGCGGTGGAACCGCCCCCAACCCATGAGAACCCTTTAAACCTCTCTCACCCTCATTCTAACCTCTAGAAGCCTAAGAGAGGGATTTTTGTTGGATCAAACTCTCTACCTCCCAAGAAAATCTCCATAAGGTAAAATCTGAAATCTTACTTTCTTCCTCTAATTATTTGGCCTACTCTTTACATTTTTTCTTGATCTATCATCTTAATTAGATATGGCTCCTAAGAGATCTTCAAAAACAAAAGGGAAGAGGGTGGAAGGATATTCCTATGACCAAAACCTTTTTAGATCTAATGAAGTAGCTCTTAGGTTTCCTAATTTTGAAACAAGAATAATACATAAGGGTAAACATGTTGATCTAGATGAACTTGGAAACCTAGAACCCATTAGATAGTTTGCACATTTAGATGTCTTACCTAACCTACAAATCAATGAATTAATTTATCCAAGGTTAGTTAGGTTATTTTACTCAAACTTATGTGTGGACAATGATAGCTTAACTACCTACCTCTTAGGAACACAAATTCAAATATTTGATAGCACTATATGTGAATTAATTAGAATTACCGAAAAGGATAGGAGCTATTATTTTAGAAATAAATGGGATATCAATGCAATAGCAACTATATTTGCAAATCCAAACCTAGGCATGATTCATAAAAGTTACGAGCACTTATTACCCTTTAACTCTAAATTTCTTCATCACGTTATGATTAGCTTACTACTTCCCAAACAATTTCATCATGATGAAATTAGTCAAATAGAGCTAAGAACTATGTTTTGGATACTTAATCCAGTAACATATGTAGGACATAATAGCTAAAGACATAATGTTACCATATGGGGGGTTAGTCACTCGATTAATAATTGCCCATAATATTTGTGTCTCACCCGATGAAGAAATAATTCAAGTTGATCGATTTACCACTATCAATAGAAACTTGCTCAAAAGACTTAGGTACACTTTTAGCAATAGTATTTGGGTTAGGCAACCTAGAAGGACTGATCTAGTTCCCCCACTAGTAGAACACCCCGAAACATCAAATTTTAGGAGAAATGAATCTCTTCCTCCTAGTCCCTTTGGTGTAGCACCTTTAGAATCAGCTCTTGCTTTATCTTCTAAAGACCTCAGTATGGCAGAATTACATTAGATCAAATCACAACAAGAGCAACTCAAATCACAGCAAGAGCAAATTCAATTACAATAAGCTGAAATTTTGAGAGAACTATGACAAATGAATCAAAAGATAGATGTCATGTATAAGAACTATGGATTTCCTCCTAAGGATTAATCGATCTTTGTATGGCTAATCTTAATGCAAAGTTTAAGCTTTGTCTTTTTTTTTGCCATCTCCTTTTCTTATGTATTCTAAATTTTTCTAATGAGATGAATTTTGTATGATCGATCTTTATGCTAAACTCATTTTCTAATGATTTTATGATCACAAATTGTATGCTTAAAGTCTCATCTCCTTTTTGTTGATAACAAAGGGGGAGAAGAATGAGCAAAAGATTGATGACTTGTGCTAATATGATTGCATGACTTATATGAATTACAAAAGCTAATATGTTATGATAGCATGACTTATATGAATTGCAAAAGCTAATATGTTGTGTAATGCAAATGTCTTATATGCATCGATAGCATGACTTATATTAATTGCAAAAGCTTGTGTAATGCAAATGTCTTATATGCATCGATAGCATGACTTATATGAATTACAAAAGCTTGTGTAATGCAAATGTCTTATATGCATCGCAAATGTGATAGCATGACTTATATGAATTGCAAAAGCTAATATGTTGTGTAATGAAAATGTCTTATATGTATCGCAAAAATGTCTTATATGCATCACAAAACTTTTTGAGAAGTTTTGTGATGCATATAGCAAGTCTACCGAAGTGCAGGATTAACTATGATAGCTTGAAGACATAAAGCAAGTCTACCGGAGTCAAGTTCGATGGGTGTTCGAGAGTCCGAAGATTCGTCGGAAGTGTTGCCGGAACCAACCGAGAAGAAATCGAGGACTTACTAAAGTTTTCAGAAGTCCACCAGAGAGATCGTCGGAGGTTCGCGGAGATCACTGAGAAGGTTCAGCTACTTGCCAAAGACTCGCTAAACTCACCACAAGATCGGGAGCCTACTAGGAGTCCGTTAGAAGAAATCCAAAGGTGTATCGGAAGTCCGCCGAAAGTTCGTCGAAAAGCTCGCCGGAAGGAAACTCGACATTACCGGTTAAAAACTTGCTTAAGAGTATGTCATAATTTTGTAGTTTGCATGTAATTAGGGTTAGGATTAAGGGTGAATCCTATAACCCGATTTGGGGCTAATTGGGCCGAGTTTGGACTGGTTTGGGCCATGTTTGGAGCCCAACCAGTGAGCTGAAATAGTCTAGGTGGTGGCACCGCCAAACTAGGCGGTGGTATCACCCAGAACCCAAAGGATCCGGCGATGGCATCGCCTAGCACCCGAAAGATCAAGTGGTGGCATCGCCAGCTCTAGGAATCTAAGAGTAATTCAAAATTTAGAGCCCAAATTTGAATCCTCTTAGGGTCTATAAATACCCCTCAATTCTCAGTAGATAATACAACATTTGAGAAGTTAGAGATTGAGATAAAGCCTTAACAAAGTCGTTAGCAAGTCTTATTTTCAATAGCTTAAGCGTTCACCTCCCTCTTTCTCTTTGAAAATCTGTAAGAGTGTGAACCACTTGTAAAAGGTTGTAAGAGGGGTATTTGTCCTTCCCCTTCAAAGTGATTTGCTAGTGGAAGTTGGGAGCCACATCAAAGAAGGCTTCGCAAGTGGATATAAGTCATTTGACCGAACCACTTTAAATTGGTGTGTTCCTTGAATGTGCGAGTATTTAACTTTCTGAAATCGTTATTTACATAGCCGCAAGTTTTTGGTTTTCATCTCCTTACTTTACTCGAGCTACGTTTAAGAAGTCATTCTTTGTCGAATCTAAATCTCTACGCATTTACGAAATTATTTTCAAACTTACAAATTTTAATCCACTGCACTAATTTACCCCCCCCACCCCCCCCTCTTAGTGTCGCTCCGATCCTAACAATGTCACCCCTAGATTTGTTACGAAGGAGTCGGCACTAAGAGGGGGGGGGTAAATTAGTGCAGCAATAAAATCACATCGGTTCTAAAAATATTTCATACGATAAAACCGATTTCGGAAAGATAACTTGAAATATGGTCGTAAGGATGTGCAGTTAGAGTAAAGAGGAAGTATGATAGTTTACAATAAATATAAATAGCTGATAAGACCCTAAAGTCTTATCGTCGCTCTGATACAAAATGATAAGACCCTAAAGTCTTATCGTCGCTCTGACCCTAATTGATAAGACCCTACGGTCTTATCGTGGAAGAAAGGAGAGAAAAGGGAATGATAATGATCGCTACGAGGAGATCGGCCTCCTTGATCGCTTCGAGGGGATCGGCCCTCCTTGTTCGCTTCGAGGGGATTAGCCCTCCTTGATCACTTTGAGGGGATCGGCCTCGTAGGGTTTGTCCACAGAGTGGAATAACATTTCATTGATTTATTGATTGATTTAAAGAAAGGGTTACATCACTATTTATAGAGTTCCACCTAGAGTCCACTTGGACTTGGACTCTTAATAATAAATAAATATTAAATAAACCTTTATTTGACTCTAACTGAACTAAACAGACTCAATAAACAACTGGACTAAACAAACTCAATAAACATTATTCAAAAGCTCAGAAAAAGGGTCCTAACAATTCCTCTCTCTTCAAATCAGCCTTGTCCTCATGGATGAGCAGCATCAATCTCGGGGAGCTTCTCTTTCAGTACTTTAGCCATAGACTATCTGCAACGCATCACAACCCGTTAATCAAGTAAGTATGGTCTCCACTTTTTGATAGTGTAGGCAACAGGTCGGTCTTTCAGTGTAGTAATCGTTGCAAGAAACTTCTAGCCTTATATAATCAATTTTATCTTTGAACCTTTGCTATCACAAGTGAAAATCCGTCCATCAACGATCTTTACTTCGAATCTGTCATAATCTTCAATGTGGTGGGCCAATCGATCAACAGTCTCACTATCAATAAAATTGTTAGTGCTACCAATATCAATCAAAACTATAATAGGCTGATGTTCCAAAGTTTCGCCAACTTTCATAGTTTGTGGGTTAGAGTAGTTGGCTAATGCATGCATTATATGTATGGTAGGTCCAACATCTTCATTAGAATTTATACCTTCATGATCGGAGTCCACATTCTTAGCTTTCGGTTCCTCTCCAATTGGTTCAATCATCAGAAGTTGCCCTTGTTTACATCGGTGCTCCATACTCTATTTTTCATCATAGTACAAATCCTTTACTGATCTCTCCTTGAGTTCTTCTTGGGTTAGTCTTCGGGTGTCAAGGCTTTGGTTGGGAATAGATGGGGCAAGTGGCTTATTGATCATCTGGTTATTGTCACTTTTGTTTCCATGATTTTCCCTATTGATTTTTTTCTCGTGTAGATGTGCGAATGAGATCGCAGTTATCATAGTGCGTGGTTAACGAGCCTTAACTTCACACACCGGATCTCTAGAATAAGCCATTCAATAAATGTATCCAGAAGTTATCATTCCGACCAATCTCTAGCTTGATTTGACAATCTTTCAAACCTACTCTGATATCCTAACACTATAGAAGTCTGACAAATTTTGGCGAGCTGTCAATCCACCTTCATGCATGAGTAGATTGTGTCACAATCTTAGGGCCCTTTTCCAGTATTTCCATATCTGTGCAACGTAGAACTTAAGCTCCCACCTTGTTAAAATTTACTAAGGCTCCCTAGTAAGTCCTTTTTGAAATCATTAAGTATTTCTTGCAACCGGTTCTCAATTCTAATTTCCAATTCTTCCATTTGTGCTTTCACTGAGTTATCGGTGGCCATTTCGTAAGACTGCATATCTGTAATCTCAACTCTTGTTTTTGATGTCAAGACTAGGGAATAAATCACTGCCCTACTCAGTGCTATTGTTGTGATGCAATCGGTGGTAGCACTATTGGAATGAAGGGTTGCTGCGAGGATGCAGGGATGTAGCTGCGTTCGCCGTGTGGGAGGCAACGATGCTTGCTATGGTCGCTGCGTGGAGGGATCGCTACTGCTAAGGGATGGGAGGCAGCGATAGTGGTGCTATTGGG
This sequence comes from Musa acuminata AAA Group, assembly GCF_036884655.1. Taxonomy (NCBI): domain Eukaryota; kingdom Viridiplantae; phylum Streptophyta; class Magnoliopsida; order Zingiberales; family Musaceae; genus Musa; species Musa acuminata. The sequence goes on along the minus strand of NC_088339.1, from coordinate 6,668,559 downwards.
GGCAGCGTCGCCAAGGGCCTGTCGCTGCGGTGGTTGCGACGGTGCCGATGGAAGGCAGCGTTGCTTTGTCTCTATCGCACTATAGAAGGAGGCGTTGGTAACACAGAGGGATCGCATGTGGTTGAGGACGTGATGGTGCCGTTGAAGCGGTCGAGGATGAGAAGAGGAGTTGGTGCATGCGTTGCTGAGCTTGAGGCTGCAGTGAAAAATAGGAATCGACGGTGGCAGGCTGGGCGGCGAGCGGCGCCGTCGCTGGCTGGGCAGCAGCAGCCACGGTGGTGGCAACCGGCGTTCGCAACAGCAAGAGGATTGCCCTGTTTCGGTCACTAAGGGGGCAGACCAAGGGGGAGTGGCGGCAGTCATTCTCGCCCGAACCAGGGGGATCGGCGGTTGGGAGGCAGCGGTGGAGAGGCAGTGGTCGCCACGAGGAGGGAGACAATCGACGGCTGCAGTTGCGACCCATGGGGAGGCGGGTGGCGGTGGAGAGGCAGTGGTGGTGGCGTCGTTGGGAGAAGCATCACCAACGATCGCCAAGGAGGAGAGGTCGAGCGGCTGCACTGCGACGCATGGGGAGGCGGGCGACAATGGAGAAGGAGGCAACGGTGGTGGCTTGTGCGGGAGGCGACGGGCGGCGATGGCCTCTGGTCGGGAAGCAGGGCGATGGTGGGCACTAGCCAGAGAGCAGCAGCGGCGAGTGGGCTGGCCGGAAGCAGGGGACGTGGCTGCGGCTTCTTCTTCCTCTCTTGTTTCTTCTTCTTCTTCTTTTTTTTTTTGAATGAGATGGGGCAGCGAGGAGGTCGAGCGGTGGTCGACCGGTGGTCGAAGGTCACTGGCCGGGGAGAAGCAGCGATAGTGGTCGAGCAGCCGAGGAAATAACGACGACGGTGGAGAAAGAGTTGCCTTATAGTGGTGGTGGGGAAGAAGGGAAGCAAGGCTACAGTGGGCTGCGCCAAGGATCGTTGCTCTGATACCAATTGATAAGACCCTAAAGTCTTGTCATAGAAGAAATGGGAGAAAAGGGAATGCTCTGATACCAAATGATAAGACCCTAAAGTCTTATCGTCGCTCTGATACCAAATGAGAAGACCCTAAACTCTTATCGTCGCTCTGACCCTAATTGATAAGACCCTATGGTCTTATCGTGGAAGAAAGGAGAGAAAAGGAAATGATAATGATCGCTTTGAGGGGATCGGCCTCCTTGATCGCTTCAAGGGGAACGACCCTTCTTGATCGCTTCGAGGGGATCGACCCTCCTTAATCACTTCGAGAAGATCGGCCTCCTAGGGTTTGTCCACAGAGTGGAACAACATTTTATTAATTGATTGATTGATTTAAAGAAAGGGTTACATCACTATTTATAGAGCTCCACATAGAGTTCACCTGGACTTAGACTCTTAATAATAAATAAATATTAAATAAACCTCTATCCGACTCTAATTGAACTAAACAGACTCAAAAAACAACTGGACTAAACAGACTCAATATACATTATTCAAAAGCTCAAAAAAAGGGTTCTAATAATAGCAAAGCAGAAATGCAAACCAGATTTTATAGTGGTTCGGTCGTCATCACATACATCCACTACACCGATACCTCTTATATCGAGGCCATTGGCATCCACTATCGATCTTCCTTTAATAGGCGAAGATCAACCTCCTTACAACTCGATTCTCTTTTACCAGGTTTAGGAGATAACCATTATACCCCCACTTACTCCTCTCTCAAACTATTCTACACTTAGAAGGAGAGGAGTTCACACAAAATTACAGCAGCGTTTTCTTTCTTTTTCACTCTTAATACTTGTGTGTCTTAACTAGGGATGAGAGGAGTATTTATAGTCCTCAAGTTGATTCAAACTTGGAGCCTAAAAATATCTTTTCCTGAGTTTCTCGGGTACGGGCGGTACCACCACCTGTGCTGGGAGGTACCACCACTAGTGTCAGTTTGACACTAACACTGCACTGGGTGGTACCATGTTAGGACTCTAGCTTGGAGAGTCCTAATTGAGAGGGACATTCATGTAAAACTATTAAGACTCTAGCTAGGAGAGTCCTAATTAAGAGGGACATTCTGTTAGGACTCTAGCTAGGAGAGTCCTAATTGAGAGGGGCATTCATGTAGGAGGTTTTTTCTTAGAGAAGAATTAGGAGTTGTAAGGGAATAGGAGTCTTGAGTAGGAGTCCTATTAGGAGTTGGTTAGAAGTAAAAGTCTTAAGTAGGAGTCCTATTAGGAGTTAGGGTTTAGAAGCCCTATAAATAGCCATGTATTCCTTCTCTTTTGATAAGCAATAGATGAATCTTTTCTGCAGCCTTTGAGCAGCAACTTGGAGGGAGGAACCCCTATAGAGTTCCAAGGAGGCCGATCCCCTAAAGAGATCAACCCCAAGTTTAGAATCTGCAAGGGTTCTAACACCTGGTATCAGAGCAGCGTTCTTGGCATCTCGTTGCCCTTCCACAGCCATCCATCAACCCTCTACAACCATCCAAAGCAATTCCCACAATTGCTTAAAAGATCGTCATCGAATTCCGTCATCATCTCCACCACCACGGATCATCCTTTGATCTCCCCGTGAATTGCAACAGGTTCTGGTTTCCTACCTTACTGCTGCTGCAATTTAGTTATCCTTATTCAAAAATCCAAAAAATAAAATAAAATCGTTCCTATATTGCTGCATAAACTTTTCGTCACAAAGTTTTCATCTCTACGACGAAAGATATATTGCAGAATTCCAGCCGCATAGCACCATCTGTTTGATCTTGCTACTGTGCTTTTTCTATCCAAATTTCTACGAAATTTTTATGACATCTTTGACACTTCTTAACAGTAGATTTTCCTTTTGTTTCATCAAAAAATTCTCAATATAAACTACTGATCTTTTATGTCCAATCTGCTGCACTTGAATTGCAGAATTCAGGCCGCATAGCACCATCTGTTTGATCTTGCTACTGTGTTTTTTCTATCCAAATTTCTACAAAATTTTTATGACATCTTTGACACTTCCTAACAGTAGATTTCCCTTTGGTTTCATCGAAAAATTCTTAATATAAACTACTGATCTTTTATGTCCAATCTGCTGCACTTGAAAATCTATGCTGCAGAAAATTTCAGCTGCATATCGTTGCCTTAACCCATCTATTTGCAATCTTTTTTGAATAAAATTTCTTATACACTTCATAGATCATCTTGGCTTCCATCTAAGATTGATCTATTAAGAAATTCATCTTTAAAAACGATTTTATGTTACTGCAAATTTTCATCGTAACCCGCTGAAATTTTTCGACGATAATTCTGCAATTGCAACTTGCCCCAATTTCCTTGCTGTTATACTGCCGAAATTTTCTTGATTAAATTAGATATCCTTGCTGTCATATAAACTGTGATTTTGCTACCAATTCCCTCCTCAATTCTCTCAAGTTTTTGGTGGAAATTACGTCGAGAAACCGTTGTTTCTTCGACGACAATTCTACTCTTACAAGACAACACATACTTGCTGCAACTTCCACAGATTTCTGTCAAACCTTTGCTACCATCTACCACAGATCCAAAACTTTCATCCACAGCCCTAAAATTCTACTAAACCACACCCTCAAACTGCACCCAAAACAGCTACAAAATAAGCCTAAACCGCAGCCTACATCCACCAATCCACCAACACTTTCGACCATCACTTCTCTCAACCTATACATGCCTTTAACCCAATAGCAAAAGAGAGATCTTAACATCATTGATTTGGGGCCATATACTATGGCATCTAAGGAGGCAATCAATGCTAAATTCGAAGCCTTGGAGGCGCGAATGGAGGATAAGATTCGGACGCTCTTTGTCGAACTCAGATTGGGCCGACCACTAAGCCCGAAGAAATCATATCAAGGAGAGAGCTTTGCCCAATCACACCAATCCCGAAGAGATGACTTCCAAGGGAGGGTAGGCTCTATGACCAACCCCAACTATCCATGCATGAGAGTGGACTTCCCTAGATGGGAAGAAGGAGACCCGATTGGTTGGATCTCACGCGCGGAGCGATATTTTCGGTACCACAAAACCGCGGATGTATCTATGGTGAAAATTGCAGCTATACATCTTGAAGGGGATGCTATACAGTGGTTTGACTGGTTTGAACATACTTATGGAGTCCTTTCATGGCGACAATTCAAAGAAGGACTGCTGATTCGCTTCAGACCAACCGATTACGAGAATATTAACGAACAACTAGCAAAGATCCAACAAACCTCCACCATTCAGGAGTACCAAACCAGGTTTGAAAGGTTATCTAATCAAACTCATGATTGGTCTCAAAAACAGCTATTGAGGACCTTCATTGAGGGCTTGAAGCCGGAGATCCGAGGAGAAGTTAAAGCACGACAACCGTATACGCTTATGGCAGCCATCTCTTTCGCACGACATCAAGAGGAGCAATTGAACCATGAAGCTCGGAGGACGAGGGTCTCTCCTCAACCAGTAATATTGAAGCCCTTAGCCCCCCTACTGTCGACCAAGTCCCTACACCAAAGAGGTTAACAAGAGAAGAGCTTCGGGAGCGATATGCGAAGGGGTTATGTTGGCATTGTGACGAGCCGTGGAGCCGTGAGCATCGCTGTAGTAAAGGGGGACTTCTTATGATTGAACCGATAGAAGAAGAGGTCATTGAACATCCAAAAGAGAGCCTTGAACATGAAGAAGAAGATGCAGAAGAAGAGCCACAACTGACCAAAGTTACGGTACATACACTAGCTGGCTACTCAAACCCGCAAATGATGAAAATTGGAGGCCTTCTCAAACAACAACCAATCACTGTTCTCATCGACACGGGCAGTACTACTAACTTCCTAAATAGTAAGCTTGCTGTTCAGATATCATTACCTATCGAGAATCGGTGCAGGTTTGATGTTAAGGTCACTGACGGATGGATTTTGAATTGTGATCGTAGGCGCCCACAGGAGAAACTATTACTGCAGGACCAAGAGATAATTGCAGATTTCTTCCTTCTCCCTCTTAACAATCATGAGGCCATGTTCAGAATTAAATGGTTGACGACATTTGGTGATATTTCTTGGAATTTTATGAAACTAATTATGAAATTTTACAGTAAGGAGAAATAGGTGACATTGCACGGGAAACGTGGGGGCGACATAACAATAATTTGCACACAACAAATGGAGAATGTTTTGCATAAAGCATGCAGCGGCTTTTTGGTACAACTTGAGCAGCAAACCAAGGGAGCGCCAACAGAATTTGAAGATCCAAATATACTTTCTTTGCTTGCTGAATTTTCAAATATATTTGATGAACCGCGCAACCTACCTCTTACCCGTCGGCATGATCATTGTATAATGATTATTCTAGGAGTTATTCGGCCAAGTTGCAACCTCTACTCTTCGCCGGTGCCACTTGTACGCAAGAAGGACGGAACAAGGCGAATATGTGTTGATTACCGAGCTCTCAATGGCATAATCATCAAGGACAAATACTTTATTCCAATAGTAGATGAATTGCTAGATGAAAGGGAGCACAAATCTTTACAAAGCTGGACCTTTGATCCGGGTATCATCTGTTGAATCTCGGATTTTGATGATATAATCAATTGGTGGGTTAATTGATCTAATCCATATTATTGAGTTAAGTGTGCAGGATTAACTACGATAACCAGAAAACATAAAGCAAGGATACCGGAGTCGAGCTCGATGGACGTTTAAGAGACCGAAGAATCATCGGAGATGCTGCCGGAACCGTCCGAGAAGAAATCGGGAACGTGTCGGAAGTTCGCCGAAGAAATCGTCGGAGGCTCGCGGAGATCACCAAGAAGGCTCGGCTACTCGTTAAAGTCATCACAAAGATTGGGAGCTTGCAGGGAGTCCGTCGGAAGAAGTTCGTCGGAAAGCTCGCCGGAACAAGACTCGACGTTCGCGGTTAAAAAACTTGCTTAGGATGTTTTTTTTGTGTTATGTAGTTCACTTGTAATTAGGATTAGGATTAAGAGATAATCCTATATCCTGGTTAGGGGCCAACTGGGCCCAAAGTCAGATTTGGTTTGGGCCAACCGAGCGTTGGGCGGTGGAACCTCCAGCACCGGGAACCCTAAGAGAATTCAAATTTTGGAGCCCAAAATTTGAATCCTCTTGAGGCCTATAAATACCCCTCAAATCTCAGCTGAGGTTACAACTTTTGAGAAGCATTTTGATTAAGAGAAAAGTCTTAGAAAGTCTTAGCAAGTCTTGTTTTCAATTTGCTAGAGAGTTCTCCTCCTTCTTTCTTATTGAAAATTTGTAAGAGGTTGAGCTGCTTGTAAAAGGTTGTAAGAGGGGTGTTTACCCTTCCATTTCAACAGACTTGCTAGTGGAAGGTGGGAGCCTCATCGAAGAGGGGCCTCGCAAGTGGGGTAGGTCATTTGACCGAACCACTCTAAAAATCGGCGTAATCTCTGGTTTGCTTTTTATTATTGTCATTTACATTACTGCAAATCTTCTTACTGCTTTAGTTCCTTATTACTCTTGCTGCGCAACTTTAAGAATACGCCTTCAAGTTAAATTTCTCAAGTTTCGTTCTTAACGTACGAAAGATTTTGTTAAAATCGAAGTTTTAATCCGCTGCACTAATTCACCCCCCCCCTCTTAGTGCCGCTCCGATCCTAACAAGTGGTATCAGAGCAAGGTTATCTCTCATATTTGGTTTAATACCCAAGAGAGATGGCTTACTCCGGCATACAAGAGGGTCATTCTATTACACGACCACCTTTGTTTAATGGGTCGGATTACACATATTGGAAGACTCGCATGAGAATCTTCCTCATTTCTATGGACTTTGAGCTTTGGTCTATTGTCGAGAATGGATTTCAAAAATCTTCTCTTCCGATGAGCGAATGGGATGAATCGGAGAAGAAGGTTTTTGCTTTAAATGCAAAGGCTATGAATGCCTTGTTTTGTGCACTAGACAAAAACGAATTTAATCGTATTTCAATGTGTGATTCGGCTTTTGATATTTGGAGAACTCTTGAGGTCACTCATGAAGGCACTAGCCGAGTGAAAGAGTCCAAAATCAACATCCTTGTGCACTCTTACGAACTTTTCCGAATGAAACCAAGTGAGTCCATCGGAGACATGTACACCCGGTTTACGGATGTCATCAATGGACTCAAAGCTCTTGGTAAAGATTTTACTAACTTTGAACTAGTAACTAAAATCTTAAGATCCCTCCCTAAAAGTTGGGATCCAAAAGTTACGGTCATTCAAGAGGCCAAAGACCTTAAAGCATTCCCACTTGAAGAACTCATTGGGTCTCTAATGACCTACGAAATGACATGTCAAGCTCATGACGAGCTCGAGAACCCCCTTCCAAAGAACAGGAAGGATATGGCACTCGAATCACAAGAAGACCACTTGAAAGGAACATCAAGTGATGAGGATAGTGACAATGAAATTGCACTTTTAACTCAAAAATTTAAAAAATATTTAAGAAAGAACATATTTAAAAATAATACAAAAAATAAATTTGAACAAAAGAAGGACCAAGTGATTTGCTATGAATGCAAAAAACCGGGACACTATAAGAACGATTGTCCTCAAGCCAAAAAGAGAACATCAAAGAAGAAGGCATTCAAGGCAACGTGGGATGATTCAAGCGCATCCGAAGAAGAGGAGTCCAACACCGAGCAAGTTGCTCATTACGCGCTAATGGCGTTAGGAGAAGAGGTATGTGATTTATTTAATCAAGATTTATCTTTTGAAGAACTATCTATCGCTTTTCATGAATTATTTGATGAATGTAGAACTGTTAGCAAGAAGTTAAGTATCTTAAAGAAAGAGCATGCTTTGCTACAAGATAAGTTTGATAGTCTTCAAACTCCTCCATGCTCAAAGTGTGAGCACTTAGAAGCAATAAAAAATGAAAATTTGCTTCTTAAGGAAACCTTAAACAAGTTTAAGGTTGGTAGCAAAGGATTAGATATGATCTTTGCACACAAGGGTCACATCGCAAATAGAAATGGAATTGGATTTGTAAAAGGATTACATCAAAATCCTACCACTTTCATAAAAGGACCTACATTACATGTTTCCTCTTATATGAAATGCAACTTTTGTTGCAAATCCGGACATATTGCCTACAAATGCCCATTTAGGAAAATTAGTTCACAAAAATTAATATGGGTTCCTAAAGGAACTATAAAGAATTCAATCATAAATAACAAAGTTAGTGGGTCAATTTTTGAGGCACCCAAAATTAAATGGGTACCTAAAAATCATCCTCTTTTGTAGACAAACCCACAAGCTAGGAGCAAGAGATGGTATCTCGATAGTGGATGCTCAAGACATATGACTGGAGATCCATCTCATTTCTCTATGCTCACTAGCAAAGAAGAAGGGTACGTTACCTTCGGAGACAACAACAAGGGCAAAATCATTGGCAAGGGAACTATTGGTAACAAATTTAATTTTTCCATTGATGATGTCTTACTTGTTGATGGATTGAAACATAATCTCTTGAGTATTAGTCAACTATGCGATAAAGGTTACATCGTTAGATTTGAATCAAATATGTGCATTATTGAAAAACCAAATCATAACATGACTATGATTGCTTTAAAACAAAATAATGTCTATGCCATCAATCTTGATGAACTAAGTAATGAAATGTGCTTCTCCGCCGTAAATGATGATGCTTGGCTTTGGCATAGGAGATTAGGCCATGCAAGCATGAAAACAATATCTAAGATCTCATCTCAAGAATTAGTACGAGGAATTCCAAATATAAAGTTTATTAAGGACAAAGTATGCGATACATGTCAACTAGGCAAACAAATAAAAACAAGCTTCAAACCGAAAAATCAAATTAGCACTACTAGACCATTACAATTGATCCATTTGGACTTATTTGGACCAATTGATACAACAAGTCTAGGTGGAAGCAAATATGCTTTTGTGATTGTGGATGACTACTCTAGATACACTTGGACCTATTTCTTAGCTCACAAAAGTGATTGCTTCAAGTGTTTCTCTAAATTTTATAAACTCACTCAAAACGAAAAAGGCTTCATGATTTCATCAATTCGGAGTGATCACGGTGGTGAATTCCAAAACCGTGACTTTCAAAATTTTTGCGAAAGTAATGGATACAATCACAACTTCTCAACTCCAAGAAATCCTCAACAAAATGGAGTAGTTGAAAGGAAAAATAGAAACCTACAAGAAATGGCAAGAACTATGTTGAATGAACATAGTTTACCTAAATACTTTTGGGCCGAAGCCGTAAATACGGCTTGCTACATCATGAATAGAGTCCTAATAAGACCATCCTTATCCAAAACTCCCTATGAATTATGGAATAACAAAAAACCAAACATCTCCTATTTTAAAGTTTTTGGTTGTAAATGCTTTATTTTAAATGAAAGGGATGCTTTAGGAAAATTTGATGCTAAATCCGATGAAGGCATCTTTCTTGGTTACTCTTCCGTTTCTAAAGCTTTTCGGGTTTTTAATAAAAGAACTTTAGTCATTGAAGAGTCTATTCATGTAGTTTTTAATGAAATTTCTGATTTAAAGAAAAATGATTTTGATGATGATATTGGTTTTGATAATTTGAATTTAAATGAACCCTCTCCTCAAAATAGCCATTTGAATGCATCTTCTTCCGAAATTTCTTTACCAAAAGAATGGAAGTATGTAGATGCTCATCCAAAAGAACAAATTATAGGAGATACATCAAAAGGGGTTCAAACTCGTTCTTCTTTCAAAAATTTCTGTGCTAACGCCGCTTTCCTTTCTCAAATTGAACCTAAATGCATTGACGAAGCCTTAAAAGATGATTTTTGGATCATTGCAATGTAAGAAGAATTGAACAAATTTGAGAGGAATGAGGTATGGAAGCTTGTTCCTAGACCAAGTGACCACTTAGTCATAGGTACTAAGTGGGTCTTTAGAAACAAGCAAGACGAAAATGGTATCGTGGTTAGAAACAAGGCTAGATTAGTGGCCAATGGTTTCAACCAAGAAGAAGGTATCGATTACGAAGAAACCTTCGCTCCCGTGGCTCGATTAGAAGCCATAAGGATGCTCCTTGCCTATGCTAGTAGTAATAATTTTAAACTATTTCAAATGGATGTTAAAAGTGCTTTCTTGAATGGTTTTATTTCCGAAGAAGTATTTGTCGAACAACCTCCCGGATTTGAAAATTCTCTTCTTCCTAATCATGTATTCAAATTGACTAAAGCTCTCTATGGCTTAAAACAAGCTCCTAGAGCTTGGTATGAAAGGCTTAGTTCCTTTCTTATTTTAAATAATTTTACCAAAGGCAAGGTTGATACTACATTGTTTATTAAACATTTTGAAAATAAGTTTCTTATTGTGCAAATTTATGTTGAAAATATTGTGTTTGGCTCTTCGGATGAATCACTATGTGAATCATTTGCCAAATGTATGAGTCTTGAATTTGAAATGAGTTTAATGGGTGAATTAACTTTCTTTTTGGGATTACAAATCAAACAACTTAGTGATGGTATATTTCTTAACCAATCTAAATATACATTAGAATTGTTAAAACGATTTAACATGGATAATTCAAAAGTAATAAACACCCCTATGAGTACTGCGACTAAGTTAGATATGGTTGAAAATGGTGAAAGTTTCGATCAAAAAACATATAGGGGAATCATAGGTAGTCTACTCTACCTCACTGCGACTAGACCGGATATTATGTTTAGTGTAGGACTTTGCGCTAGGTTTCAATCTAATCCTAAATTATCTCATCTTAAGAGTGTTAAAAGAATATTTAGGTATCTTAAAGGAACTTCAAATTTAGGATTGTGGTATCCAAAATCTGAAAAATTCGATCTAATAGCTTATGCAGATGCCGATTTTGGCGGATGCAGGATAGATAGAAAAAGTACATCCGGAACATGCCAATTTTTAGGACATGCACTTGTTTCTTGGACTTCCAAGAAACAAAATTCAGTTGCACTATCTATGGCGGAAGCCGAATACATTGCTGCAAGTGCATGTTGTGCACAAGTAATTTGGATGAAAAATACATTAGAAGACTATGGAATTCCCCTTGAAAATATTCCCATAAAATGCGATAATACTAGTGCCATATGCCTTACTAAAAATCCAATTCAGCACTCTAGAACTAAGCACATCGACGTTAGGCATCATTTCATATGCAATCATGTTCTTAACAATGATGTTGTTCTAGAATTCATTGACACAAAGCATCAATTAGCAGATATATTTACAAAAGCTTTGAATGAAGACCAATTTGAATTCATCCGAAGGGAATTAGGCATGCTAAATTGTCCCTAAAATGAACTTCACAAAAAGGACTCGTTCTTTTCCCTTCGTTTATGAATTTGAATTCTTCCTTCTTCTTCAATTCAAAATGATCCATTAAAGTATAAATTATGATATTGAGGGAAGAAGCTAAACAAAAGGAAGGAAGAAAAATTTTTTTCTTTCCTCCGCGTGATGCCAGCGGTGGCACCGCCAGATCCGGCGGTTGCACCGACTAGCGCTCGGGCGCCAGGCGGTGACACCGACCAGTTTGGCGGTGACACCGACCGAGTCGCCCTTTTAACCCGAGGGGTTAGGGCCGGCGGTGACACCGCCCCCAACCCGAAGAAAGACCTCTCCAAAACCCTCTCCCATTCCCTCTAACCCTTATTCTAACTCTTAGAAACATTGGAGAAGGATTCTTGGTGGTCCAAGCTTTCCATCTCTCAACATAATCTCCACAAGGTAACTCTTGAAATCCCTCCTTTCTTTTCTCTTTCTCTTGCTTATTTTTCACAATCTCATCATCATCTTGTCTAGAAAATGGCTCCAAAGAGATCAAAAGGAATAAGGATTGAAGGAGATTCATATAACCATGACCTTTTTAGATCAAAAGAGGTAGCCCTTAGCTTTCCAAAATTTGAAACACGATGTGTCCATAAGGGAAAATAGTTGATTTGGATGAACTAGAGGACTTAGATCCCATTAAGTGGTTTGCTCAACTAGAAGCTCTACCTCTACTACAAATAGATGAACCAATCTATCCACGGTTAGTGAGATTGTTCTATGCCAACCTATATGAAGACAATGATAGCCTAAGCACTTACATTCTAGGAACACCCATTAGAATTTTTGACAGCACCATTTGTGAGCTAATTGGCATAACTGAAAAAGATAGGGATGCTATTTTAAAGGTAAATGGGATGACAAAAAAATAGGAGCAACCTATTCCGAAGCCGTGAAAACAATTTTTGCAAATCCAAACCTTGACTTTCTACCCAAGAGCTGTGAACACTTAATGCCTTTCAACTCTAAAATTCTTCATCACATTATCACAAGCATCATATTCCCCAAACAATTTCATCTTGACGAAGTAAGTCAATTAGAGATAGGAACCATGTATTGGATTATGACCGGTCAGCATAATTGTTTCGGGTACTTGATTCGCCAACACATGCAGGAAATTATGACTAAAGATACTATATTGCCATATGGGAGGTTAATCACTAGAATTCTTCATGCCTATGACATTTGCATTCCACCCGATGAAGAATCTATTCAAAATGATCGATATAACATAATAAATAAAAACCTGCTGAAAAAATTATGTGCACTTTTAGCAATGGCATATGGGTTAGGCAGCCTAGAAGGACGGATCCAATTCCTACACTAATAGAACAACCCGAAACACCAATTCTTATGGGAAATGAATCTCCTCCTCCTAGTCCCTTTGGAGCAGCACCTTCAGCTCCTGTTTCCTCCTCTGAAGATATCATTATGGCGGAGCTATCTCAGATCAAATCACAGCAAGAACAAATTCAGAATCAACAAGTTGAAATTTTGAAAACACTACGACAGATGAATGAAAAAATAGATATCATGTATCAGCACTGTGGATTACCTCCTAAGGATTAAATTGATGTATCTTTTTATTCTGTCCTGTTTGCTTTTAAAAAAACAAGTTCATGTTTGTCATCGATTGTACGATAACTGATCTTTCCTTAAGATAACTACTGTCTTAATCTGCATAGATGATGATGTCTTTTGGATAAACTATTTCTGGCAAATTTGAATGAAGAACTTTGATAAATGCTAAACCTTTTTCTATGATCATCAATTAGCTGGCTTGTCTCTTTTTGTTGATGACAAAGGGGGAGAAGTGATGACTTACACCAGAACGATAGCATGGTTAATATGAATTACAAAAACTTGTGTGATATGAATGTCTTATATGACTTGAAAATCCTTGAAAATATCACAAGATTGATATCATGAAATTTATATTGAAAATCTTTATCTTCTGTGTGATATGAATGTCTTATATGACTTGCAAATCCTTGAAAATATCACAAGATTGATATCATGAAATTTATATTGAAAATCTTTTTCTTCTATCGTAGCAAAACTCGTCCCGTATCATTTAACTTATGATTTTCATCGAAGTTTCGTACTCACTATTGTTTAATGAGGATAACGATAAAGTTCCACGATTAGAACTTATCGGGTTATGCTTGAATCCAATGGGATGGAATTCAAGTGTTTTTTATCTTCTCATAATATGGCATATAGATAGGGGGAGTTATGTTTAACTCCGTCATCAATTGATTGTCATCATCAAAAAGGGGGAGATTGTTGAATCTCGGATTTCGATGATATAATCAATTGGTGGGTTAATTGATCTAATCCATATTATTGAGTTAAGTGTGCAGGATTAACTACGATAACCAGAAAACATAAAGCAAGGATACCGGAGTCGAGCTCGATGGACGTTTAAGAGACCGAAGAATCATCGGAGATGCTACCGGAACCGTCCGAGAAGAAATCGGGAACGTGTCGGAAGTTCACCGAAGAAATCGTCGGAGGCTCGCGGAGATCACCAAGAAGGCTCGGCTACTCGTTAAAGTCATCACAAAGATTGGGAGCTTGCAGGGAGTCCGTCGGAAGAAGTTCGTCGGAAAGCTCGCCGGAACAAGACTCGACGTTCGCGGTTAAAAAACTTGCTTAGGATGTTTTTTTTGTGTTATGTAGTTCACCTGTAATTAGGATTAGGATTAAGAGATAATCCTATATCCTAGTTAGGGGCCAACTGGGCCCAAAGTCAGATTTGGTTTGGGCGAAAAATAAGCCAAACCAATGAATCGGAAAGCCAGGCGGTGGAACCGCCTGGCTGGGCGGTGACACCTCCTTGGCTGGGCGGTTGCACCGTCCAGCACCCGAGCGCTGGGCGGTGGAACCTCCAGCACCGGGAACGCTAAGAGAATTCAAATTTTGGAGCCCAAAATTTGAATCCTCTTGAGGCCTATAAATACCCCTCAAATCTCAGTTGAGGTTACAACTTTTGAGAAGCATTTTGATTAAGAGAAAAGTCTTAGAAAGTCTTAGCAAGTCTTGTTTTCAATTTGCTAGAGAGTTCTCCTCCTTCTTTCTTATTGAAAAATTGTAAGAGGTTGAGCTGCTTGTAAAAGGTTGTAAGAGGGGTGTTTACCCTTCCATTTCAAGAGACTTGCTAGTGGAAGGTGGGAGCCTCATCGAAGAGGGGCCTCGCAAGTGGGGTAGGTCATTTGACCGAACCACTCTAAAAATCGGCGTAATCTCTGGTTTGCTTTTTATTATTGTCATTTACATTACTGCAAATCTTCTTACTGCTTTAGTTCCTTATTACTCTTACTGCGCAACTTTAAGAATACGCCTTCAAGTTAAATTTCTCAAGTTTCGTTCTTAACGTACGAAAGATTTTGTTAAAATCGAAGTTTTAATCCGCTGCACTAATTCACCCCCCCCTCTTAGTGCCGCTCCGATCCTAACATCATCAAATACGAGCATGCGAAGAAGACATACAGAAAACTACCTTTTGAACACACAACAACCACGAATTTTTGCTTTCTTCAACAAAAGGTGGAATATCTTGGGCATATCATATCAGAGGAAGGTGTGGCAGTGGACCCCTTCAAAATTGGAGCAATGCAAAACTGGCCGACCTCGAGAAACATAAAATTGCTACATGGCTTTCTGGGTTTAATAGGCTACTACCGCAAGTTCGTGAAAAACTATGGAAAGATTAGTGCACCACTTAATTCCTTACTAGAAAAAGATATCTACCAATGGTCGGACAGAGCCTCCGCTGCCTTCGACAAACTTAAGACAGCCATGACGACGACGCCGGTGCTAACACTACCAGATTTCAACCGACCCTTCATTATTGAGGCCGACGCATCTGGAGTCGGAATTGGAGCTATTCTCATGCAAGATGGTCAATCACTCACATACACTAGCAAGGCATTATCTCCCTCCCATCAAAATAAGTCAACATATGATAAGGAGATGCTTGCCATTGAGCGCGCAGCAACGAGGTGGAGACCCTACTTGATTGGTCGACGATTTCAAATTAAAACTGACCATAAAAGCCTCGAGTACTTTTTGGAGCGAAAGATATTATCCCCTGAGCAGCAAAAATGGGTAACAAAACTTCTTAGATTTGATTATGAAATAACTTACAAAAAGGGGAAAGAGAATGTTCTTGCAGATGCGCTTTCGCAGCTACCCGAGCAAGCTGAAGTTTCGGCCATTTCACTTCCGACCAGCAACTTTCTTAAGGATATTAAGATGGAATGGCAGGAAGATTCAGAGACTAGTAAGTTTATACAAAAATTGGAGGAAGCACCAAGCTCCGTGGCTCATTACAATTGGGACTCAAAAGAATTACACTATAAGGGACGCATTGTGCTTATGATAAATTCTACTTGCATCTTCACGAGTAGATTTTGGACCAAGTTATTCTATATGCAGGGTACTAAATTGAAAAGGAGTATGGCATATCACCCACAAATCGACGACGAGACAGTTGTAAATAGGTGCTTGGAGACAGCCCAAAGCCACCCACCAAATATGACTACCCAAAGAGAACTCCAGACCCAGCGAAGTGCCATTATTGATCGACGGATCGTGACTCGACGACGACGACCCACTAATGAAGTTCTAATACAGTGGGCGAACCTACCAATAGAAGATGCCACTTGGGAGAACTATGACGACTTGAAGATCAAATTCCCAAAATTCATGAATCATCAGCCTCGAGGACAAGGCTGATTTGAAGAGGGCGGGTTTGTTAGGACTCTAGCTTGAAGAGTCCTAATTGAGAGGGACATTCATGTAAAACTGTTAGGACTCTAGCTAAGAGAGTCCTAATTGAGAGGGGCATCCATTTAAAACTGTTAGGACTCTAGCTAGGATAGTCCTAATTGAGAGGGACATTCTATTAGGACTCTAGCTAGGAGAGTCTTAATTGAGAGGGGCATTTATGTAGGAGGTGTTTTCTTAGAGAAGAATTAGGAGTTGTAAGGGAATAGGAGTCTTGACTAGGAGTCCTATTAGGAGTTGGTTAGAAGTAAGAGTCTTAAGTAGGAGTCCTATTAGGAGTTAGGGTTTAGAAGCCCTATAAATAGCCATGTATTCCTTCTCTTTTGATAAGCAATAGATGAATCTTTTCTGCAGCCTTTGAGCAGCAACTTGGAGGGAGGAACCCCTATAGAGTTCCAAGGAGGCCGATCCCCTAAAGAGATTAACCCCAAGTTTAGAATCTGCAAGGGTTCTAATAGGTTCCCATGTGGCATCTTCAAGTGGTAGATTATTCCAATGCACTAGTACTTCAGTAGAGGGATGTCGGCGACGCATCACGATTCTGCGATCGAGGATGGCTTGTGGTTGGGCTTGAATACCTCCATCCTCAATTGTGTTGGGCAGTTGGATCTAGGGTGACTCGTGTTCTCCCAACTTGGGCTTTAGGCATGATACGTGGAAGACAGGGTGAATTTTGGCAACCTCAGGTAATTTAAGTCTGTATGCCACGGCTCCAATACGCTCTGTGATATGATAGGGCCCATAAAAACGTGGGGATAGCTTCATGGAGGCTCGAGTATTGATAGAGAGTTGCTTGTATGGTTGTAGGCGAAGATAAACCCAATCTCCCACTGAAAATTCTCTTTCACTACGTCGTGTGTCGGCTTGCTGCTTCATTCTGGTTTGAGTGGTAGAGAGATTATCTTTTAACAGTTGTAAGAGTTTCTCCCTATCAATCAATTCTTGGTCAACCTAATCTACCTTGTCCGAGCCAATTACATACTTTGGAATCACAGGTGCTGGTCAACCATACAATGCTTCATAAGGGGCACATTTTGAAGATGAATGATATGTAGTATTATACCACCATTCGGCCCAGGGAAGCCATTTCGCCCACTATTTTGGTCGGTCGCTAGCGAAACACCGGAGGTACGACTCTAAGCACCTATTTACCACCTCTGTTTGGTCGTTAGTTTGTGGATGATACGTTGTGCTCATCTTGAGTTTGGTGCCATGTAACTGAAATAACTCGGTCCAAAATTTACTAGTGAAGATCCTGTCATGATTATTTACGATGGACCTTGGCATCCCATGTAGTTTAACAATATTTTCTATGAAAATCTGGGCAATACTAGCAGTAGTGTAGGGATTTCTCACAGCACAAAAATGAGCATATTTCGTAAGTCGATCAACCACCACGAGAATCGTGCTTTTAACTTTGGAAGATGGCAGCCCTTCAATGAAGTCCATGGAGATGTCAGTCCACACTGAGTCTGGTATGGGTAGTGGTTGTAGCTTCCCTGGATTTGCCATAGTTTCACCCTTGTGCTGTTGACATACATCACATTGTGCCACATATTCAGCAATAATTTTTTTCATCCCTCTCCAATAAAAATTTTGCATCACTCTTTTGTAGGTTCTTAGGAATCCAGAGTGCCCTGCTGAAGGTATGGAGTGCATTTCATGCAAGATGATTGCGATGCAAGGGGAGTGAGGTATAAGCACAATGCGACCTTTGTAGCGTAGATCCCTCGAATCCCAGGTGTAGTGGGCTTTTGCACTTGGATCCTCCTCCAATTTTTTTATGATCTTGCTGATCTCTGGATCCTTCTTCCATTCTTCCCTAATGTCCTCAAGGAGACCGGTGGTAGGAAGGGAGATGGCTGAAACCTTTGCTTGTTCAGGTAGCCGTGAGTGTGCATCTGCAACAACGTTTTCTTTCCACTTTTTGTAAATAATTTCATAATCAAATCCAAGAAGTTTGGTTACCCATTTTTGCTGCTCAGTGGATTATATCTTTTGCTCCAAAAAGTACTTAAGGCTTTTATGGTCAGTTTTAATTTGAAATCGCCGGCCGATCAGGTAGGGTCTCCACCTCGTTACTGCGTGTACAATGGCAAGCATCTCCTTATCATATACTAACATGTTTTGGTGGGAGGGAGATAATGCCTTGCTAGTGTATGCGAGTGGTCGACCATTTTGCATTAGAACGGCTCCAATTCCGACTCCAGATGCATCGGCCTCAATGATGAAGTGTCTATTGAAATCTGGTAGCGCAAGCATCGGCGTCGTTGTCATGGCTGCTTTAAGTTTGTCGAAGGCAGCAGAGGATTTGTCCGACCATTAGAAAGCATATTTTTTCAGTAAAGAAGTGAGTGGTGCACTGATCTTCCCATAGTCCTTAACAAATTTTCGATAGGTGCCCGTTAATCCAAGGAACCCCCGTAGTAATTTCACGTTTGTAGGTTTCGGCCAGCCTTGCATTCCCTCAATTTTTGTTGGGTCTACCGCCACTCCTTCTTCTGATATTATATGCCCAAGGTACTCTACTTTTTGCTGGAGAAAGCTGCACTTTGGTTGCTTAACAAAAAGAGTATTCTCCCGAAGGATCGTCAAAACAATCCGTAAATGCTGAAAGTGAGTCTCAAGAGAAGAGCTGTAAACGAGAATAATATCGAAAAATACCAGCACAAATTTACGAAGAAAGCTCCGAAAAATATCGTTCATGAGACTTTGAAAGGTTAAAGGAGCATTAGTGAGTCCAAAAGGTATTACCAAGAATTCATAATGGCCATCATGTGTGCGAAATGCAGTTTTTGGAATGTCATCGTCACATACCCGAA
Source organism: Musa acuminata AAA Group (assembly GCF_036884655.1). Classification (NCBI taxonomy): domain Eukaryota; kingdom Viridiplantae; phylum Streptophyta; class Magnoliopsida; order Zingiberales; family Musaceae; genus Musa; species Musa acuminata. Next base: position 6,649,624 of record NC_088339.1, on the reverse strand, counting down.
TTTGGTGGTAATCGGATCGGAGGTCCAACTTCGTGAAGACTCGTGCTCCTTTCAATTCATCAAGAAGTTCATCCACCACTGGTATTGGGTACTTGTCCTTGACGGTGATGCCATTTAAAGCTCGGTAGTCGATGCACATCCGCCAAGTTCTGTCCTTCTTGTGTACAAGTAGCACAGGTGAGGAATAGGGGCTGCAACTTGGCCGATCTTTTACGATCTTTTCAAGCATCTCCTTTACGATCTTTTCAATTTCATCTTTATGGAGGTTAGGATATCGGTACAGTCGAGTGTTCACTGGTGGCTTGCTCGAAAGGATTGGAATTCGATGGTCATGTTGCCGAGAAGGAGGAAGACCGCGCGGTTCAGCAAATATGTCGACAAATTCAGTAAGCAATTGGGCAAGATTTTGATCTTCAATTTCTATTTTCTTCCCCTCTGGTTGCTGCTGGAGGTGCATCAAAAAGCCACCATTTACCTTGTGTAAAACTTTTTCCATTCGTTGGGTCGAAACAGTGGTAACGTTGCTTCCGCGCTTCCCGCGTAGGATGATCTATTTGCCCTTATAGTAGAATTTCATAATTAATTTAGAAAAGTTCCAAGAGACATCACCTAGTGTAGTCAGCCATTCTATACCAAGCACTGCCTTATAGTCATCGATTGGTAGGAGGAAGAAATCGGTGATAATTTCTTGGTCTTGTAGTAATAGTTTCACCTGCGGGCATCTTTGGTCGCACTTTAGGATTCTGCCGTTGGCAACCTTTACATCGAACTTGCTGCAACCTTCAATATGCAGTGCCATCCGAGCAGCAACCTTACTATTCAAGAAGTTATTAGTGCTACCTGTGTCGATGAGAACAGTGATCGGCTGTTGTTTGAGAAGGCCTCCAACTTTCATCGTTTACGGATTTGAGTAGCCGGCTAGTGCATGTACCGTAATGTCGGTCGGCTGTGACTCTTCTTCCATATATTCTTCTTCATTTTCAAGGCTCTCTTCTAGATGTTCAATGATCTCTTCTTCTACTGGTTCAATCATAAAAAGTCTACCTTTTTTACAATGATGCTCGCGGCTCCACGGCTCGTCGCAATGCCAACATAACCCCTTCGCAGATCGCTCCCGAAGTTCTTCTCTTGTTAACCTTTTCGGTGCAGGGACTCGGTTGATAGTAGGAGGGGCTGATGGCTTTAGTATTGTAGGTCGTGAAGTGATCCTAGTCCCCCGGGCTTCATGGTTCAATCGCTCCTCTTGAAGTCGTGCGAAAGAGGTGGCTGCCATAAGCGTGTATGGTTGTCGCGCCTTAACTTCTCTTCGGAAATCCGGCTTTAAGCCCTTAATAAAGGACCCCAATAGTTTTTTTTCAGACCAATCACGAGTTTGATTAGATAATCTTTCAAACCTGGTTTGGTACTCCTGAATGGTGGAGGTTTGTCGGATCTTTGCTAGTTGTCCGTCAATGTTCTCGTAATAAGTTGGTCCGAAGCGAATCAGTAGTCCTTCTTTGAATTGTCTCCATGAAAGGGCTCCATAAGTGTGTTCAAACCAGTCAAACCATTGTATGGCATTGATAGAACCCTTACAGATTCTAAACTTGGGGTTGATCTCTTTAGGGAATCGGCCTCCTTGGAACTCTATAGGGGTTCCTCCCTCCAAGTTACTGCTCAAAGGCTGCAGAAAAGATTCATCTATTGCTTATGAAAAGAAGAGAAATACATGACTATTTATAGGGCTTCTAAACCCTAACTCCTAATAGGACTCCTACTCAAGACTCCTACTTCTAACCAACTCCAAATATGACTCCTACTTAAGACTCCTATTCCGTTACAACTCCTAATCCTTAAGACTCCTATTCCTTTACAACTCCTAATTCTTTTTTAAGAAACAACCTTCTAACCCTAGCCGGCCTCTTTACCTCTTTAATAGGGGTCGGCTTAGGTAGATTTTACATGAATGTACCTCTCAATTAGGACTCTCCTAGCTAGAGTCCTAATAGACCCGCCCTCTTCAAATCAGCCTTGTCCTCGAGGCTGACGATTCATGAATTCTGGGAATTTGATCTTCAAGTCGTCGTAGTTCTCCCAAGTGGCATATTTTGATAATAGGTTCGCCCACTATATTAGTACTTCCGTAGTGGGTCATCATCGATCAATAATAGCACTTGGTTGGGTCTGGAGTTCTCCTTGCGTAGTCATATTTAGTGGGTGGCTTTGGGCTATCTCCAAGCACCTATTTACAACTTTTGTATGGCCATCGATTTGTGGGTCTCCTTTTCAATTTAATACCCTGCATATGGAATAACTTTGTCCAAAATCTACTTGTGAAGATGCAAGTAGAATTTGTCACAAGCATAATGCATCCCTTATAGTGTAATTCTTTTGAGTCCCAATTGTAATGAGCCATGGGGCTTTGTGCTTCCTCCAATTTTTTTATAATCTTACTAGTATCTGAATCTTCCTGCCATTCCATCTTAATATCCTCAAGGAAGTTGCTGGTCGGAAGTGAAACGGTCGAAACTTCAACTTGCTCGGGTAGTTGCGAAAGCGCATTTGCAAGAACATTCTCTTTCCCTTTTTTGTAAGTTATTTCAAAATCAAATCCAAGTTTTGTTACCCATTTTTGCTGCTCAGGGGATGATATCTTTCGCTCCAAAAAGTACTTGAGGCTTTTATGGTCGGTTTTATTTTGAAATCGTCGACCAATCAAGTAGGGTCTCCACCTTGTTGCTGCGCGCACAATGGCGAGCATCTTCTTATCATATGTTGACTTATTTTGATGGGAGGGAGATAATGCCTTGCTAGTGTATGCGAGTGGTCGACCATCTTGCATGAGAATGGCTCCAATTCTGACTCCAGATGCGTCGGCCTCAATAATGCAGGGTCGGTTAAAATCTGGTAGTGTTAGCACTGGCGTCGTCGTCATGGCTGCCTTAAGTTTGTCGAAGGCAGCGGAGGCTCTGTCCGACCATTGGAAGACATCTTTTTTCAGTAAGGAAGTAACCGGTGCACTAATCTCTCCATAGTTTTCATGAACTTGCAGTAGTAGCCTGTTAAACCTAGAAAGCAATATAGCAATTTTATGTTCCTCGGGGTCAGCCAGTTTTGCATTGCTCCAATTTTGAAGGGGTCTACTGTCACACATTCCTCTGATATGATATGCCCAAGATATTCCACCTTCTTTTTAAGAAAGCAAAAATTCGTGGTTGTTGTGTGTTCAAAAGGTGGTTTTCCGTATGTCTTCTTCGCATGTTCGTATTTGATGATGTTAGGATCGGAGCGGCACTAAGAGGGGGGGGGTGAATTAGTCCAGCGGATTAAAACTTCGATTTTAACAAAATCTTTCGTACGTTAAGAACGAAACTTGAGAAATTTAACTTGAAGGCGTATTCTTAAAGTTGCGCAGCAATAGTAATAAGGAACTAAAGCAGTAAGAAGATTTGCAGTAATGTAAATGACAATAATAAAAAGCAAACCAGAGATTACGCCGATTTTTAGAGTGGTTCGGTCAGATGACCTACCCCACTTGCGAGGCCCCTCTTCGATGAGGCTCCCACCTTCCACTAGCAAGTCTCTTGAAATGGAAGGGTAAACACCCCTCTTACAACCTTTTACAAGCAGCTCAACCTCTTACAAATTTTTAATAAGAAAGAAGGAGGAGAACTCTCTAGCAAATTGAAAACAAGACTTGCTAAGACTTTCTAAGACTTTTCTCTTAATCAAAATGCTTCTCAAAAGTTGTAACCTCAGCTGAGATTTGAGGGGTATTTATAGGCCTCAAGAGGATTCAAATTTTGGGCTCCAAAATTTGAATTCTCTTAGGGTTCCCGGTGCTGGAGGTTCCACCGCCCAGCCAGGCGGTGCCACCGCCCAGCGCTCGGGTGCTGGACGGTGCAACCGCCCAGCCAAGGAGGTGTCACCGCCCAGCCAGGCGGTTCCACCGCCTGGCTTTCCGATTCATTGGTTTGGCTTATTTTTCGCCCAAACCAAACTCCTAATAGGCCTCCTTGGAACTCTATAGGGGTTCCTCCCTCCAAGTTACTGCTCAAAGGCTGCAGAAAAGATTCATCTATTGCTTAAGAAAAGAGGAGGAATACATGGTTATTTATAGGGCTTCTAAACCCTAACTCCTAATAGGACTCCTACTTAAGACTCCTATTCCCTTACAACTCCTAATTCTTCTCTAAGAAAAAACCTTTTACATAAATGTCCCTCTCAATTAGGACTCTCCTAGCTAGAGTCCTAACAAAATGTCCCTCTCAATTAGGACTCGCTTAGCTAGAGTCCTAACAATATCTCTTTACTATTGCAATGGAAGGACTTAGCTGTATGTTGGAACAAGCAGTCTTGAATAGCGGTATTAATGTACCAAATGCTGGTTCTATTCACATATCACACATAACATTTGTAGATAATTTATTTATATTTCTCCAGAATGTTCCAACTTCAGTGAGGAACCTATCTACTATTCTAATTGACTTTTGTATGGTTTATGGCCTTCAGTTAAATCAAGCGAAAAGTAAAATCTATATGGGTCCTTGCATTGAGGACAAGGACTTTATTACACACACTCTAGGGGTTAATGGGGGAAGTCTACCAGTTCCTTATCTGGGTCTCCCACTCATATCCACTGGCATTCATAAAAACCACTGTCAGCCCATCCTACAAAAAATAAAGAATAGAATTTTTCCTGGAAAAATAGGCTTCTATCAAAAACAGGACGACTTGAACTCATCCGTTCGGTGTTGTACTCTTACTCTATATATTGGTCTAATGCTTTTCTTCTGCCTGTTGGACCTATCCAAGATATTGAACGGCTATTAATGAACTTCTTTTGGAATGGTACAAATGATAAGGCAATGCATATGGTAAATTGGGACAACATCTGTAAACCGAAAGATGAAGGGGGGCTGAACTTGAGAAATATTAGAGATTGGAATAAAGCATGTTTGGTACAACAATTATGGGATCTTTTGCAAAATAAATGTTCCTTATGGTCACAATGGGTTTCTGCTAGGTATCTTTCAAAGGAATCAATTTGATAAATTTCAACAAGAACATATCACTCTACAGCTTGGAAAGGAATTTTAAAGGCAAGGAATTGGCTAATCAAACACATTTCTTATGCAATCTCTTCTGGAACTAGTACTAATATATGGTACGATCCTTGGATAAATGGGAATAGTATATTTCAATTATATGGTGACAGAATAGGAAAAGACCTTGGGGCTCCCAAAGATTGGAAGGTTTCCGAGTTCATTGCTAAAGGTACCTAGTGTCTTCCTAATCCTATTTCTCCTGAAATGATATCACTTTGGCCGACTATCAAAGCTATTCCAATCAGGAACAACTCTTCAGATACACTTATTTGGCCTCATGACAATGGTAAATTTAGTGCCACATCCGTTTGGAATCAAATCAGGCAAAAAAATAACAATTGGATCCCAAGCAGCTAGACATGGGATAAACCGGGATCACAGAGACATTCCCTATGTACATGGCAGGCCCTTCTTAATAAACTACCTACAATAGATAATATTAAGAGAAGAGGTATCTATCATGTTAACCGATGCTCCCTTTATTTGCAACAAGAAGAAACTATTGACCACCTCTATTTTGCTTGTGAATATACTAAATGGATATGGAAGGAGATTCTCTAGCGATTTGAACTCAATAGGCTGCTGCAACCAAACTTGCATCAAGAATTAGGCGACATCATACAAAGTTTCTCAAGAAAAGGACCTCTTACACAATTGGCAAAGGTTACTTTCAGATGTGCTATTTGGTGGATATGGAAGGAGAGATGTAGCAGAATCTTTGAGTGTCAACACACAAACAATGCTCAGCTCTTGACAGAGATTATTAGAGACTCAAGATCATGCATAGAGCACAATCTCAAAATGGAGCACTTTACACGAAGAGAAAGAGATATTTTTGTCAAATTCAATTTTACTATTAGCTAAAGATCTTGGCAATGATGTTAAATGTTGTAACCACTGGTAGTCTTGGCACATCTTAACATGTTTGCTACAATTAGGAGTTAAAGTCTATAGCATGTGTAGTCATAACTACCACATGTGTACTCAATGAGTTACCTGACTTTGTCTATGACTTGTATAGACAAAGCTATTTGTAGAAACTTTACACATAATCAATTTACTTTTACTTACTAAAAAAAAAAAAAGGTAAGTGGGAGCACTATCCCCTTCTTGGTATTATATGGATGACATCCTAATCATTGGGATTGATATAGGAATGCTCTTCATAGTAAAATCCTTGGTATTATTTAGACACTTCTCCATGAAGAACTTAGGGAAAGCATCCTGCATATTGGGGATTCAGATCTATAGAGAAAGATCCAAGAGGATGCTAGGCTTATCCCAGTGTAGTTACATAGACAACATTATCAAAAGGATTAGTATGAAAAATTTCATGAGATGTCTCATATCGATGAGACAAGGGATATCACTTTCTATGAGAATTTCCCCAAAGACTCCTAAAGAAAGGACAGACATGGATATGATACCAGGCCTTAGCAATTAGGTCTGTTATGTATGTTATGCTATATACCAGGCCTAATATAGTGCAAGCTCTGAGTGTCATGAGTAGGTATCAGGTGGATCCAAGCTTGGAGCACTAGAAAGTAGTAAAGAATATCCTTAAGTACTTAAGAAGGACTAAGGATCTTTTACTAGTATATGAAGGAAGTAGCCCCAGGGTTGAGGGTTACATGGACTTGAGATTCTAATCTGATGTCGATGATAGCAAGTCTAATTTAGGGTATATGTTCACCTTGAATGGATGAGTAGTATGCTAGAAGAGTTCTAAGCCGACCATGGAGGTAGAGTACATTGTTGTGGTAGAGGTAGCAATAGGAGAGTCTGGATAAAGAAGTTCATCACAGATTTGGGAGTAGTGCCGGGTAGCGATGAGTTGATTCCCTTGTATAGTGACAACTACATTGCAATTACTAAAATAAGGGAACCCAAGTCTCATCACATGTGTTTTAAGGAGGTTCCAACATGTTAGAGAGATCATGGCCCGAGGAGATGTAGTAGTAGAAAGAGTTCCATCCGAAGATTTCATTGCAGATCCATTAACAAAGCCATTATCTTAGATTGTCTTTAAGCATCATAGAGATCTAATAGAGATTAGACATATAGGTGATTGGCTTTAGGTCAAGTAGGAGATTGCTAATCATAGGTGTCTTGCAAGCCAATCATATGAGTAATGACATGTGTAACATGACATGCACTCTTTTTGCTTATTATTATTTTAAAATTTTATCACTTTATATTACTTGATGCATAAGTATATTGTGATGTTCATGGTTCTACACAATGTGAATCGGATCTTGATGAGATCACGATAATAAGACCATTTCACTTTCAAACATATATTCTAAATAATCCTAGTTATAGGTTACTCGAGAGAGACATTGAAATAGCCGAACAGATTAGTGTGTTGTATACCAGTCCATATGATGGAGGTGACGGTCTCATAGTTGCTCGTGTTGGGACACTAGGGCTATAATACAGGTGCTCATTGGAGAATGAGTTCATTAATCGATCTATTCATAGAATACTAGATGATTGATGATATTGTTGAATCTTAGATTTTGACAATGAAACCAATTGATAACGTTCATTTGATCTACATTTTGAGTGATGCAGAAAGCTTTGATCAAGAAGTGACAATTAAGGCAGGAAGAATCATGTTGGACTGGAATGGAACATGTTAGAAGATTGGACATCGAGCCGGAGGATCGATCGACGTATCAGCAGAAGACTTTGAGCCATGGGTTCAGACATTGGGCTAAGAAGTACAGAAATTACGCTAAGGAAATCGGAGTTGCGGAGGTCAACTGACCGATTAGGCAATAGGTCGTAAGAGAGGACGATGCACCGAATAATCAATAAAGCATTGATAAACCAATGACATGCCAAACAACACTTGATTCAAGCTTTGTAATAATTATCTAGATTGAAGTGGGTTTTAAGTGTGCAGGATTAACTACGATAGCAAGGTATAAAGCAAGATGAAGTCGCGGAGTCAAGAACGAGATTTCGTTGGGAGTACGAGAGTTCGTCGGAAGTCCGAATGTTTATCGGAAGTTCTGCCGGAATTGACCGAGAAGTCCAGGAGCTTGCCAAAGAAGCTCATTAGAACTCGCCAAGAAGATCATCATGAAGTCCAAGAGCATACGAGAGTCCACTGGAACTTTGCCGAGAGATCGTCGGAAGTTCGTTGGAAGATCGCCGGAAGAAACCTAGACTTACGGACTAATTTAGATTAGTAAATATCTTAAAATTGGTAGTTAGTACATAATTGGATTGGAATTGAGTCAACTCAATATGGGGTCAATTGGGCCCAAGTTTGGGCTATGTTGGGCCAAGTACAAGGCCCAAACAGTGATCGAATAGGTGGCACCATCATGATATAGTCTCCGAGACGGTGTCAAGCGGTGGTACCGCCCATACTCAGTCTCCGAGACTATCAAGCGATAGTACCACCTATCTGGGCGGTGGTACTGCCTAGACATAGTCTCCCAAGCAATGGTACCGCTAGACTGGGTGGTGGTACTGCCTAGTGTTAGTGTTGCAGGCGTGGTACCGCCCAACATAGGTGGTGGTATCGCTAGGACCCAGGAAACTCGAGATGAGACATTTTTAGACTCTAAGTTTGAATCAACTTGAGGCCTATAAATACCCCTCTTATCCCTTGTTAACATACACACTAGCATAGGGAGCTTAAAAGTGGAAAAACGCTATAGCAATCACTTGAGAGATTCCATCCTCTAAGTTCTAAGTTTAGAATTATGTATAGGGAGGAGTGAGTGCTTGTAAAAGGTTGACTCCTAAACCTATAAAAAGGAGAAGAGGGGTGTAGGATGGTGGTTTATCTTTGCCTATTGAAGGAAGACTATTAGTGGATGTCGGTAACCTCGACGGAAGAGGAATCGGGAGTGGATGTAGGTCATGATGACCGAACCACTATAAAACTCGATTTGCATTTCCATTCTTATAATTAATCTTTACTGTAAACTGCCTTACCTGCTTACTACTTTTACTATGCTCTCATACTCCTTCAAGTTAATATCTTTACAAAATGGTTTTCGTCAAAATCGAATTTAATCGAAACGAAGATTTTTCAAATCGACGATTTTATCCACTACACAAATTCACCCCCCCTCTTAGTGCCAACTCATTCCTAACAGATAGCTCATTATTAGACAATGATTCTATCATCCCAAATGTATACCTAGTCCTTAGACACACAAACGATGTCTAGTATGAGTAATTTCGATCAAAAAACATATAGGGGAATGATAGGTAGTCTACTCTACCTCACCGCAACTAGACCAGATATTATGTTTAGTGTAGGACTTTGCGCTAGGTTTCAATCTAATCCTAAATTATCTCATCTGAAGAGTGTTAAAAGAATATTTAGGTATCTTAAAGGAACTCCAAATTTAGGATTGTGGTATCCAAAATCTGAAAATTTTGATCTAATAGCTTATGCAGATGCCGATTTTGGCGGATGCAGGATAGATAGAAAAAGCACATCCGGAACATGCCAATTTTTAGGACATGCACTTGTTTCTTGGACTTCCAAGAAACAAAATTCAGTTGAACTATCTACGACGGAAGCCGAATACATTGCTGCAAGTGCATGTTGTGCACAAGTCATTTGGATGAAAAATACATTAGAAGACTATGGAATTCACTTTAAAAATATTCCCATAAAATGTGATAATACTAGTGCCATATGTCTTACTAAAAATCCAATTCTGCACTCTAGAACTAAGCACATCGACGTTAGGCATCATTTCATACGCGATCATATCCTTAACAATGATGTTGTTCTAGAATTCATTGACACAAAGCATCAATTAGCAGATATATTTACAAAAGCTTTGAACGAAGATCAATTTGAATTCATTAGAAGGGAATTAGGCATGTTAAATTGTCCCTAAAATGAGCTTCACAAAAAATGACTCGTCCTTTTCCTTTCTTTCGTGGATTTGATTTCTTTCTTCTTCTTCAATTCAAAATGATCCATTAAAGTATAACTTATGATCTTGAGGGAAGAAGCTAAACAAAAGGGAGGAAGAAAAATTTTTTTCTTTCCTCCGCGGGATGCCAGCGGTGGCACCGCCTGACACTCGGGCGCCAAGCGGTGACACCGCTCGGTTTGGCGGTGGCACCGACCGAGCGACCCTTATTAACCCGAGGGGTTAGGGCCGGCGGTGACACCGCCCCCAACCCGAAAAAAGGGCTCTCAAGACCCTCTCCCATTCCCTCTAAACCTCATTCTAACTCTTAGAAGCATTGGAGAAGGATTCTTGGTGGTCCAAGCCTTCCATCTCTCAACATAATCTCCATAAGGTAACACTTGAAATCCCTCTTTTTGGTATCCCATTCCCTCATTTCTTTCCTCTTTCCCTTGCTTATTTTTCACAATTTCATCATCATCTTGTCTAGATAATGGCTCCTAAGAGATCAAAAGGAAAAAGGATTGAAGGAGATTCATTTGACCATGATCTTTTTAGATCAAAAGAGGTAGCCCTTAGCTTTCGAAAATTTGAAACACGATGTATCCATAAGGGAAAATACGTTGATCTGGATGAACTAGAGGACTTAGAACCCATTAGGTGGTTTGCACACCTAGAAGCTCTACCTCTACTACAAATAGATGAACCAATCTATCCGCGATTAGTTAGATTGTTCTATGCCAACCTATATAAGGACAACGATAGCCTAAGCACTTACCTTCTAGGAACACCCATTAGAATATTTGACAGCACTATTTGTGAGCTAATTGGCATAACTGAAAAAGATAGGGGATGCTATTTTAAAGGTAAATGGGACGTCAACACAATAGGAGCAACCTATACCGAAGCCGTAGAAACAATTTTTGCAAATCCAAACCTTGACTTCCTACCCAAGAGTTGTGAACACCTACTGCATTTCAACTCTAAAATTCTTCATCACATTATCACAAGCATCATATTCCCCAAACAATTTCATCTTGACGAAATAAGTCAAATAGAGATAGGAACCATGTATTGGATTATGACCGGTCAGCATAATTGTTTTGGGTACTTAATTCGCCAACACATGCAGGATATTATGGCTAAAGATACTATATTGCCATATGGGAGGTTAATCACTAGATTTCTTCATGCCTATAACATTTGCATTCCACCCGATGAAGAATCTATTCAAAATGATCGATATAACATAATAAATAAAAACCTACTGAAAAGACTTAGGTGCACTTTTAGCAATGGCATATGGGTTAGGCAGCCTAGAAGGACGGATCCAATTCTTATGGGAAATGAATCTCCTCCTCCTAGTCCCTTTGGCACCGCACCTTCAGCTCCTGTTTCCCCCTCTGAAGATCTCATTATGGCGGAACTATCTCATATCAAATCTCAGCAAGTACAAATTCAGAATCAACAAGTTGAAATTTTGAAGACACTACGACAAATGAATGAAAAAATAGATATCCTGTATCAGCACTGTGGATTACCTCCTAAGGATTAAACTGATGTATCTTTTTATTCTGTTCTGTTTGCTTTTAACAACAAGTTCAAAGTTTGTCATCGATTGAACGATAACTGATCCTTCCTTTTAGATAACTACTGTGTTGATCTGCATAAATGATGATTTCTTTTGGATAAACTATTCTGGCAAATTTGAATGATAAACTTTGGTTCCTATTAAATGCTAAACCTTTTTTCTATGATCATCAATTAGCTGGCTTGTCTCTTTTTGTTGATGACAAAGGGGGAGAAGTGATGACTAAGTGATGACTTACACCATAACAATAGCATGACTTATATGAATTACAAAAACTTGTGTGATATGAATGTCTTATATGCCTTGCAAAATCCTTGAAAATATCGCAAGATTGATTGATAATATTGAAGGCATGCCTTACATTTACATCATGAAATTCATATTGAAAATCTTTATCTTCTATCATAGTAAAAATTGTCTCTTATCATGATTTTCATCGAAGTTTTGTTTTTACTATTGCTTAATGAGAATGACGATAAGTTCTACGGTTAGAACTTATCGGTTTATGCTTGAATTCTATGGATGGAATTCAAGTGTTTTCATAATATGGCATATAGATAGGGGGAGTTATGTTTAACTCCGTCATCAATTGATTGTCATCATCAAAAAGGGGGAGATTGTTGAATCTCGAATTTTGATGATGAAATCAATTGATGGGTTAATTGATCTAATCCATATTATTGAGTTAAGTGTGCAGGATTAACTACGATAACCAGAAAACACAAAGCAAGAATACCGGAGTCAAGATCGATATACGTTTAAGAGTCCGAAGAATCGTCGGAGATGCTGCCGGAACCAACCGAGAAGAAATCGGGAACCTATCGGAATTTTCGGAAGTTCGCCGAAGAGATCGTCGGAGGTTCACGGAGATCACCGAGAAGGCTCGGCTACTCGTTAAAGTCATCACAAGATCGGGAGCTTGATGGGAGTCCGTCGGAAGAAATTCGTCGGAAAGTTTGCCGAAACAAGACTCGACGTTCGCAGTTGAAAGCTTGCTTAGGATGTGTTTCTGTTATGTAGTTCACTTGTAATTAGGATTAGGATTAAGAGATAATCCTATATCCTGGTTAGGGGCCAATTGGGCCCAAAGTCGGATATGGTTTGGGCTAAAATTAAGCCAAACCAGTGAAATCGGAGAGCCAGGCGATGGCACCGCTTGGCTGGGCGGTAGCACCGCCCAGCACCCGAGAGCTGGGCGGTGACACCACCTGGGCTGGGCGGTTGCACCTCCCAGCACCCGAACGCTGGACGGTGGCACCGCTTGGTTGGGCGATGGCACCGCCAGTATTGGGAACCCAAAGAGAATTTAAATTTTGGAGCCCAAAATTTGAATCCTCTTAAGGCCTATAAATACCCCTCAAATCTCAGCTGAGATAACAACTTTTGAGAAGCATTTGATTGAGAGAAAAGTCTTAGAAAGTCTTAGCAAGTCTTGTTTTCAATTTGCTAGAGAGTTCTCCTCCTTCTTTCTTATTGAAATCTTGTAAGAGGTTGAACTGCTTGTAAAAGGTTGTAAGAGGGGTACTTACCCTTCCATTTTAAGAGATTTGCTAGTGGAAGGTGGGAGCCTCATCGAAGAGGGGCCTCGCAAGTGGATGTAGGTCATTTGACCGAACCACTCTAAAATCAAGCGTAATCTCTGGTTTGCATTTCATTATCGCTATTTACATTACTGCAAACCTTCTTACATGCATTAGTTCCTTATTACCTTTGCTGCGCAACTCTAAGAATACGTTTTCAAGTTAAGCTTTTCAAGTTCCGTTCTTATCGTACGAAAGATTTTTCTAAAACCGAAGTTTTAATCCGCTGCACTAATTCACCCCCCCCTCTTAGTGCCACTCCGATCCTAACAAGTGGTATCAGAGCGAGGTTATCTCTCATATTTGGTTTAATACCCAAGAGAGATGGCTTACTCCGGCATGCAAGAGGGCCATTCTATTGCACGACCACCTTTGTTTAATGGGTCGGATTACACATATTGGAAGACTCGCATGAGGATCTTCCTCATTTCTATGGACTTTGAGCTTTGTTCTATTGTTGAAAACGGATTTCAAAAATCTTCTCTTCCGATGAGCGAATGGAATGAATCGGAGAAGAAGGTTTTTGCTTTAAATGCAAAGGCTATGAATGCCTTGTTTTGTGCACTAGACAAAAATGAATTTAATCGTGTTTCAATTTGCGATTCGGCCTTTGATATTTGGAGAACTCTTGAGGTCACTCATGAAGGCACTAGCCGAGTGAAATAGTCCAAAATCAACATCCTTGTGCACTCTTACGAACTTTTCCGAATGAAACCAAGTGAGTCCATCGGAGACATGTACACTCGGTTTACGGATGTCATCAATGGACTCAAAGCTCTTGGTAAAGATTTTACTAACTTTGAACTAGTAACTAAAATCTTAAGATCCCTCCCTAAAAGTTGGGATCCAAAAGTTACGGCCATTCAAGAGGCCAAAGACCTTAAAGCATTCCCTCTTGAAGAACTCATTGGGTCTCTAATGACCTACGAAATGACATGTCAAGCTCATGACGAGCTCGAGAACCCCCTTCCAAAGAACAGGAAGGATATGGCACTCAAATCACAAGAAGCCCACTTGAAAGGAACATCAAGTGATGAGGACAGTGACAATGACATTGCACTTTTGACTCAAAATTTTAAAAATTATTTAAGAAAGAACAAATTTAAAAATAATATAAAAAATAAATTTGAACAAAAGAAGGACCAAGTGATTTGCTATGAATGCAAAAAACCGGGACACTACAAGAACGATTGTCCTCAAGCCAAAAAGAGGACATCAAAGAAGAAGGCGCTCAAGGCAACGTGGGATGATTCAAGCGCATCCGAAGAAGAGGAGTCCAACACTGAGCAAGTTGCTCATTACGTGCTAATGGCTTTAGGAGAAGAGGTATGTGATTTATTTAATGAAGATTTATCTTTTGAAGAACTCTCTATCGCTTTTCATGAATTATTTGATGAATGTAGAACTGTTAGCAAGAAGTTAAGTATCTTAAAGAAAGAGCATGCTTTGCTACAAGAAAAGTTTGATAATCTTCAAACTCGTCCATGCTCTAAGTTTAAGGTTGGTAGTAAAGGATTAGATATGATCCTTGCACACAAGGGTCACATCGCAAATAGAAATGGAATTGGATTTATAAAAGGATTACATCAAAATCCTACCACTTTCATAAAAGGACCGACATTACATGTTTCCTCTTATATGAAATGTAACTTCTGTTGCAAATCCGGACATATTGCCTACAAATGTCCATTTAGGAAAATGAGCTCACAAAAATGAATATAGGTTCCTAAAGGAACTATAAAGGATTCAATAATAAATAACAAAGTTAATGAGTCAATTTTTGAGGCACCCAAAATCAAATGGGTACCTAAAAATCATCCTCTTTTGTAGACAAACCCACAAGCTAGGAGCAAGAGATGGTATCTTGATAGTGGATGCTCAAGACATATGACTGGAGATCTATCTCATTTCTCTATGCTCACTAGCAAAGAAGAAGGGTACGTCACCTTCGGAGACAACAACAAAGGCAAAATCATTGGCAAGGGAACTATTGGTAACAAATTTAGTTTTTCCATTGATGATGTTTTACTAGTTGATGGATTGAAACACAATCTCTTAAGTATTAGTCAACTATGCGATAAAGGTTATATCGTTAGATTTGAATCAAATATGTGCATTATTGAAAAACCAAATCATAACATGACTATGATTGCGTTAAAACAAAATAATGTCTATACCATCAATCTTGATGAACTAAGTAATGAAATGTGTTTCTCCGCCGTAAATGATGATGCTTGGCTTTGGCATAGGAGATTAGATCATGCAAGCATGAAAACAATATCTAAAATCTCATCTCAAGAATTAGTACGAGGGATTCCGAATATGAAGTTTATCAAGGATAAGGTATGCGATGCATGTCAACTAGGCAAACAAATAAAAACAAGCTTCAAACCAAAAAATCAAATTAGCACCACTAGACCATTACAATTGATCCATTTAGACTTATTTGGACCAATTGATACAACAAGTCTAGGTGGAAGCAAATATGCTTTTGTGATTGTGGATGACTACTCTAGATACACTTGGACCTATTTCTTAGCTCACAAAAGTGATTGCTTCAAGTGTTTCTCTAAATTTTGTAAACTCACTCAAAACGAAAAAGGCTTAATGATTTCATCAATTCGGAGTGATCACGGTGGTGAATTCCAAAACCATGACTTTCAAAATTTTTGCGAAGTTAATGGGTACAATCACAACTTCTCAACTCCAAGAAATCCTCAACAAAATGGAGTAGTTGAAAGGAAAAATAGAATCCTACAAGAAATGGCAAGAACTATGTTAAATGAACATAGTTTACCTAAATATTTTTGGGCCGAAGCCGTAAATACGGCTTGTTACATCATGAATAGGGTCCTAATAAGACCATCTCTATTAAAAACTCTCTATGAATTATGGAACAACAAAAAACTAAATATTTCTTATTTTAAAGTTTTTGGTTGTAAATGCTTCATTTTAAATGAAAAGGATGCCCTAGGTAAATTTGATGCTAAATCCGATGAAGGCATTTTTCTTGGTTACTCCTCCGTTTCTAAGGCCTTTCGTGTCTTTAACAAAAGGATCTTAGTAATAGAAGAGTCTATTCATGTAGTTTTTAATGAAATTTCTGATTTAAAGAAAAATGATTTTGATGATGATCTTGGTTTTGATAATTTGAATTTAAACGAACCCCCTCCTCAAAATAGCCATTTGAATGCATCTTCTTCCGAAATTTCTTTACCCAAAGAATGGAAGTATGTAGATGCTCATCCAAAGGAGCTAATTATAGGAGATACAACAAAAGGGGTTCAAACTTGTTCTTCTTTCAAGAATTTTTGTGCCAACGCCGCTTTCCTTTCTCAAATTGAACCTAAATGCATTGACGAAGCCTTAAAAGATGATTTTTGGGTCATTGCAATGCAAGAAGAATTGAACCAATTTTAGAGGAATGAGGTATGGAAGCTTGTTCCTAGACCAAGTGACCACTTAGTCATAGGTACTAAGTGGGTCTTTAGAAACAAGCAAGACGAAAATGGTATCGTGGTTAGAAACAAGGCTAGATTAGTGGCCAAAGGTTTCAACCAAGAAGAAGGTATCGATTACGAAGATACCTTCGCTCCTGTGGCTCGATTAGAAGCCATAAGGATGCTCCTTGCCTATGCTAGTAGTAATAATTTTAAACTATTTCAAATGGATGTCAAAAGTGCTTTCTTGAATGGTTTTATTTCCGAAGAAGTATATGTCGAACAACCTCCCGGATTTGAAAATTCTCTTCTTCCTAATCATGTATTCAAATTAACTAAAGCTCTCTATTGCTTGAAACAAGCTCCTAGAGCTTGGTATGAAAGGCTTAGTTCCTTTCTTATTTTAAATAATTTTACCAAAGGCAAGGTTGATACTACATTGTTTATTAAACATTTGAAAAATAATTTTCTTATTGTGCAAATTTATGTTGACGATATTATTTTTGGCTCTTCGGATGAATCACTATGTGAATCATTTGCCAAATGTATGAGTCATGAATTTGAAATGAGTTTAATGGGTGAATTAACTTTCTTTTTAGGATTACAAATCAAACAACTTAGTGATGGTATATTTCTTAACCAATCCAAATATACATTAGAATTGTTAAAACGATTTAACATGGATAATTCAAAAGCAATGAACACCCCTATGAGTACTGCGACTAAGTTAGATATAGATGAAAATAGTGAAAATTTCGATCAAAAAACATATAGGGGAATGATAGGTAGTCTACTCTACCTCACCGCGACTAGACCAGATATTATGTTTAGTGTAGGACTTTACGCTAGGTTTCCATCTAATCCTAAATTATCTCATCTGAAGAGTGTTAAAAGAATATTTAGGTATCTTAAAGGAACTCCAAATTTAGGATTGTGGTATCCCAAATCTAAAAAATTCGATCTAATAGCTTATGCAGATGCCGATTTTGGCGGATGCAGGATAGATAGAAAAAGCACATCCGGAACATGCCAATTTTTAGGACATGCACTTGTTTCTTGGACTTCCAAGAAACAAAATTCAGTTGCACTATCTACGGTGGAAGCCGAATACATTGCTGCAAGTGCATGTTGTGCACAAGTCAATTGGATGAAAAATACATTAGAAGACTATGGAATTCACTTTAAAAACATTCCCATAAAATGTGATAATACTAGTGACATATGTCTTACTAAAAATCCAATTCTGCACTCTAGAACTAAGCACATCGACGTTAGGCATCATTTCATACGCGATCATATCCTTAACAATGATGTTGTTCTAGAATTCATTGACACAAAGCATCAATTAGCAGATATATTTACAAAAGCTTTGAATGAAGATCAATTTGAATTCATTAGAAGGGAATTAGGCATGTTAAATTGTCCCTAAAATGAGCTTCACAAAAAATGACTCGTCCTTTTCCTTTCTTTTGTGGATTTGATTTCTTTCTTCTTCTTCAATTCAAAATGATCCATTAAAGTATAACTTATGATCTTGAGGGAAGAAGCTAAACAAAAGGGAGGAAGAAAAATTTTTTTATTTCCTCCGCGGGATGCCAGCGGTGGCACCGCCTGGCGCTCGGGCGCTAGGCGGTGACACCGCTCGGTTTGGCGGTGGCACCGACCGAGCGACCCTTATTAACCCGAGGGGTTAAAGCCGGCGGTGACACCGCCCCCAACCCGAAAAAAGGGCTCTCAAAACCCTCTCCCATTCCCTCTAAACCTCATTCTAACTCTTAGAAGCATTGGAGAAGGATTCTTGGTGGTCCAAGTCTTCCATCTCTCAACATAATCTCCATAAGGTAACACTTGAAATCCCTCTTTTTGGTATCCCATTCCCTCTTTTCTTTCCTCTTTCCCTTGCTTATTTTTCACAATTTCATCATCATCTTGTCTAGATAATGACTCCTAAGAGATCAAAAGGAAAAAGGATTGAAGGAGATTCATTTGACCATGATCTTTTTGTTAGGATCGGAGCGGCACTAAGAGGGGGGGGTGAATTAGTGCAGCGGATTAAAACTTCGATTTTAATCAAAATCTTTCGTACGTTAAGAATGAAACTTGAGAAATTTAACTTGAAGGCGTATTCTTAAAGTTGCGCAGCAAGAGTAATAAGGAACTAAAGCAGTAAGAAGATTTGTAGTAATGTAAATGACAATAATAAAAAGCAAACCAGAGATTACGCCGATTTTTAGAGTGGTTCGGTCAAATGACCTACTCCACTTGCGAGGCCCCTCTTCGATGAGGCTCCCACCTTCCACTAGCAAGTCTCTTGAAATGGAAGGGTAAACACCCCTCTTACAACCTTTTACAAGCAGCTCAACCTCTTACAAATTTTCAATAAGAAAGAAGGAGGAGAACTCTCTAGCAAATTGAAAACAAGACTTGCTAAGACTTTCTAAGACTTTTCTCTCAATCAAAATGCTTCTCAAAAGTTGTAACCTCAGCTGAGATTTGAGGGGTATTTATAGGCCTCAAGAGGATTCAAATTTTGGGCTCCAAAATTTGAATTCTCTTAGGGTTCCCGGTGCTGGCGGTTCCACCGCCCAGCCAGGCGGTGCCACCGCCCAGCGCTCGGGTGCTGGACGGTGCAACCGCCCAGCCAAGGAGGTGTCACCGCCCAGCACTCGGGTGCTGGGCGGTGCCACCGACTAGTTAGGCGGTGCCACCGCCTACAGTGTTTTCAGCCCGACTACAGTGTTTTCAGCCACTAGTTGGGCTTCAATCTTGGCTCTCTAGTTCGCTGGTTTAGCCTAAACCAACTCTGACTTTGGGCCCAGTTGGCCCCTAACCAGGATATAGGATTATCTCTTAATCCTAATCCTAATTACAAGTGGACTACATAACCAAAACACATCCTAAGCAAATTTTCAACCGCGAACGTCGAGTCTTGTTCTGGCGAGCTTTCCGACGAACTTTCTGCCGACGGGCTTCTAGCAAGCTCCCGAACTTGTGATGACTTTAATGAGTAGCCGAGCCTTCTCGGTGATCTCCGTGAACCTCCAACGATCTCTTCGGCGAACTTCCGAAAATTCCGACAGGTTCCCGATTTTTTCTCGGTTGGTTCTGGCAGCATCTCCGACGATTCTTCGGACTCTTAAACGTCCATCGAACTTGACTCCGGTATTCTCGCTTTGTGTTTTCTGGTTATCGTAGTTAATCCTGCACACTTAACTCAATAATATGGATTAGATCAAATAACCCATCAATTGATTTTATCATCAAAATCCGAGATTCAACAATCTCCCCCTTTTTGATGATGACAATCAATTGATGACGGAGTTAAACGTAACTCCCCCTATCTATATGCCATATTATGAGAAGATAAAACACTTGAATTTCATCATTGAATTCAAGTATAAACCTATAAGCTCTAACCGTAGAACTTATCGTTATTCTCATTAAGCATAATGTAAATGCGAAACTTTGATGAAAATCTTTTTCAAGTCGAAAGATAAGAGACAAATTTTACTATGACAAGAGATAAACATTTTCAACTTGAATTGCATGATTATACATTTTAGACATGCATTCAATATGATCAATCAATCTTACAATATTTTCAAGGATTTTGCAAGGCATATAAGATAATCATCGATCGATCACTTTTCTCAAGGATTTTGCAATTCATATTTTGTCATGCTATTAAGAATGATATAAGTCATCACTTTTCTCCCCCTTTGTCATCAACAAAAAGGAAAATGAGACTTGAAGCACATATTTTGTCATACAACGATTTTATCATTGAAAATTAAGTATGCAAAAATATTTACGCAGAGTTCATTTTAGAGGAAAATTCAGCATGCATTCATATTATCTAATCTCTTCTTCCTATGAATAACAGAAATTGTAGATGTATAAGAGAGAGATTGGGATAAAAAAATTCAAGTAGTAATTTCACGAAGTCAAGATCATAATTCGAATACAAACTCATTCAAATCGTCAAATTCATGAAAATCTCAACATTACTTTTTAATCATCACATAAGGCATTTAAAGAATTTTTGAAACATAGGAGAATGATTAATTTAAGCATACAATGTTTCAATCAAATTCAAGTCATGAATGCCAATACTTTCATATTTGTAAGTATCAATTCATGAATGCCAAAAGATATTATTTGTGATTCCAATTTTGCAAGATCAAGATTATGATTTAGATAAAACTTATTTAAATCAAATCGCTAACTTGAAATTCATTATCAAGTCATCAAAGTATTTTCGAGATTTCACAACATGTCATATGGAATGAGAGATGGAAAGAAGATGAAAAACTTTACGGAAAATCCAATCAAACAAGTTTATTGTTTAGGGACAATTTAACATACCTAATTCCCTTCTAATGAATTCAAATTGGTCTTCATTCAAGGCTTTTGTGAATATATCCGCTAATTGATGCTTTGTGTCAATGAATTCTAGAACAATATTATTGTTAAGGACATGATCGCGTATGAAATGATGCCTAACGTCGATGTGCTTAGTTCTAGAATGCTGAATTGGATTTTTAGTAAGACATATGGCACTAGTATTATCACATTTTATGGGAATATTTTTAAAGTGAATTCCATAGTCTTCTAATGTATTTTTCATCCAAATGACTTGTGCACAACATGCACTTGCAGCTATGTATTCGGCTTCTGCCGTAGATAGTGCAACTGAATTTTGTTTCTTGGAAGTCCAAGAAACAAGTGCATGTCCTAAAAATTGGCATGTTCCGGATGTACTTTTTCTATCTATTCTGCATCCGCCAAAATCGGCATCCGCATAGGCTATTAAATCAAAATTTTCAGATTTTGGATACCACAATCCTAAATTTGAAGTTCCTTTAAGATACCTAAATATTCTTTTAACACTCTTAAGATGAGATAATTTAGGATTAGATTGAAACCTAGCGCAAAGTCCTACACTAAACATAATATCCGGTCTAGTCGCAGTGAGGTAGAGTAGACTACCTATCATTCCCCTATATGTTTTTTGATCGAAACTTTTACCATTTTCATCCATATCTAACTTAGTCGCAGTACTCATAGGGGTGTTTATTGCTTTTGAATTATCCATGTTAAATCGTTTTAACAATTCTAATGTATATTTGGATTGGTTAAGAAATATACCATCACTAAGTTGTTTGATTTGTAATCCCAAAAAGAAAGTTAATTCACCCATTAAACTCATTTCAAATTCAAGACTCATACATTTGGCAAATGATTCACATAGTGATTCATCCGAAGAGCCAAACACAATATCGTCAACATAAATTTGCACAATAAGAAAATTATTTTCAAAATGTTTAATAAACAATGTAGTATCAACCTTGCCTTTGGTAAAATTATTTAAAATAAGAAAGGAACTAAGCCTTTCATACCAAGCTCTAGGAGCTTGTTTTAAGCCATAGAGAGCTTTAGTCAATTTGAATACATGATTAGGAAGAAGAGAATTTTCAAATCCGGGAGGTTGTTCGACAAATACTTCTTCGGAAATAAAACCATTCAAGAATGCACTTTTAACATCCATTTGAAATAGTTTAAAATTATTACTACTAGCATAGGCAAGGAGCATCCTTATGGCTTCTAATCGAGCCACGGGAGCGAAGGTTTCTTCGTAATCGATACCTTCTTCTTGGTTGAAACCTTTGGCCACTAATCTAGCCTTGTTTCTAACCACAATACCATTTTCGTCTTGCTTGTTTCTAAAGACCCACTTAGTACCTATGACTAAGTGGTCACTTGGTCTAGGAACAAGCTTCCATACCTCATTCCTCTCAAATTGGTTCAATTCTTCTTGCATTGCAATGATCCAAAAATCATCTTTTAAGGCTTCGTCAATGCATTTAGGTTCAATTTGAGAAAGGAAGGCGGCGTTAGCACAAAAATTTTTGAAAGAAGAACGAGTTTGAACCCCTTTTGATGTATCTCCTATAATTTGCTCTTTTGGATGAGCATCTACATACTTCCATTCTTTTGGTAAAGAAATTTCGGAAGAAGATGCATTCAAATGGCTATTTTGAGGAGAGGGTTCATTTAAATTCAAATTATCAAAACCAAGATCATCATCAAAATCATTTTTCTTTAAATCGGAAATTTCATTAAAAACTACATGAATAGACTCTTCAATTACTAAAGTTCTTTTATTAAAAACCCGAAAAGCTTTAGAAACGGAAGAGTAACCAAGAAAGATGCCTTCATCGGATTTAGCATCAAATTTTCCTAAAGCATCCCTTTCATTTAAAATAAAGCATTTACAACCAAAAACTTTAAAATAGGAGATGTTTGGTTTTTTGTTATTCCATAATTCATAGGGAGTTTTGGATAAGGATGGTCTTATTAGGACTTTATTCATAATGTAGCAAGCCGTATTTACAGCTTCGGCCCAAAAGTACTTAGGTAAACTTTGTTCATTCAACATAGTTCTTGCCATTTCTTGTAGGTTTCTATTTTTCCTTTCAACTACTCCATTTTGTTGAGGATTTCTTGGAGTTGAGAAGTTGTGATTGTACCCATTACTTTCGCAAAAATTTTGAAAGTCACGGTTTTGGAATTCACCACCGTGATCACTCCGAATTGATGAAATCATGAAGCCTTTTTCGTTTTGAGTGAGTTTACAAAATTTAGAGAAACACTTGAAGCAATCACTTTTGTGAGCAAAGAAATAGGTCCAAGTGTATCTAGAGTAGTCATCCACAATCACAAAAGCATATTTGCTTCCACCTAGACTTGTTGTATCAATTGGTCCAAATAAGTCCAAATGGATCAATTGTAATGGTCTAGTAGTGCTAATTTGATTTTTTGGTTTGAAGCTTGTTTTTATTTGTTTGCCTAGTTGACATGCATCGCATACTTTGTCCTTAATAAACTTTAAATTTGGAATTCCTCGTACTAATTCTTGAGATGAGATCTTAGATATTGTTTTCATGCTTGCATGGCCTAATCTCCTATGCCAAAGCCAAGCATCATCATTTACGACGGAGAAGCACATTTCATTACTTAGTTCATCAAGATTGATGGTATAGACATTATTTTGTTTTAAAGCAATCATAGTCATGTTATGATTTGGTTTTTCAATAATGCACATATTTGATTCAAACCTAACGATATAACCTTTATCACATAGTTGACTTATACTTAAGAGATTGTGTTTCAATCCATCAACTAGTAAAACATCATCAATGGAAAAACTAAATTTGTTACCAATAGTTCCCTTGCCAATGATTTTGCCTTTGTTGTTGTCTCCGAAGGTGACGTACCCTTCTTCTTTGCTAGTGAGCATAGAGAAATGAGATGGATCTCCAGTCATATGTCTTGAGCATCCACTATCGAGATACCATCTCTTGCTCCTAGCTTGTGGGTTTTTCTACAAAAGAGGATGATTTTTAGGTACCCATTTGATTTTGGGTGCCTCAAAAATTGACCCACTAACTTTGTTATTTATTATCGAATCCTTTATAGTTCCTTTAGGAACCCATATTAATTTTTGTGAACTCATTTTCCTAAAAGGACATTTGTAGGCAATATGCCCGGATTTGCAACAGAAGTTGCATTGCATATAAGAGGAAACATGTAATGTAGGTCCTTTTATGAAAGTGGTAGGATTTTGATGTAATCCGTTTACAAATCCAATTCCATTTCTATTTGCGATGTGACCCTTGTGTGCAAGGATCATATCTAATCCTTTGCTACCAACCTTAAACTTGTTTAAGGTTTCTTTAAGAAGCAAATTTTCATTTTTTATTGCTTCTAAATGCTCACACTTAGAGCATGGAGGAGTTTGAATATTATCAAACTTATCTTGTAGCAAAGCATGCTCTTTCTTTAAGATACTTAACTTCTTGCTAACAGTTCTACATTCATCAAATAATTCATGAAAAGCGATAGAGAGTTCTTCAAAAGATAAATCTTCATTAAGTAAATCACATACCTCTTCTCCTAAAGCCATTAGCGCGTAATGAGCAACTTGCTCGGTGTTGGACTCCTCTTCTTCGGATGCGCTTGAATCATCCCACGTTGCCTTGAACGCCTTCTTCTTTGATGTCCTCTTTTTGGCTTGAGGACAATCGTTCTTGTAGTGTCCCGATTTTTTGCATTCATAGCAAATCACTTGGTCCTTCTTTTGTTCAAATTTATTTTTTGTATTATTTTTAAATCTGTTCTTTCTTAAATATTTTTTAAACTTTTGAGTCAAAAGTGCAATGTCATTGTCACTGTCCTCATCACTTGATGTTCCTTTCAAGTGGTCTTCTTGTGATTTGAGTGCCATATCCTTCCTGTTCTTTGGAAGGGGGTTCTCGAGCTCGTCATGAGCTTGACATGTCATTTCGTAGGTCATTAGAGACCCAATGAGTTCTTCAAGAGGGAATGCTTTAAGGTCTTTGGCCTCTTGAATGGCCGTAACTTTTGGATCCCAACTTTTAGGGAGGGATCTTAAGATTTTAGTTACTAGTTCAAAGTTAGTAAAATCTTTACCAAGAGCTTTGAGTCCATTGATGACATCCGTAAACCGGGTGTACATGTCTCCGATGGACTCACTTGGTTTCATTCGGAAAAGTTCGTAAGAGTGCACAAGGATGTTGATTTTGGACTCTTTCACTCGGCTAGTGCCTTCATGAGTGACCTCAAGAGTTCTCCAAATATCAAAAGCCGAATCACACATTGAAACACGATTAAATTCATTTTTGTCTAGTGCACAAAACAAGGCATTCATAGCCTTTGCATTTAAAGCAAAAACCTTCTTCTCCGATTCATTCCATTCGCTCATCGGAAGAGAAGATTTTTGAAATCCATTCTCGACAATAGACCAAAGCTCAAAGTCCATAGAAATGAGGAAGATTCTCATGCGAGTCTTCCAATATGTGTAATCCGACCCATTAAACAAAGGTGGTCGTGCAATAGAATGGCCCTCTTGCATGCCGGAGTAAGCCATCTCTCTTGGGTATTAAACCAAATATGAGAGATAACCTTGCTCTGATACCACTTGTTAGGATCGGAGCGGCACTAAGAGGGGGGGGTGAATTAGTGCAGCGGATTAAAACTTCGATTTTAATCAAAATCTTTCGTACGTTAAGAATGAAACTTGAGAAATTTAACTTGAAGGCGTATTCTTAAAGTTGCGCAGCAAGAGTAATAAGGAACTAAAGCAGTAAGAAGATTTGCAGTAATGTAAATGACAATAATAAAAAGCAAACCAGAGATTACGCCGATTTTTAGAGTGGTTCGGTCAAATGACCTACTCCACTTGCGAGGCCCCTCTTCGATGAGGCTCCCACCTTCCACTAGCAAGTCTCTTGAAATGGAAGGGTAAACACCCCTCTTACAACCTTTTACAAGCAGCTCAACCTCTTACAAATTTTCAATAAGAAAGAAGGAGGAGAACTCTCTAGCAAATTGAAAACAAGACTTGCTAAGACTTTCTAAGACTTTTCTCTCAATCAAAATGCTTCTCAAAAGTTGTAACCTCAGCTGAGATTTGAGGGGTATTTATAGGCCTCAAGAGGATTCAAATTTTGGGCTCCAAAATTTGAATTCTCTTAGGGTTCCCGGTGCTGGCGGTTCCACCGCCCAGCCAGGCGGTGCCACCGCCCAGCGCTCGGGTGCTGGACGGTGCAACCGCCCAGCCAAGGAGGTGTCACCGCCCAGCACTCGGGTGCTGGGCGGTGCCACCGCCTAGTTAGGCGGTGCCACCGCCTACAGTGTTTTCAGCCCGACTACAGTGTTTTCAGCCACTAGTTGGGCTTCAATCTTGGCTCTCTAGTTCGCTGGTTTAGCCTAAACCAACTCTGACTTTGGGCCCAGTTGGCCCATAACCAGGATATAGGATTATCTCGTAATCCTAATCCTAATTACAAGTGGACTACATAACCAAAACACATCCTAAGCAAATTTTCAACCGCGAACGTCGAGTCTTGTTCTGGCGAGCTTTCCGACGAACTTTCTGCCGACGGGCTTCTAGCAAGCTCCCGAACTTGTGATGACTTTAATGAGTAGCCGAGCCTTCTCGGTGATCTCCGTGAACCTCCAACGATCTCTTCGGCGAACTTCCGAAAATTCCGACAGGTTCCCGATTTTTTCTCGGTTGGTTCTGGCAGCATCTCCGACGATTCTTCGGACTCTTAAACGTCCATCGAACTTGACTCCGGTATTCTCGCTTTGTGTTTTCTGGTTATCGTAGTTAATCCTGCACACTTAACTCAATAATATGGATTAGATCAAATAACCCATCAATTGATTTTATCATCAAAATCCGAGATTCAACACTTTTTAGATCAAAAGAGATAGCCCTTAGTTTTCCAAAATTTGAAACACGATGTATCCATAAGGGAAAATACGTTAATCTGGATGAACTAGAGGACTTAGAACCCATTAGGTGGTTTACACACCTAGAAGCTCTACCTCTACTACAAATAGATGAACCAATCTATCCGCGATTAGTTAGATTGTTCTATGCCAAACTATATGAGGACAACGATAGCCTAAGCACTTACCTTCTAGGAACACCCATTAGAATATTTAACAGCACTATTTGTGAGCTAATTGGCATAACAGAAAAAGATAGGGGATGCTATTTTAAAGGTAAATGGGACGTCAACACAATAGGAGCAACCTATACCGAAGCCGTAGAAACAATTTTTGCAAATCCAAACCTTGACTTCCTACCCAAGAGCTGTGAACACCTACTGCCTTTCAACTCTAAAATTCTTCATCACATTATCACAAGCATCATATTCCCCAAACAATTTCATCTTGACGAAATAAGTCAAATAGAGATAAGAACCATGTACTGGATTATGACCGATCAGCATAATTGTTTTGGGTACTTAATTCGCCAACACATGCAGGATATTATGGCTAAAGATACTATATTGCCATATGGGAAGTTAATCACTAGATTTCTTCATGCCTATAACATTTGCATTCCACCCGACGAAGAATCTATTCAAAATGATCGATATAACATAATAAATAAAAACCTACTGAAAAGACTTAGGTGCACTTTTAGCAATGGCATATGGGTTAGGCAGCCTAGAAGGACGGATCCAATTCCTCAACCAATAGAACACCCCGAAACACCAATTCTTATGGGAAATGAATCTCCTCCTCCTAGTCCCTTTGGCACAGCACCTTCAGCTCCTGTTTCCTCCTCTGAAGATCTCATTATGGCGGAACTGTCTCACATCAAATCTCAGCAAGTACAAATTCAGAATCAACAAGTTGAAAATTTGAAGACACTACGACAAATGAATGAAAAAATAGATATCCTATATCAGCACTGTGGATTACCTCCTAAGGATTAAACTGATGTATCTTTTTATTCTGTTCTGTTTGCTTTTAACAACAAGTTCAAAGTTTGTCATCGATTGAACGATAACTGATCCTTCCTTTTAGATAACTACTGTGTTGATCTGCATAAATGATGATGTCTTTTGGATAAACTATTTTGGCAAATGTGAATAATAAACTTTGGTTCCTATTAAATGCTAACTCCGTCATCAATCGGTTGTCATCATCAAAAAGGGGGAGATTGTTGAATCTCGAATTTCGATGATGAAATCAATTGATGGGTTAATTGATCTAATCCATATTATTGAGTTAAGTGTGCAGGATTAACTACGATAACCAGAAAACACAAAGCAAGAATACCGGAGTCAAGATCGATGTACGTTTAAGAGTCCGAAGAATCGTCGGAGATGCTGCCGGAACTGTTGAATCTCGGATTTTGATGATAAAATCAATTGATGGGTTATTTGATCTAATCCATATTATTGAGTTAAGTGTGCAGGATTAACTACGATAACCAGAAAACATAAAGCAAGGATACCGGAGTCGAGCTCGATGGACGTTTAAGAGACCGAAGAATCATCGGAGATGCTGCCGGAACCGTCCGAGAAGAAATCGGGAACGTGTCGGAAGTTCGCCGAAGAAATCGTCGGAGGCTCGCGGAGATCACCAAGAAGGCTCGGCTACTCGTTAAAGTCATCACAAAGATTGGGAGCTTGCAGGGAGTCCGTCGGAAGAAGTTCGTCGGAAAGCTCGCCGGAACAAGACTCGACGTTCGCGGTTAAAAAACTTGCTTAGGATGTTTTTTTTATGTAGTTCACCTGTAATTAGGATTAGGATTAAGAGATAATCCTATATCCTGGTTAGGGGCCAACTGGGCCCAAAGTCAAATTTGGTTTGGGCGAAAAATAAGCCAAACCAATGAATCGGAAAGCCAGGCGGTGGAACCGCCTGGCTGGGCGGTGGCACCGCCCAGCACCCGAGTGCTGGGCGGTGACACCTCCTTGGCTGGGCGGTTGCACCGTCCAGCACCCGAGCGCTGGGCGGTGGCACCGCCTGGCTGGGCGGTGGAACCGCCAGCACCGGGAACCCTAAGAGAATTCAAATTTTGGAGCCCAAAATTTGAATCCTCTTGAGGCCTATAAATACCCCTCAAATCTCAGCTGAGGTTACAACTTTTGAGAAGCATTTTGATTGAGAGAAAAGTCTTAGAAAGTCTTAGCAAGTCTTGTTTTCAATTTGCTAGAGAGTTCTCCTCCTTCTTTCTTATTGAAAATTTGTAAGAGGTTGAGCTGCTTGTAAAAGGTTGTAAGAGGGGTGTTTACCCTTCCATTTCAAGAGACTTGCTAGTGGAAGGTGGGAGCCTCATCGAAGAGGGGCCTCGCAAGTGGAGTAGGTCATTTGACCGAACCACTCTAAAAATCGGCGTAATCTCTGGTTTGCTTTTTATTATTGTCATTTACATTACTGCAAATCTTCTTACTGCTTTAGTTCCTTATTGCTCTTGCTGCGCAACTTTAAGAACACGCCTTCAAGTTAAATTTCTCAAGTTTCGTTCTTAACGTACGAAAGATTTTGATTAAAATCGAAGTTTTAATCCGCTGCACTAATTCACCCCCCCTCTTAGTGCCGCTCCGATCCTAACAAGTGGTATCAGAGCAAGGTTATCTCTCATATTTGGTTTAATACCCAAGAGAGATGACTTACTCCGACATGCAAGAGGGCCATTCTATTGCACGACCACCTTTGTTTAATGGGTCGGATTACACATATTGGAAGACTCGCATGAGAATCTTCCTCATTTCTATGGACTTTGAGCTTTGGTCTATTGTCGAGAATGGATTTCAAAAATCTTCTCTTCCGATGAGCGAATGGAATGAATCGGAGAAGAAGGTTTTTGCTTTAAATGCAAAGGCTATGAATGCCTTGTTTTGTGCACTAGACAAAAACGAATTTAATCGTGTTTCAATGTGTGATTCGGCTTTTGATATTTGGAGAACTCTTGAGGTCACTCATGAAGGCACTAGCCGAGTGAAAGAGTCCAAAATCAACATCCTTGTGCACTCTTACGAACTTTTCCGAATGAAACCAAGTGAGTCCATTGGAGACATGTACACCCGGTTTACGGATGTCATCAATGGACTCAAAGCTCTTGGTAAAGATTTTACTAACTTTGAACTAGTAACTAAAATCTTAAGATCCCTCCCTAAAAGTTGGGATCCAAAAGTTACGGCCATTCAAGAGGCCAAAGACCTTAAAGCATTCCCTCTTGAAGAACTCATTGGGTCTCTAATGACCTACGAAATGACATGTCAAGCTCATGACGAGCTCGAGAACCCCCTTCCAAAGAACAGGAAGGATATGGCACTCAAATCACAAGAAGACCACTTGAAAGGAACATCAAGTGATGAGGACAGTGACAATGACATTGCACTTTTGACTCAAAAGTTTAAAAAATATTTAAGAAAGAACAGATTTAAAAATAATACAAAAAATAAATTTGAACAAAAGAAGGACCAAGTGATTTGCTATGAATGCAAAAAATCGGGACACTACAAGAACGATTGTCCTCAAGCCAAAAAGAGGACATCAAAGAAGAAGGCGTTCAAGGCAACGTGGGATGATTCAAGCACATCCGAAGAAGAGGAGTCCAACACCGAGCAAGTTGCTCATTACGCGCTAATGGCTTTAGGAGAAGAGGTATGTGATTTACTTAATGAAGATTTATCTTTTGAAGAACTCTCTATCGCTTTTCATGAATTATTTGATGAATGTAGAACTGTTAGCAAGAAGTTAAGTATCTTAAAGAAAGAGCATGCTTTGCTACAAGATAAGTTTGATAATATTCAAACTCCTCCATGCTCTAAGTGTGAGCACTTAGAAGCAATAAAAAATGAAAATTTGCTTCTTAAGGAAACCTTAAACAAGTTTAAGGTTGGTAGCAAAGGATTAGATATGATCCTTGCACACAAGGGTCACATCGCAAATAGAAATGGAATTGGATTTGTAAAAGGATTGCATCAAAATCCTACCACTTTCATAAAAGGACCTACATTACATGTTTCCTCTTATATGAAATGCAACTTTTGTTGCAAATCCGGACATATTGCTTACAAATGCCCATTTAGGAAGATTAGTTCACAAAAATTAATATGGGTTCCTAAAGGAACTATAAAGAATTCAATCATAAATAACAAAGTTAGTGGGTCAATTTTTGAGGCACCCAAAATCAAATGGGTACCTAAAAATCATCCTCTTTTGTAGACAAACCCACAAGCTAGGAGCAAGAGATGGTATCTCGATAGTGGATGCTCAAGACATATGACTGGAGATCCATCTCATTTCTCTATGCTCACTAGCAAAGAAGAAGGGTACGTTACCTTCGGAGACAACAACAAGGGCAAAATCATTGGCAAGGGAACTATTGGTAACAAATTTAATTTTTCCATTGATGATGTCTT
The DNA here is from genome assembly GCF_036884655.1 of Musa acuminata AAA Group. Lineage (NCBI taxonomy): Eukaryota > Viridiplantae > Streptophyta > Magnoliopsida > Zingiberales > Musaceae > Musa > Musa acuminata. The sequence continues at coordinate 6,618,269 of NC_088339.1, read as the reverse complement.
ACTAGTTGATGGATTGAAACATAATCTCTTGAGTATTAGTCAACTATGCGATAAAGGTTACATCGTTAGATTTGAATCAAATATGTGCATTATTGAAAAACCAAATCATAACATGACTATGATTGCTTTAAAACAAAATAATGTCTATACCATCAATCTTGATGAACTAAGTAATGAAATGTGCTTCTCCGTCGTAAATGATGATGCTTGGCTTTGGCATAGGAGATTAGGCCATGCAAGCATGAAAACAATATCTAAGATCTCATCTCAAGAATTAGTACGAGGAATTCCAAATTTAAAGTTTATTAAGGACAAAGTATGCGATGCATGTCAACTAGGCAAACAAATAAAAACAAGCTTCAAACCAAAAAATCAAATTAGCACTACTAGACCATTACAATTGATCCATTTGGACTTATTTGGACCAATTGATACAACAAGTCTAGGTGGAAGCAAATATGCTTTTGTGATTGTGGATGACTACTCTAGATATACTTGGACCTATTTCTTAGCTCACAAAAGTGATTGCTTCAAGTGTTTCTCTAAATTTTGTAAACTCACTCAAAACGAAAAAGGCTTCATGATTTCATCAATTCGGAGTGATCACGGTGGTGAATTCCAAAACCGTGAATTTCAAAATTTTTGCGAAAGTAATGGGTACAATCACAACTTCTCAACTCCAAGAAATCCTCAACAAAATGGAGTAGTTGAAAGGAAAAATAGAAACCTACAAGAAATGGCAAGAACTATGTTGAATGAACAAAGTTTACCTAAGTACTTTTGGGCCGAAGCTGTAAATACGGCTTGCTACATCATGAATAGAGTCCTAATAAGACCATCCTTATCCAAAACTCCCTATGAATTATGGAATAACAAAAAACCAAACATCTCCTATTTTAAAGTTTTTGGTTGTAAATGCTTTATTTTAAATGAAAGGGATGCTTTAGGAAAATTTGATGCTAAATCCGATGAAGGCATCTTTCTTGGTTACTCTTCCGTTTCTAAAGCTTTTCGGGTTTTTAATAAAAGAACTTTAGTAATTGAAGAGTCTATTCATGTAGTTTTTAATGAAATTTCTGATTTAAAGAAAAATGATTTTGATGATGATCTTGGTTTTGATAATTTGAATTTAAATGAACCCTCTCCTCAAAATAGCCATTTGAATGCATCTTCTTCCGAAATTTCTTTACCAAAAGAATGGAAGTATGTAGATGCTCATCCAAAAGAGCAAATTATAGGAGATACATCAAAAGGGGTTCAAACTCGTTCTTCTTTCAAAAATTTTTGTGCTAACGCCGCCTTCCTTTCTCAAATTGAACCTAAATGCATTGACGAAGCCTTAAAAGATGATTTTTGGATCATTGCAATGCAAGAAGAATTGAACCAATTTGAGAGGAATGAGGTATGGAAGCTTGTTCCTAGACCAAGTGACCACTTAGTCATAGGTACTAAGTGGGTCTTTAGAAACAAGCAAGACGAAAATAGTATTGTGGTTAGAAACAAGGCTAGATTAGTGGCCAAAGGTTTCAACCAAGAAGAAGGTATCGATTACGAAGAAACCTTCGCTCCCGTGGCTCGATTAGAAGCCATAAGGATGCTCCTTGCCTATGCTAGTAGTAATAATTTTAAACTATTTCAAATGGATGTTAAAAGTGCTTTCTTGAATGGTTTTATTTCCGAAGAAGTATTTGTCGAACAACCTCCCGGATTTGAAAATTCTCTTCTTCCTAATCATGTATTCAAATTGACTAAAGCTCTCTATGGCTTAAAACAAGCTCCTAGAGCTTGGTATGAAAGGCTTAGTTCCTTTCTTATTTTAAATAATTTTACCAAAGGCAAGGTTGATACTACATTGTTTATTAAACATTTTGAAAATAATTTTCTTATTGTGCAAATTTATGTTGATGATATTGTGTTTGGCTCTTCGGATGAATCACTATGTGAATCATTTGCCAAATGTATGAGTCTTGAATTTGAAATGAGTTTAATGGGTGAATTAACTTTCTTTTTAGGATTACAAATCAAACAACTTAAGGATGGTATATTTATTAACCAATCTAAATACACATTAGAATTGTTAAAACGATTTAACATGGATAATTCAAAAGCAATAAACACCCCTATGAGTACTGCGACTAAGTTAGATATGGATGAAAATGGTGAAAGTTTCGATCAAAAAACATATAGGGGAATGATAGGTAGTCTACTCTACCTCACTGCGACTAGACCGGATATTATGTTTAGTGTAGGACTTTGCGCTAGGTTTCAATCTAATCCTAAATTATCTCATCTTAAAAGTGTTAAAAGAATATTTAGGTATCTTAAAGGAACTTCAAATTTAGGATTGTGGTATCCAAAATCTGAAAATTTTGATTTAATAGCCTATGCGGATGCCGATTTTGGCGGATGCAGAATAGATAGAAAAAGTACATCCGGAACATGCCAATTTTTAGGACATGCACTTGTTTCTTGGACTTCCAAGAAACAAAATTCAGTTGCACTATCTACGGCAGAAGCCGAATACATAGCTGCAAGTGCATGTTGTGCACAAGTCATTTGGATGAAAAATACATTAGAAGACTATGGAATTCACTTTAAAAATATTCCCATAAAATGTGATAATACTAGTGCCATATGTCTTACTAAAAATCCAATTCAGCATTCTAGAACTAAGCACATCGACGTTAGGCATCATTTCATACGCGATCATGTCCTTAACAATAATGTTGTTCTAGAATTCATTGACACAAAGCATCAATTAGCAGATATATTCACAAAAGCTCTGAACGAAGATCAATTTGAATTCATTAGAAGGGAATTAGGCATGTTAAATTGTCCCTAAAATGAGCTTCACGAAAAATGACTCGTTCTTTTCCTTTCCTTTATGGATTTGATTTCTTCTTCAATTCAAAATGATCCATTAAAGTATAATCTATTATCTTGAGGGAAGCAAACAAAAAAAGGGGAGGGTGAGGAAGAAAATTTTTTTTCCTCCACGGGATGCCAGCGGTGGCACCGCCAGATTTGGCGGTTGCACCGCCTGAGCGCTCGGGCGCCAGGCGGTGACACCGCTCGGTTTGGCGGTGGCACCGACCGAGCGACCCTTATTAACCCAAGGGGTTAGGGCCGGCGGTGACACCGCCCCCAACCCGAAGAGAGAGTTCTCAAAACCCACTCCCATTTCCTCTAACCCTCATTCTAACTCTTAGACACATTGGAGAAGGATTCTTGGTGGTCCAAGCCTTCCATCTCTCAACATAATCTCCACGAGGTAACTCTTGAAATCCCTCCTTTCTTTTCTCTTTCTCTTGCTTATTTTTAACAATTGGTATCATCATCCTGTCTAGAAAATGGCTCCAAAGAGATCAAAAGGAATAAGGATTCAAGGAGATTCATATAACCATGACCTTTTTAGATCAAAAGAGGTAGCCCTTAGCTTTCCAAAATTTGAAATACGATGTGTCCATAAGGGAAAATACATTGATTTGGATGAACTAGAAGACTTAGATCCAATTAAATGGTTTGCTCAACTAGAAGCTCTACCTCTACTACAAATAGATGAACCAATCTATCCACGGTTAGTGAGATTGTTCTATACCAACCTATATGAAGACAATGATAGCCTAAGCACTTACATTCTAGGAACACCCATTAGAATTTTTGACAGCACCATTTGTGAGCTAATTGGCATAACTGAAAAAGATAGGGGATGCTATTTTAAAGGTAAATGGGACGTCAAAAAAATAGGAGCAACCTATTCCGAAGCCGTGAAAACAATTTTTGCAAATCCAAACCTTGACTTCCTACCCAAGAGCTGTGAACACTTAATGCCTTTCAACTCTAAAATTCTTCATCACATTATCACGAGCATCATATTCCCCAAACAATTTCATCTTGACGAAGTAAGTCAGTTAGAGATAGGAACCATGTATTGGATTATGACCGGTCAGCATAATTGTTTCGGGTACTTGATTCGCCAACACATGCAGGAAATTATGACTAAGGATACTATATTGCCATATGGGAGGTTAATCACTAGAATTCTTCATGCCTATGACATTTGCATTCCACCCAATGAAGAATCTATTCAAAATGATCGATATAACATAATAAATAAAAACCTGCTAAAAAAACTTAGGTGCACTTTTAGCAATGGCATATGGGTTAGGCAGCCTAGAAGAACGGATCCAATTCCTACACAAATAGAACAACCCGAAACACCAATTCTTATGGGAAATGAATCTCCTCCTCCTAGTCCCTTTGGAGCAGCACCTTCAGCTCCTGTTTCCTCCTCTGAAGATATCATTATGGCGGAGCTATCTCAGATCAAATCACAGCAAGAACAAATTCAGAATCAACAAGTTGAAATTTTGAAGACACTACGACAGATGAATGAAAAAATAGATATCATGTATCAGCACTATGGATTACCTCCTAAGGATTAAATTGATGTATCTTTTTATTCTGTCCTGTTTGCTGTTCAAAAACAAGTTCATGTTTGTCATCGATTGTACGATAACTGATCTTTCCTTTAGATAACTACTGTCTTAATCTGCATAGATGATGATGTCTTTTGGACAAACTATTTCTGGAAAATTTGAATGAAGAACTTTGATAAATGCTAAACCTTTTTCTATGATCATCAATTAGCTGGCTTGTCTCTTTTTGTTGATGACAAAGGGGGAGAAGTGATGACTTACACCAGAACGATAGCATGGCTAATATGAATTTGTGATATGAATGTCTTATATAACTTGCAAATCCGTGAAAATATCACAAGATTGATATCATGAAATTTATATTGAAAATCTTTATCTTCTATCGTGGCAAAACTCGTCCCGTATCATTTAACTTATGATTTTCATCAAAGTTTCGCATTTACATTATGCTTAATGAGAATAACGATAAGTTCTACGGTTAGAGCTTATAGGTTTATACTTGAATTCAATGATGAAATTCAAGTGTTTTATCTTCTCATAATATGGCATATAGATAGGGGGAGTTACGTTTAACTCCGTCATCAATTGATTGTCATCATCAAAAAGGGGGAGATTGTTGAATCTCGGATTTTGATGATAAAATCAATTGATGGGTTATTTGATCTAATCCATATTATTGAGTTAAGTGTGCAGGATTAACTACGATAACCAGAAAACATAAAGCAAGGATACCGGAGTCGAGCTCGATGGACGTTTAAGAGACCGAAGAATCATCGGAGATGCTGCCGGAACCGTCCGAGAAGAAATCGGGAACGTGTCGGAAGTTCGCCGAAGAAATCGTCGGAGGCTCGCGGAGATCACCAAGAAGGCTCGGCTACTCGTTAAAGTCATCACAAAGATTGGGAGCTTGCAGGGAGTCCGTCGGAAGAAGTTCGTTGGAAAGCTCGCCGGAACAAGACTCGACGTTCGCGGTTAAAAAACTTGCTTAGGATGTTTTTTTTATGTAGTTCACCTGTAATTAGGATTAGGATTAAGAGATAATCCTATATCCTGGTTAGGGGCCAACTGGGCCCAAAGTCAAATTTGGTTTGGGCGAAAAATAAGCCAAACCAATGAATCGGAAAGCCAGGCGGTGGAACCGCCTGGCTGGGCGGTGACACCTCCTTGGCTGGGCGGTTGCACCGTCCAGCACCCGAGCGCTGGGCGGTGGCACCGCCTGGCTAGGCGGTGGAACCGCCAGCACCGGGAACCCTAAGAGAATTCAAATTTTGGAGCCCAAAATTTGAATCCTCTTGAGGCCTATAAATACCCCTCAAATCTCAGCTGAGGTTACAACTTTTGAGAAGCATTTTGATTGAGAGAAAAGTCTTAGAAAGTCTTAGCAAGTCTTGTTTTCAATTTGCTAGAGAGTTCTCCTCCTTCTTTCTTATTGAAAATTTGTAAGAGGTTGAGCTGCTTGTAAAAGGTTGTAAGAGGGGTGTTTACCCTTCCATTTCAAGAGACTTGCTAGTGGAAGGTGGGAGCCTCATCGAAGAGGGGCCTCGCAAGTGGAGTAGGTCATTTGACCGAACCACTCTAAAAATCGGCGTAATCTCTGGTTTGCTTTTTATTATTGTCATTTACATTACTGCAAATCTTCTTACTGCTTTAGTTCCTTATTGCTCTTGCTGCGCAACTTTAAGAACACGCCTTCAAGTTAAATTTCTCAAGTTTCGTTCTTAACGTACGAAAGATTTTGATTAAAATCGAAGTTTTAATCCGCTGCACTAATTCACCCCCCCTCTTAGTGCCGCTCCGATCCTAACAGGAACCAACCGAGAAGAAATCGGGAACCTATCGGAATTTTCGGAAGTTCGCCGAAGAGATCGTCGGAGGTTCACGGAGATCACCGAGAAGGCTCGGCTACTCGTTAAAGTCATCACAAGATCGGGAGCTTGATGGAAGTCCGTCAGAAGAAGTTCGTCGGAAAGTTCGCCGAAACAAGACTCGACGTTCGCGGTTGAAAGCTTGCTTAGGATGTGTTTCTGTTATGTAGTTCACTTGTAATTAGGATTAGGATTAAGAGATAATCCTATATCCTGGTTAGGGCCCAACTAGGCCCAAAGTCGGATATGGTTTGGGCTAAAATTAAGCCAAACCAGTGAAATCGGAGAGCTAGGCGGTGGCACCGCCTGGCTGGGCGGTAGCACCGCCCAGCACCCGAGAGCTGGGCGGTGACACCTCCTGGGCTAGGCGGTTGCACCTCCCAGCACCCGAACGCTGGACGGTGGCACCGCTTGGCTGGGCGGTGGCACCGCCAATATCGGGAACCCAAAGAGAATTCAAATTTTGGAGCCCAAAATTTGAATCCTCTTGAGGCCTATAAATACCTCTCAAATCTCAGCTGAGATAACAACTTTTGAGAAGCATTTGATTGAGAGAAAAGTCTTAGAAAGTCTTAGCAAGTCTTGTTTTCAATTTGCTAGAGAGTTCTCCTCCTTCTTTCTTATTGAAATCTTGTAAGAGGTTGAACTGCATGTAATAGGTTGTAAGAGGGGTACTTACCCTTCCATTTCAAGAGATTTGCTAGTGGAAGGTGGGAGCCTCATCGAAGAGGGGCCTCGCAAGTGGATGTAGGTCATTTGACCGAACCACTCTAAAATCAGGCGTAATCTCTGGTTTGCATTTCGTTATCGCTATTTACATTACTGCAAACCTTCTTACATGCATTAGTTCCTTATTACCTTTGCTGCGCAACTCTAAGAATACGTTTTCAAGTTAAGCTTTTCAAGTTCCGTTCTTATCGTACGAAAGATTTTTCTAAAACCGAAGTTTTAATCCGCTGCACTAATTCACCCCCCCCTCTTAGTGCCGCTCCGATCCTAACAGATAGTTGGATAGAATGTTCGTGGCCATCCCAAGGCAACGAAACTCGGCGCCATGGAGCATTGAAACTTTCTCTTCGGCATGTGAAGGATACGTCCGTAGGAGGCTGAAGGGTGCAATGAGTTCAGCATGTTGCTAGGCCTTGAGTGGTGCAGTGGGGGCTGTATTGACGTGGAGTCGTAATCTAGCAAGTGCGTTTGCAGGAGGTAGAACAATATATAGTTTGTTCAGTAGATCGGAGTAGTCCAAGGGGATGGTGGTCTCCGAAACGAAGAGAGATGTTGCTCCAATAGGATAGTTATCCAGGAGGGATAAGTCCCAGCTCTCTAGAGGGAGATATGGGACGGACCTCACATGTTGAGGAGGAGTACCTCAACAAACAACAACTCCACGAAGCTCAATGGACTGAGCAAGCCGCGAGGAGTCGTTGCATGATCTCGCTCGAGAGAATGCATTGGTGGATGCATTGCGAGATCAAGTGGGGGATCGACCCAAAACAACTCAAATGAAGGCACACTTGGAGTCGATATGGAGATCGGACTCAAGGGAGGGCTGACCCATGGAATGATGGGCGCGACGGACACCATCGACTCAATGCAAAAACGAGGAGCGGAGCAACTTGGGTGTAACTTGGCGAAGTACCCAAGCCGCATGAAGGGAGCCAGCATAGAAGTTGGAACATGGAGCATAGGCACAATGCTTTCCTTAGACAGAAGTCAAGGACATGAACTCTTACAGAGGTAAGAGTAAGATCATGTTGTTCCATGGGTCCTTCATTCGGATGGAGCGGACTCATCTTGCATGGTGCCAAAGACGAAGGGAGCTTTTGGGCACATGCACTTTATCTCGGAAAAGCATTTGATGGAGGAGCTAAGGCGACTCAATTTGCGAAGGCGAAGTTGGGTTCAAAAGGCCTTAGCACGGAGCAAGAGGACGCAGAGGCGAGTACTCTTGAAGAATATGTCATAGTGTTGCAAATCAAGTTGCTAGGCAGGAAGTGGTGCGCAGCGGAGATTGTGCTGGTAGGGGCAGAGGCCCAAGCCCAAGATCCAGACAATGGGGCACTAATTGTAGAGAAGTCAGGGGACTATGGGAACTACTAGGCGACTGATTGTCCTAGAGCGGTGCTTCATCTAGGTGTGACCCAAGAGTGGGTGGATGAAGGTCGATTGCCAAAGAAGCGAACAAAATCGAAGGTGGAAGAGACCCTGCGATGTATTGGCAGAGGCCACACATGAATGGTTCACAATTCGAGTTCATCCCACATCATAATGCAATAAAGATGTCACCAGGAGGCGACATGGTGTAGCGGATTGTGGTGGAACAATTCATGGCAATGCGATACACACGACATAGTCCCGTGAGGGACTAGATCATACGGAGGTATGATCGGGAGCTACTGGAAGCTCCACTTTGGGGAACAACATGACGGCAAGAAGGGCTATGGATTCAAGGAGTGAAGGCTATGGTACCGTAGAGGCGGGTCTTCCGTGCGTGCATCGAATTATACATCGGATGAAAACCTTGGTCATCAGCATATGGGGGCTGGGTTCAACCAAAGGAAAAAGTTCAAATGCAAGTATCAGTGAGTCCCATGGGAGGGATGTGATCATACAGAAGTATGATCGAAGCAACTAGAGAGTTGGACTATTGCAGAGCTCATATTCGCTTAAGGGAGCCCGACAAGTCAGAGGACAAAGTCGAGTAAGCGAACGTTGTTACCAAGGAAGCTAAGGAGAACAGAATCGGTGCAAACCCTATAATGCGATGGTAGAGGCCGTGCATGGGAGTTGTAGTCTGTCTTTCCATCGACCAAGAGGAAGCTGCTTGGAGAACACAGAGGTGTTGAAGTAGGGGGTCAAAAGGGGCAAGGAAGCGATGACGAGTCCAGAGGGACTTAGCTATCCAAAATCAAGCATCAGTTAGAATGGAGGTAGACTCGGAGGAGTGCCACAGAGGCATATCTACTGATTGGGAAGAAAAGGGATGTAGATGCGAGGCGACGGAGAGTAGTGTCATGGGCATGGCAGCGCCATGGTACTGTAGAGGCGGGACTTCCGTGAAAGTCATTGATCCCTTGCTCTCATGGAGGGAGAGCGCTTGGTTGTGAAAGGGGCCGAGGAGGTGGAGCATGTAGAGGCAAACTCCAAGTACCGAGACAAGGCTAAAGGGCAGAGGCCAAGAAACTTTGTAAGACCAGTGTCAACGAGCTTCTCATCATGATAGCCGAAAGTGAAGGACTTCGGGTCAGGCAAGATTGCATGACCAAGGAACGAAGCAGACAGTACGTTGTGTTGTACCTTTGCTACTCACTGGAGTAGGCAGCATGTTTGATGGAGATGATGGTACAATCCCAGAGGCGACCAAACCTATTTGAGAATTACTCCAAGTTGGGGTGAAAACTTCTTGCATTCCAGAAGTTCGATAGCATTGAGAAGGTGAATCACAGTAACCTACTAAATATAAGGAGTGCAAACACTTCAAGTGCTTCAGAAGTGTGAGCAAAGAGCAGGCGAAGGCTAGTAACCAGCTCGATGCATGAAGTACAACCTCGAGGAGGCAGGCGAAGTCAAGTAACCTTTGCCTTCTCAACCCTTAAGAGAATAGGCGAAACCGAGTACCCTAATTCTCTTATCTGTCCAGCAGAGGAGCTCTACACAAGTTCAAAGACCCTTTAAAGATAATGGAAGACAATAGTTGTCAAATCCTCACCAACGATGATCAGTGCTACTAAGAGTAGATTGTCCACTTCATTTCCCAACGAAATGCCAATCGAAAGCGGAAGTGATGCGAACCTACTTGGATGTGACAACTAAGTGAAAGAAGAGTCAATGAGCAAATTTTGTGGAGGAAGGACTCAAAACTTCAGAAGTTTGCGAGACGATTCTCGTTAAAGCTCCGACAAGAATCCACCCAGTTCAAACAGCATGAGGCATTTAAGAGACTAGCGTAGTAAGGATGGTCTTTTCCTTCATCTGGAGGATCCGTAGGAACCAACAGGGATCAACACAACTCAGCCAACCCCACACTAGAGTCAGAGTCATTGGTGAGTTGAAGCAGCATGGCGGATCAAAGGTTCGACGACTCAAAATCAGCAGCGGAGAGCAGTTGGGAGCCAGGAGGTGCATTGCAGCTGGAGCAGAAGATTGAAGACTCAGCAAAGGCAAGGAGTTGTAGTGTTCACAAAGGCTTCGACGAAGACGTTGAAGGAATAAGTGGGGGAGAATGTCACGGACAAACTTCGAAACAGGATGTTTGATGTAATGCTTATGTATGTCCATGTCTTTTGGTATGTTCATGCTTTGTACAGCATGTAGAGGGATGGCCAAAGGCTTAATAGTCTCATTTTAGTAGGGTTGATGGCCGCTTTAGGCTTGTCAATAAAGGTTGTGTCATGTGGACACGTGTGAGAGATTTTCGGTCTGTAATGTATCATTTTACCCTTTGTTGTGCAACTATTCAGAGCTTGTAAAGTCTGTTTGTAGTTTGCACTATCTATAAAGTGTTTTCAAAAATATTTGATTGTGGATCCCGAATGAGGCATTTTGTCTAACTCGTTCTCTCTTTTGTGGGTCCTAAGGGACATGGGAGGCTTCGGGAAGGCTGACCTTTGCGGATGGACACGCAAGGGTGCCGCACGACTTAAGCAAAACCAGCTAAGTCGGTGATAATGAATCAAGTAACAAGCAGTTTGTTGAATGAAGAGTTGAGAAGAAAGAATTCAGCAACATCTCAGAATGATTCATAGGCACATCTCAGAGAACAAAGGAAGGTCAAAGTCTAGAAGCAATTCACGCATAGGTAGGAGCAAGTCAAGATAAAAAAAAGATATTGTTTGCTATAACTGTAGTAAGAAAAGACATTACAAGAACCAATATAAGTAACCTAAGAAGAATAAGAAAAATGGAAAAGAAGTGGAGTCTACAAAATCAAAAGATAATATCACAACTATAGTGCAGGGTGGTGATTATTTGATTTTGTCTCCTTTTGATGATATTTTTTCTTGTGTGTGTCAGGATCTTAAGTAGGTGATTGACACAGGTGCTTCTTATCATGCTACACCACGGAGGGAGTTTTTTGCTACATACAAGTCTGAAAATTTTGGTGTTATCAAGATGGGCAACTATAGTATATAGCAAACATCATTGGTATGAGTGATATCTATTTGAAGATCAACCTTGGCTGCAAGTTGGTGCTTAAGGATATGAGTTATATGGTTGACTTGAGTCTAAATTTAATTTTAGTTGGAAGACTAGATGATGAAAACTATGATAGCAGATTTTACAAAGGGTAATGGAAGCTCAGTAAGGGTTCTCTTATTATAGCTAGTGGAAAGAAATATCATACTTTATACAGGTTGTAGGCTAAAGCTTATGGTGAGTAGTTAAATGCTATAGAGAAAGACTTCAGCATTGAGTTATGGCATAGGCGATTGGGACACATGAGTGAGAAGGGGCTGCAAGCTCTTTTCAAGAGAGAGGTATTGCTAGACCTCAGAGGTACATATTTGAACCCTTGTATTGATTGTTTGGCTGGTAAACAACATAAAGTTTTATTTGCTAGTCCTACTTTGTCTAGAAAAATGTATGCCTTACACTATGTTTATACAAATGTATGTGGTCCTTTGAGGACAAAAACTCTTGGTGGATCTGTTGATGTTCCTAGTATAAGTGGTGCACTTTATTTTATCACTTTTATACATGATTTTTCTAGAAAAGTTTGGGCCTATGCTTTGAAGACTAAAGATCAGGTTATTAATGTCTTCAAAAAATTTCATGCTAGGGTTGAAAGGGAGACAGAAAGATAATTGAAATGTATAAGATCAAATAATAGTAGTGAGTACACAGGATTGTTTAATGATTATTGCAGGTCATATGGCATCTAACATGAGATGACAGTTCCTGGTACACCTCAACATAATGCTATTGTAGAGAGGATGAATCACACCATCATGGAAAAGATCAGATATATGCTTTCACAAGCGAAGCTACCCAAAAAGTTTTGGGATGAGGCTTTAAAAACTACAGTTGATGTGATCAACTTATCACCATGTACAACCTTAGATGGTGATGTTGCAAAGCATGTATGGTCAGGGATAGATGTTTCCTATAAGCATTTGAGAGTATTTGGTTGTCGTGCATTTGCACATGTTCCAAACAATGAGAGGTCCAACTTGGATAGTAAGACTAAAGAATATATTTTTCTTGGCTACTCACATGATCATTTTGGTTACAGGCTTTGGGATTCAAAAAAGCAGAAAGTATTTAAAAGCATAAATGTAGTCTTCTTTGAGGATCAAACCTTTGAGGATTTGAAGAAGAAGGCACCAGCCAAGACTTCTACAGAAGGATTAGCAGATTGTGACCCAGTTACTCCTCCAGTATATCAAGGTGATGGGGGAGATGTGTAGGAAGATGGTATAGAGTCTGATATTGATCTACTTGTAGGACATGTTGATCTACCAGTATATCAAGACTTCTGCAAGAAGAAGTTGGAGAGCAACTTCCCATAGAATCTCAGTTGAGAAGATCTTCTAGATAATGTTAACCTTCCAAAAGATACTCTACAGATGAGTATGTGATTCTTACTGATGCAGGTGACCCAAAGAATTACCAGGAAGTAGTTGAAAGTAAGTAGAAAGAGAAGTGGTTAGTTGCAATGCAAGAAGAGAAGATACTCTTCAGAAGAACCACAATTATGATTTGGTACTACTACCAAATGGAATGAAGGCCTTGAAGAACAAGTGGGTTTTTAAGTTGAAGACTCAAGAATATTGTTCTCAACCAAAGTACAAAGCTAGATTGGTTGTGAAAGGCTTTGGTCAAAAGAAATGTATTGACTTTGAAGAGATTTTTTCTCCTATTGTTAAAATGTCTTCTATTCGTGTTGCTCTTGGTATTACTGCTAGCCAGGACTTGGAGGTTGAGTAGTTAGATGTAAAGATAGCTTTCTTTCATGGTGATTTGGAGGAGAAAATTTATATGGAGCAACCAGAAGGCTTCAAAGTCAAAGGTAAAGAGAACTTTATCTGTAAGTTGAAGAAGAACTTGTATAGGCTGAAGCAAGCTCCAAGACAGTGGTACAGAAAGTTTGATTCATTTATGACAGAAAATAGAGATAAAAGAATAGCTTTAGATCATTATGTGTACATCGAATGGTTTGGTGAGAATTTTATTATTCTCTTACTTTATGTTGATGACATGCTTATTCTTAGGAAAGATAATGTCTAAAATTAATAGGTTGTAGGAAGGAACTGAGTGAGTCTTTTGCAATAAAGGACATGGGGCCAGCAAAGCAAATACTGGGCATGCAGATTTCCCGTGACAAAAAAACCAAGAATATTTGGTTGTCATAGGAGAAATATATCAAGAAGGTATTGGAAAGGTTTAGTATGAGCAATGCAAAGTCAGTTAGTTCTCCTCTTGCAGGTCACTTCAAGTTGTGCTCCGAATAGAGGCCGTTAAGTGATGAGGAGAAAGAGAAAATGCAAAAGGTTCCTTATACTTCAACAGTTGGAAGTTTAATATACGCGATAGTATATACAAGGTCGAACATCGCATATGTAGTGGGTGTTACTAGCAGATTTCTTGCAAATCCAAGCAAAGAGTAATGGACAGTAGTGAAGTGAATTTTTAGATATCTCAGAGAGAGCTCTAAGGTTTGTTTAAGATTTGGAGGTGGACCACTTGTGTTGACATGATACACAAATGCAAATATGGCAAGAGATATAGATACAAGAAAGTCCACATCCGGTTATGTATTTACTTTTGTAGGGTGAGCTATGTCATGACAATCCAAATTGCAAAGGTGTATTGCTCTCTCCACCACAGAGGCAGAATATATTGTTGCTATAGAGGTTTGCAAAGAAATATTATGGATGAAAGAATTCTTATAAGAATTGGGGCTGAAACAGAAAAATTATATGGTGCATTATGACATCCAGAGTGCCATCCATTTATGTAAGAAACTAATATTTCATTCCAAGTCAAAGCATATAGATGTTAAATACCACTGGATTCGAAATGTATTTCAAGAGAAGCAGTTGCAGCTCCAGAAAATTCACATAGATGACAACGGAGTAGACATGTTGACAAAGACTTTGTCAAAAGAAAGACAGGAGATATGCCGACAGCTGGTCGGCATGGCTTCACATTGAGGAGTCACTTTACAGCCTCCCTTATGGGCTGAAGGGGGAGGTTGTTGGGCTAACAACCCATGGTTCAGCACATAGTGGGCTTAAATAGCCCACAGCCCACCTCCTTTCTTAATAACCTAACCCTAATTCATATTAGGGGGGTGTGTGGGTGGCTATGTTTTTGTGATAAAAAGAGGCAGAAAATCTGCAGTAACGAGCAGAACATTGCAACCGCGTGATTCCAAAGAAAAGGAGGAGAACAAGGTAGAAAAAAAAGACAAAGAAAGAGAAGGAGACAAGAACAACACAGAGAGACTGTTCTCAATCATCTAGTAGTGTTTTCATCTTAGGTTAGATCAGATCTATAGTAGATTTTTACTGTGATTACATAGGGAGAATTTAGATATTATGCACAGTGACATGATCCTTGTATCCCAGTTATTCACTTGTGATTATTGCTAGGGTTTTGGGCAAGAGATTGAGATTTGTATATTCATTATTCTTATAGTGGATTATCTCTAGTTTGCCTCCTAGTTTTTACCCTTCACATTGGAGGGGTTTTCCACATATATCTTGGTGTTCTATTTGATTGTGATTCTATTTAATTCCACTATGTATTATAGTCTGCTAGTATTTGTTCATATACAAAAGTTTATTTCACTTTATATCCCATTACCACCATCATATACGAAAAGTGTAAGAAATCGGGATTGAAAGTACTATAAAATAATTAACTTTTATTAGGCATAAAAAGCTCTAAAAATTGAACTGAACAAGTGCACATAAAGGGGTTCCCAAAGGTTGATGTAAGCCCAATATTCACTTAGCACTATCATCAATAGAAAGTTGGTATGCTAAAGATATTGTATTACCCCTCAGACATATACCCAAAATCTCATCTATCCTAATGCCACCCAGGGGATTCCAAAGTGCTGAGATGATTGAGGTTTTATATTATAAGGTCGTCAGTCAAAAATTAGCTCATGACGCATGAGAACGAGATTATTATGGGCTGTTTTTTCATTTGTGCGATGCCACACAATCAGAAATATTTTTGGGTTTTATATGATAGAAATACAAAGTAAAAACACAAACAACAAACCAAAATAGTGCATGGTTGTCTACAAGAAAATGTTTAAAAATATCAAAACTAATGAAAAATAAGAACAAAAAATTATCATGGACAAGCATCCAATATTTTGAGTGTTAAATCTCAGATTTTGATGATGAAATCAATTGATATATTTGTCATCTAATGTGCATTTAAGTGACATAGGACTAGCTTCGATCAAAAAAGGTAAATCAATTAAAGTAGGAGGAATCAGACATTACGTCGGAGCAAACATGTAAGATGATTGGACGTCGGGTCGGAGGATCGGTCGACGTGTCGGTAGAAGGCTTCGGTCCGTGAATTCGGGCATCGAGCCAAAAAGATCGAACATTATGCCAAGGAGATCAAATGTTGTGAGAAAACAACATGCTAATTGGGTAATACTTTGAAGAAGAGGACGATGCACCGAAGGATCGGATGAAGCGCCGGAAGAACCAATGACATGCCAGACAACATAAGATTCATTTGTAATCAATTATGTCTAGATCGAGTTAGTTTAGGGTCTAATTGAGTCAGTTTAAAATGTAATTGGGCCAACTCAATTAGAGTCCAACTAGGCCTAAATGTGGGCTATGTTAGGCCAAGTGAAAGGCCCAAATAGTGACCCAACAAGTGAAACCATCATAGCACAATCTTCGAGACTATGTCAGGCAATGGTACCGCCCAAATACAGTCTCCGAGAAACTATCAGGTGGTGGTACCGACAAACTAGGCAGTGGTACTGCCTAGTATCAGTGTTGTAGGCGGTGGTACCGCTAGGACTTGGGAAACCCAAGATAAGACACTTTTAGGCTCCAAGTTTAAATTCACTTGAGGCCTATAAATACCCCTCTCATCCTTGGTTAAGATACATAAGAATTGAGAGTAAAAAAAAAAACAAACGCTATTGTGATCTTGTAAGAACTCCTCTAAAAGCTCTAAGTATTAGTGCAATTTAGGAGAAGAGTAAGTGAGGGTATAAAAGTTGTCTCCTAAACCTATGAAAAGGAGAAGAAGGGTATAAAAGGGCAGTTAATCTTTGCCCATTGAAGGAAGATCAATAGTGAAAGCTAGTAGCCTCAAGTGAAGAGGAACTGGGAGTGGATGTATGTCACGATGACCGAACCACTATAAATCGATGTGCATTTCTATTATTTTCATTTACTTACTTTGCAATTGCTTCACTTCCTCCTTAATTTGCTTTCACTATGCTTATGAACAAGCATTCAATTTCAAGTTATCTTTCGAGATCGGTTTTTATCATACGAAGAAATTTTAAACTAACGTTTTTATCCGCTACACTAATTCAGCCACCCCCCCCCCCCCCCCCCCCTCCTTAGTGCCGACTCGATCCTTGCAGTTGGTATCAGAGCAATGTTCTCTCTCATTTAGTTTGATACCCAACAGAAATGACTCTTTTCAGATTTC
Source organism: Musa acuminata AAA Group (assembly GCF_036884655.1). Taxonomy (NCBI): domain Eukaryota; kingdom Viridiplantae; phylum Streptophyta; class Magnoliopsida; order Zingiberales; family Musaceae; genus Musa; species Musa acuminata. The sequence continues at coordinate 6,601,312 of NC_088339.1, read as the reverse complement.
AAGAGAGTCACTCTATCATTCGTCCTTCCAAGTTTAATGGGATGGACTACACTTATTAGAAAACTCGGATGAGAGTTTTCTTGCTTTCCTTAAATCTTGATTTATAGAATATTATTGAAAACATATTTGAAAGGTCTTCTCTTCTAATGAATGATTCGAATGAGTTGGAGAAGAAGACTTTCTCTTTAAATGCTAAGGCTATAAATGCCTTGGTTTACGCTTTAGATAAAACTGAATTCAATCAAGTTTCTATTTGCGAAACGACTTTTGATACACTCGAAATCACACACGAAGGCACAAGTAGGGTAAGAAATTATAAAGTTAATCTTTTGATACATGATTTTGAGTTGTTTCGTATGAAGCAAAGTGAAACAATTATTGATATGTACACCCATTTTACGGATGTCGTCAATAGTTTAAAAGCTCTTGGAAAATGTTACTCGAATTTTAAACTTGATAACAAGATATTAAGATCCCTTCCAAAAAGTTGGGATCCTAAAATCATGGAAATACAAGAATCAAAGGACTTTAACCATTTTCTCATTGAAGAACTGATTGGGTCATTGATGACCTAGGAAATGAGTTGTATGGGTCATAAAGAGCTTGAAAACAACCTTCCAAAGAATATAAAGGATTTGGTACTTAGTGATAGGATCAAGAGTTGGCACTAAGAGGGGGGGTGAATTAGTATAGCGGTAAAAATTACGTCGGTTTGAAACTTTCGTACGATAAAAACTGTTTACGTTGAAAATGTTGAATCTCAGATTTTGATGATGAAGTCAATTGTCATTTGTTGTCTAATCTATGTGTTGAGATAAGTGTGCAGGATTAACTACGATGAAAGTAAGACATGCAGTAGGAGTTGCGCCGGAGTCGTGACAATGATCACGTTGGGAGTTCGAGAGCTCGACGGAAGTTCGGACAGTCGTCGAAGGTTCTGCGGGAACAAATCCGAGAAGTCTAGAAGCTTGCCAAAGAAGCTCGTCGGAACTTGCCAAGTGGATCGTCGCAAGTCCAGGAGTTTGCCGGAAGTCCGCAGGAGCATCACCAAGGGTTCATCGGATGATCGACGGAAGTTCGCCGGAAACTCGTCGGAAGAAGCGATTGACGCACCGGAGCAAGCTGCAGAAATTGTCTTAGGATTTATCGTAGTTAGCACGAATGATTATGTTGAAAATGGGAGGTGATCCCATTAGCTTAATCTTGGGGCAATTGGGCCCCTGAAAAACCCAAATTGGGCCGAATGGATCAACCCATTCGGACCCTGGTTGCTGTGGGAGGTGCAACCGCCCAAGCCAGGAGGTAGCACCGCCTGGGCTATGTCTCCCAGGGAGACTGGGCGGCGCAACCGCCCCAGCCAGGAGGTGCAACCACCTGGGCTCAGTCTCCGAGCGAGACTGGGCAGTGCAACCTCTCCTAACAAGAGGTGGCACCGCTTGAGCTCAAGTTTCGAGCTCTGCCAGGCGGTGCAACTGCCCCAGTCAGGAGGTGCAACCGCCTAAGCTCGGTCTTCGAGCTATGCACAGAGAGGTGCAACCGCCCTTGACAGAGGTGGCACCACCCAGAGGCTCAGTCTTCTAGCTCTGCCAGGCGGTGCAACCGCCCCAGTCAGGAGGTGCAACTGCCTGATCCCGGAATTCCGGGAATTGACAGTTAGGAGGTGCAATCTGCATTTTGAGCTCCAAATTTGAACTGGGTTGGGGCCTATAAATACCCCACCCATTCAGCACTGAAAGGAACAACTTACACTCAAAATCTTGATAACTTTCTGTGATTCTTAGAGCTCAAAATTGTTGTAAAGACCAAAAGTTCTCCTCCTTCTGTTCTTCAAAGTTTGAGTTGTAAAGAGAGGAGAGAAAACTTCTGTAAGGGTTGTCTCCTAAGCCCGTCAAAAGGAGTGAATCTGTAAAAGGGTGGTTGGCCTTCGCCTATTGAAGGAAGGCCTCTAGTTGACGTTGGTGACCACGTCGGTGGAGGAAGCCAAAAGTGGAGTAGGTCAAGATTGACCGAACCACTCTAAATCTCGGTTTGCATTTCCTTTGAGCATTTTACCTTCACTGAAACTTCTCAATAGCTTACTGCCTTCTGCGATTTTACGAACGAGTTTCTAAGTTCAGAATTTTTCGAATCTGCATTTAGACGTAAATTGGCTTTTCTCGTATGATCATCATATTTCAGTTTATGTTTACGTTTTGATTTCAATCATAAATGTTTACTGCCTTCTGCGATCTTACGAATAAGTTTCTAAGTTCAGAACTTTCTAAATCTGCATTTAGACGTAAATCGGTTTTTATCGTACGAACGTCGCATTTTAGTTTGCGCTTATTTTCTGCTTTCCATCAGAAACTGCAAACTGCCTTCGTAGATATACTTTAACGTCATCTCGCTTAATCTCAAGTTAAAGAATCTTAGAATCGGCTTTCACATCGAAATCGTTTTTATCGAACGAACGCAGCTTTCGTTTTAATCGCTGAAAAATTTTCGCTGTACTAATTCACCCCCCCCTCTTAGTGCTCTTGATCCTAACAGAAAACTGATCTCAGAAATATCTTAACTTGAAGCACGTTCGTAAATGAATTGAAGGCAGTAAGCACTTAAAGAGGTTTGCAGTAAGGTAAAAGCAAGAATAAAATGCAAACCAGAGAACACGGTAGTTTTAGAGTGGTTTGGTCAATGTGACCTACATCCACTTTTAGTTTCCTCCTCGGACGAGGTCACCGGCATCTACTAGAGGCCTTCCTTCAATAGGCGAAGGCCAATTACCTTTTACACCCCTCTTCTCCTTTTCACGGGTTTAGGAGATAACCCTTACAAGCACTCACTCTCCTCTCTAAACAGAATTCTAACACTTAGACTAGAGAAGGATTCTCACAGGAGATTTCTATAGTGATTCTTTACTTTTAAACTCTCTATGCTTATGTGCTTTAACTAGGGATGAGAGGGGTATTATAGGCTTCAAGTTGATTTAAACTTAGAGCCTAAAACTTTCCCATCCCGGGTTCTCCGGGCACGGGCGGTACCACCGCCTAGTGTTAGTCTAACACTAACACTGCCTTGGGTAGTACCACCACCTGGGGGGGCAGTGCTAGGCGATACCACTGTCCAGACTAGCGGTACCACCGCCTAACACAGTCTTGAACACTGTGCCACGACCGTAAGACTTCTTAGGGCACTATTTGGGCCTCTTATTGGGGCCAACCTAGTCCTTACATAGGCCTAGCTATGCTACGATTCCAAAGACATTTGCTATGCTAAACAAGTTCCTATGCCTCGGTTTATTCCGGCAAGCTTCCGATGATCTTCTGACGAACTTCCGATGATCTCTCGGCAATGTTCCGACTAACTGTAACATCTCCTATTTAAAAAAAAAAAATTAGTAAATGTTTGTTTGTAAATATGAGGATTATTTAAATAATTTCTTTAATTAAATAATATTATATTAAAGTTTATGGCCAAGGACCTAAGAGTAAATAATAAAATTTTGATATGATTTATAGAATATTCAGAATTGAGTAAATAAAAATAAAATAAAATAAAATGGAGGACATGTGTCATTAACAAGGATGAGTCACTTGTATTTATTCTAAAGTTGACACCTAAACCCCCATGCATGCTTGCCACCTCACTATTTTAGCATGAGCCAAACCTAAGTAATTTAAGGCACCATTAAAAAGAAACTTTGCAGCCAACGTTAGTTTGAGGAGAAGAAGAAGAAGAGAAGAAGAAGAAGAAGAAGAAGAAGAAGAAAAAGAAGAAGAAGAAGGAGAAGAAGAAGAAGAGGAAACTTTATTTGAGGTTTTGCATCAACTCCCTATATTTGGGATTCAAACTCATCTAAGGCAAGTGTTCTAACCTCTTCCTACAGAATTCCTAATCTCTGTTTTCCTTTTAATTCTTCATAATTCAAAAGATTTCAGCTTAGTACCAAACCTTTCTTTCCTTTTGATACAAATTCATGAATCTGAAATTTTCGGTAATCTGACTTCTATACATTGTTTTAGATCTAACTTTTAGCATTAAACTCTGATTTAGGCAAAACTAATTCACCTTAAATTAGACTCAAATATCTTTATTTTGACACTGAGATTGAATGATTTGGAGTTTAAATGCCTACTAAGACTTCTGTTTCAATTAACCCTACAGATTCTGCAAAATAGGGACTGAAATTTCTGACCTCTTGTTGCTTAACTACTTATAACTTTCTGCTGTGAACTCAGATTCATACAAAGTATGATTTATTCGAAGCTAGACTCAAAATGCTTTCTTATATACCTGATTTGAAATTTTTGAAGTACAATTGCTAACTGAAACATCTGCTTTCATCGACCCTATGGATTCTAAAACAGAGCTAATATTTTCAGACCATTCGCTATGAAATTATCTGTAACTCCCTGTTGTAAATTCCAATTCTTGTTAAACTTGATTTGACTAAAATTAGATTGATAAATCTTTCTAATGACACCAATTTTGTATAAATTGGAGCATAATTGGTTTTCCAAATAGTTCATAAAATGTCCCTATCAAATTCTGCCAGAATCGAGCTTTGGTCGATTTCGGCTCTCTTTGTTTCTTCTTTTTGGAAATCGATTTCGGCAAACACTCCTCAGTTAATCTTTAAATTATTATCTTAAATTCTTGTATACTTTTGTCCTTTATTTATTTGTCTGCAGCTATCATCTAAAATTCATGTTTGCATCGTAATGATTCGGCACATGCATCCCATTGTTCCGCATTTGCTTACGATATGTGCCTCTTCCAGTTTCATTTCTTTGGACATTGAATCCATCTAACTTTCTTATTTCAATTGAGCCATATGTGATTTCTTGAAATCCTTGTATACTCTTGCTTTTGTTTCCTTTTAAATCTGAATACATTTGTGAAAGATTATGTTTGTATCGTATCGACTCGAAAGGCATATGTACATTTCGTTGTTCCGCATGTGCTTCTGATATGTGTCAATGTTATTGTTGATACTACCCTTTTGTACTCTAGTGTCTTATGGGATATTGTGAACCTTTGCCAGAAATGGTAAAGGGAGTTATGCTTAGAGCCCGCGATTGCTCTGCCGGCCCTATTGACTTCACTCAGACATGGGTGGATGGAGCTCCCAAACGTGGGAGACTTATGCTTGGTGGTCATCTAGAAATGGATGAATCATATTATATATGTGGTCCCACAACGCCCTCTATGTTTATTGATATGATATCCAAAGCTTTGTTTATGAGTTCATATTATGCTTTGGATAAAAATGGAATGCATGCTACATCAAAAATGTCATACAAGCTTGTGTTTATTATTCGGTTCACTTGTTATACTTTGAAGTGTTTCGTTTGTCATTATCATGCCCCCAAACACTCTTACGCCTTTGATATGCGCCTAAATGCTTCATGTGCCATTTGATACATGCCTAAATATTTCTTTTGCCAATGAAATGCTCCAATTTCCCTTCTCCTATTGTTATGTATAATGCTTGTTTTTGAATGAGGTAAACCCCTGTGATTTTATTTCAAATGAGATGATTTTAAATGAACACTTGTATTTCTACTTTTTTATCTTGATACTAAGCCTGCTTGAACTTCTCCTATCGCCATGGATATGTTAGACGCTTGCTGAGCTCTTTATGCTCACCCCGTTGCTATATAAATTTTTTAGGGTAGCTTGTCACGCACTGAAAAGCTAGAATTGGGTTAAAGTAGGGAAAGACTAGAAGATTTTTGAGCTAATCTTTGTTGGATAATAGGTTTTTATTGTATAGTATACTTTACTTCTGATGTAATGTTAAGGATCTATTGATACTTATGTGTTATAAAAGTTTAAAGGGCCGCTCATGTGTATGGAATGATAAGTTTAAGTTGTATAAGGATAAGAACTCATGGTAAATAATTATCTTTTTGTGATTGTATATACTTCTACGATTATGGATTTGTGTTGTGAATGATGTTTAGTTGAGTTGCCCTTGGATTTTGTGAATATCTGAGTGAAGTGGATTATGGTTTATGTAACGTACTTGTTTATAAATTGTGAATATTGATTATTGAATGATTCTTAGTATCCTCAAATTGTTAGATTAGATCCTGGATTGAATTGATGATGAATTATAATATTATTGATTTTAGATAGGGTCACACTTCCTGAATGTGATAATTCGGGGGGGCGTGACAGAGTTGGTATCAGAGCATGATTTGAGGATTTCTAAGAATTTTGATATGCTAGATCTGTAATAAATTTTAAGGTTTAGTGATTTCTATTTAGAGACTGATCAAAAGTTTTTTTTTGTTATTTTTAGGAAAGCAAGAAGATTTGAAAGACGATTAAGGCCGACAATAAGAAGCCGGATATTAGTTTTAAAACTCCAAGTATACACTGATATAGTAGAAAGAGCTTTCATACTTGAAAAAGACTTGGAGGAGATCCAAGAAATCAGGGACAAGAATAGCAAGGATAAGTTTGTTGGTAAAAGTAAGAGAGGAAATGAAGCAGAAAGAAATAACAAGAAGGTAAAGGTACCTAGACTTGAGGAAGAAACTCCATCGCAAAGAACTCTATCGTGTATAAAATGTGGACGTAATCATGAAACAAGTAAGTGTTTTCGGGTGACTGGAGCCTGTTTTGCATGTGGAAAGTTAGATCATAAAGTCAGAGACCTGGAGGTTTGTTACAGCCCTTAGATATTCCTGAATGGAAATGGGAATGCATTACTATAGACTTTGTTTCAGGACTACCCAGAACCTCTAGAAAGCACGATGCTATTTGGTTCATTGTTGATAGGTTAACCAAATCTGCACATTTCTTACCAATCAATATGACTTATTCTCTTGATAAGCTTGCAGATTTGTATGTTGATGAAATAGTAAGACTTCATGGTGTCCTAAAGGAGATTACAAGATTCTATGGGCACCAAAGTAAAGTTTAGCACTGCCTATCACCCTCAGACCGATGGTCAATCTGAAAGAACAATTCAAGTACTTGAGGATTTGCTTAGAGCCTAGGTTATGGATCGGAGAGGTGAATGGGATAAAGATATTTCTCTTATTGAGTTCACTTACAATAATAGTTACCATTCGAGCATTCAGATGGCTCCTTATGAGGCATTGTATGGGCGAAAATACAGAACGCCTATATGTTGGGAGGAAGTTGGTGGTAGAAAGTTGTTAGCACCAGATAAGGTACAAGAGACTACTGAAAATATTTAGGTTATCATAAAAAGGCTAAAGGCTGCTCAGAGTCGGCAAAAGAGCTATGCTGACAATAGAAGACGAGATATCAAGTTCCAAGTATGGGATTTTGTATTCCTAATGGTCTCCCCTTCCAAAGGCATTGCAAGATTTGGAAAGAAAGGAAAGTTAAGCCCAAGGTTCGTTGGACCTTTTGAGATCCTTGATAGAATTGGCTCTATCGTTACAAGATTGCCTTACCACCATCGATATGTCATATTCATGATATATTTCATGTGTCAATGCTCAGAAAGTATATACCTGACCCCACTCATGTCATTGAGTATGAGCCGATTGTGATTGAGAAAGACTTATTTTACAAGGAAGAGCCTATTAGGATTATTGATAAAAAAGAGAAGATCTTAAGAAATAGAATTATTGCTCTGGTTAAATTAATTTGGAAGCATCATTCTACAAATGAAACGACTTGGGAGCTAGAGGAAGAAATGAAGAAAACTTATCATCATCTTTTCGCCGAAAGAGGTATTACAAATTTAGAGGACTAAATTTTCTTTCAAGGAGGGGAGAGTGTAACATCTCCCATTTAAATTTAAAAATAAAAAAATAGTAAATGTTTGTTTGTAAATATGAGGATTATTTAAATATTTTTTTTAATTAAATAATATTATATTAAAGTTTATGGCTAAGGACCTAAGAGTAAATAATAAAATTTTGATATGATTTATAGAATATTCAGAATTGAGTAAATAAAAATAAAATAAAATAAAATGGAGGACATGTGTCATTAACAAGGATGAGTCACTTGTATTTATTCTAAAGTTGACACCTAAACCCCCATGCATGCTTGCCACCTCACTATTTTAGCATGAGCCAAACCTAAGTAATTTAAGGCACCATTAAAAAGAAACTTTGCAGCCAACGTTAGTTTGAGGAGAAGAAGAAGAAGAGAAGAAGAAGAAGAAGAAGAAGAAGAAGAGGAAACTTTGTTTGAGGTTTTGCATCAACTCCCTATATTTGGGAATCAAATTCATCTAAGGCAAGTATTCTAACCTCTTCCTACAGAATTCCTAATCTCTGTTTTCCTTTTAATTCTTCATAATTCAAAAGATTTCAGCTTAGTACCAATCCTTTCTTTCCTTTTGATACAAAGTCATGAATCTAAAATTTTTCAGTAATCTGACTTCTATACATTGTTTTAGATCTAACTTTTAGCATTAAACTCTGATTTAGGCAAAACCTAATTCACCTGAAATTAGACTCAAATATCTTTATTTTGACACTGAGATTGAATGATTTGGAGTTTAAATGCCTACTAAGACTTCTGTTTCAATTAACCCTACAGATTCTACAAAATAGGGACTGAAATTTCTGACCTCTTGTTTCTTAACTACTTATAACTTTCTGCTGTGAACTCAGATTCATACAAAGTATGATTTATTCGAAGCTAGACTCAAAATGCTTTCTTATATACCTAATTTGAAATTGTCAGAGTACAATTGCTAACTGAAACATCTGCTTTCATCGACCCTATGGATTCAGTAAAACAGAGCTAATATTTTCAGACCTTTAGCTATGAAATTATCTGTAACTCCCTGTTGTAAATTCCAATTCTTGTTAAACTTGATTTGCCTAAAATTAGATTGATAAATCATTCTAATGACACCAATTTTGTACAAATTAGAGCATAATTGGTTATCCAAATAGTTCATACAATGTCCCTATCAAATTCTACCAGAATCGAGCTTTGGTCGATTTCGGCTCTCTTTGTTTCTTCTCTTTGGAAATAGATTTCTGCAAACACTCCTCAGTTAAGCTTTACATTATTACCTTAAATTCCTGTATACTTTTGTCCTTTATTTATTTGTCTGTAGCTATCATCTAAAATTCATGTTTCCATCGTAATAATTCGGCACATGCATCCCATTGTACCGCATTTGCTTACGATATGTGCCTTTTCCAATTTCATTTCTTTGGACATTGAATTCATCTAACTTTCTTATTTCAATTAAGCCATATGTGATTTCTTGAAATCCTTGTATACTCTTGCTTTTGTTTCCTTTTAAATCTAAATACATTTGTGAAAGATTATGTTTGTATCGTATTGACTCGAAAGGCATATGTACATTTCGTTGTTCCGCATGTGCTTCTGATATATGTCAATGTTATTGTTCATACTACCCTTTTGTACTCTGGTGTCTTGTGGGATATTGTGAACCTTTGCCAGAAATGGTAAAGGGAGTTATGCTTAGAGCCCGCGATTGCTCTGCTGGCCCCATTGACTTCACTCAAACGTGGGTGGATGGAGCTCCCAGATGTGGGAGACTTATGCTTGGTGGTCATCCAAAAATGGATGAATCATATTATGTATGTGGTCCCACAACGCCCTCTATGTTTATTGATATGATATCCAAAGCTTTATTTATGAGTTCATATTACACTTTGGATAAAAATGGAATGCATGCTACATCAAAAATGTCATACAAGCTTGTGTTTATTATTCGGTTCACTTGTTATACTTTGAAGTGTTTCGTTTGTCATTATCATGCCCCCAAACACTCTTACGCCTTTGATATGCGCCTAAATGCTTCATGTGCCATTTGATACATGCCTAAATATTTCTTTTGCCAATGAAATGCTCCAATTTCCCTTCTCCTATTGTTATGTATAATGCTTGTTTTTGAATGAGGTAAACCCTTGTGATTTTATATCAAATGAGATTATTTCAAATGAACACTTGTATTTCTACTTTTGTATCTTGATACTAAGCCTACTTGAACTTCTCCTATCGCTATGGATATGTTAGATGCTTGCTGAGCTCTTTATGCTCACCCCGTTGCTATATAAATTTTTTAGGGTAGCTTGTCACGCACTGAAAAGCTAGAATTGGGTTAAAGCAAGGAAAGGCTAGAAGATTTTTGAGCTAATCTTTGTTGGATAATAGGTTTTTGTTGTATAGTATACTTTACTTCTGATGTAATGTTAAGGATCTATTGATACTTATGTGTTGTAAAAGTTTAAAGGACCGCTCATGTGTATGGAATGATAAGTTTAAGTTAGATAAGGATAAGAACTCATGGTAAATAATTATCTTTTTGTGATTGTATATACTTCTACGATTATGGATTTGTGTTGTGGATGATGTTTAGTTGAGTTGCCCTTGGATTTTGTGAATCTCTGAGTGAAGTGGATTATGGTTTATGTAACGTACTTGTTTATAAATTGTGAATATTGATTATTGAATGATTCTTAGTATCCTCAAATTGTTAGATTAGATCCTGGATTGAATTGATGATGAATTATAATATTATTGATTTTAGACAGGGTCACACTTCCTGAATGTGATAATTCGGGGGGGCGTGACACTAACTCTTGGCAAGCTCCTAGACTTCATGACGATCTTCTCGGCGAGTTCCGATGAGCTTCTTTGGCAAGCTCCGAGACTTCTCGATTGGTTCCGACAAAACTTCCGACGAACTCTCGAACTCCCAACGAAATCATGTCTTTGACTCCGGGACTTCATTTTGCTTCATGCCTTGCTATCGTAGTCAATCCTGCACATGTAACACATACTTTGATCTAGATAATTAATACTAAGCATTTAATCATGTTGTCCGGCATGTCATTGGTCCCTCGACGCTTCGTCAGATTCTTCGGCTTATCGTCCTCTCTTGCGGCCTATTGCCCAATCAATCAGTTGACTCTGCAACTCTAATATCCTTGGCATAATATCTGGTCTTCTTGGCCCGATGCCCGAATCTATAGCCTGAAACCTTCTATCGATACATTGACCGATCCTCCGGCTCGACATCCAATCTTCTGACATGTTTTCCTCTGGCACAACATAATTCTTCCTGCTTTAATTATCTCATCTTGATCGAAGCATCCTGCGTCACTCAAAATGCAGATTAAAACATAAACATTTATCGATTGGTTTCATCATCAAAGTCTGAGATTCAACAATCTCTCCCTTTTTGATGATGACAACTAATCGATGACGGAGTTAACCTTGACTCTGGGAGTTTAAACAATCTCCCCCTATTAATATGTCATATAACTCTTGGATTCAAAAATCTAAGCAAACATGTCATGATAAAATCATGCATGACATCAACATACTTCTCCCCCTTTGTCATCAACAAAAAGGAGAAGTCCAACTATTCATTTGTTTGGAATACAAGTTCAATACATTGCATCATAAATCTCCAGTTTTATCATCATGCAAGCCAGTAAAAATTTTGAGTTTTGCAAGTTTGTAAATTTTGCTAGATATGCAAGTTTAGCATGTTTGTTTTGCAATGTTCAAGCTTACAAGTGTTTAAAAAAGAAAGCAAGTTTTGCAACATACAAGCTAGCAATAATTTAGAGTTATGCAAGTTTACAAATTTGTTTTTCTTTGCGATGTGCAAGATAGCATATTTTTGCATCTTCTTGAGATTTCAAGCTAGCAACTCTTGGTGATGTTCAAGATAGTAGTTTCTTCTCTTTTAAAAAGTGCGATTATTTTTGCTTTGCAAAAATGCAAGCTAACAAAATGTTACATTATTTTACAATATGGAAGCTAACAATTTGAGATGTTCAAGAAGCAAGTTCTTTCATCTCTTTTGAGAAGTGCAATTTTTGCTTTCTTCTTGAATTGTGCGAGCTAGCATCTTTTATCTCCCCCTTTGTCATTGTCAAAAAGAAGGGAAGACTCTTTATATCAATTTTCATATTATGACAAAGGTAAGTATCAATTTTATTCGTGCATCATTATATTTTCAAATTAAAATATGTATATTTTCAGAAACCTTACATTTCATTTTTCATGCACGATACCGAATAAATCAATCATCATTATGAGCATATCATATATATTAGGCATTTATCAACATTTTGATCATGATGCCAAACATAAAGCTTTCATGATACACATCATATGCATCATATATATCATCACAATAAAAAGCATAAGTATTGCATGCATTCATATCATCACATGAAGAATATCAAGAAGAACTTGGTGATGAGATATTACTTGATGACTACAAGGAATTGTACATAAAAATCATATCATGAGAGATAAGATCATGTAAATATCAAAAGACATGATTCATATAGTAAATCTCTTCTATTAAGAAAAAATCGTAGGAGTACAAAGATGAGATCTTGAAAAAAAAAATCTCAAGTTATAAATTTTAAAAATTAAGATAAAGCTCATTTAAATTTAAATCATCAAATCAAGATCGTTTTTAAGAGATTCATAAAAAAGTATATATAGATTCGTTAATCTCTCCCTTTTTGAAAACTCGATAAAGAAATCTTTCAAGGAGAAACATATCCTCTTTTTATTTGTTTCATACAAGTATGCCTTTTTCATTTATGCCAAATCAAAACATGTATCATGTTTAAAACTGATAGTGCAAAATTTATTACGACGAAGATCAATAAGACACTTTCATTATAGTAAAAATTGACAATCCATAAATCGCAAGATTCATCATGTATGATTTCGAATTATAAAACCATTAAACATGATTTCAAATCAATATGCTCAAGTTTTTGTATGAAAACATACATCATAGTTTAAAACTGAAAAGGCCACGTTCATTAAATAATTGATAATCCATAAATCTCAAAAATCTTCATGCATAATTTCAAAAAATAAATTTATTAAGCATAATATCATTAAACATGATTTCATTAGGCATTTTTAATCAAAATCATTTTGTTTATCATAAACATATAATTTTCATGATTATTTTCAAAATTACTAGAATGATAAGCATGATTCCTATTTTTTATTTTCATTATTAAACATGCACTTTTCAATAAAATTAATTCTAAACTAAATTAAAAATAACTCATGAAATATATCATGTAAATTCAAAATAAACTAAAGGCGTTTTGATTACCTCAACATCGAAAGCCGTTAAGGCGTAGTTTGCCACCTCGCCTTTATTGATTTTCTCCTCATCTTCGGAGGAGCTCGATTCGTCCCACTTTGTGTTCTTCTTCTTGTGTTCAAAGCAAGTAGTTGCGTTCTTTTTGTACTTGTTCTTTAATTCTAGTTTCATGAACTTTTTAAATTTCTTAGTGAGTAGTTTATGTTCACCATTACTTGAGCTTATGCTCGAGTGGTCTTCAAATGTTTTAAGTTCAAAATCCTTTCTGTTCTTTGGAAGGTGGTTCTTAAGTTCTTTACGTGTATTGCACGTCATTTTATAGGTCATCAAGGACCCTATTAGTTCTTCGATTGGAAATTAGTTTAAGTTTTTTGATTCTTGAATAGCCATTATTTTTGAATCCCAACTCTTATTAAGAGAACGTAAAATCTTGTTTACAAGTTCAAAATCTAAAAAACATTTGCCAAGAGTATTTAAACTAATGACAATATCCGTAAAACGGGTATACATGTCAACGATGGTTTCGCTCGGCTTCATTCGAAAAAGCTTGAAATCTTACATTAAAAATTTAATTTTCAAATCTTTAACTTTCCTAGTTCCTTCATGTATGATTTCAAGAGTACGCCAAATATCAAAAGCCGTTTCGCAAGTAGAAACACGATTAAACTCATTCTATCTAAGGCATAAAACAAGGCATTCATAGCCTTTGCATTTAGAGAAAATGTCTTCTTCTCCAAATCATTCCAATGGTTCATTGGAAGAGAAGACATTTGAAAATCGGATTCGACTATATGCCATAAATCAAGATTCAATGAAAGCAAGAAAACTCTCATTCGAGTTTTCCAATAAGTGTAGTCCATCCTATTGAAAAAGAGAGGATGAATAAGGGAGTGACCCTCTTGAAAGTTGAAAAGAGCCATTTCTCTTTGGGTGTTAAACCAAATGAGAAATCACGAGGCTCTGATACCAATTGTTAGGATCAAGATTCGGCACTAAGAGGGGGGGTGAATTAGTGCAGTAGTAAAAATTACGTCGGTTTGAAACTTTCATACGATAAAAACCGTTTACATTGAAAACCGATCTCGGAAATATCATAACTTAAAGCACATTCGTAAATGAATTGAAGACAGTAAGCACTTAAAGAGGTTTGCAGTAAGGTAATAGCAAGAATAAAATGCAAACCAAAGAACACGGTAGTTTTAGAGTGGTTCGGTCAATGTGACATATATCCACTTTCAGCTTCCTCCTCTAACGAGGTCATCAGCATCCACAAGAGGCCTTCCTTCAATAGGTGAAAGCCAATCACCTTTTACACCCCTCTTCTCCTTTTCACGGGTTTAGGAGATAACCCTTACAAGCACTCACTCTCCTCTCTAAATAGAATTCTAACACTTAAACTAGAGGAGGATTCTCATAAGAGATTTCTATAGTGATTCTTTACTTTTAAACTCTTTATGCTTGTGTGCTTTAACTAGGGATGAGAGGGGTATTTATAGGATTTAGGTTGATTCAAACATGGAGCCTAAAACCATCCCGAGTTCTCCGGGCATGGGTGGTACCATCGCCTGCGTTGGGCGGTACCACTGCCTAGTGTCAGTCTAATACTGACACTGCCCTGGGTAGTACCACCGCCCAGGTCTGGTGGTACCACCACCCAGGTCTGGTGGTACCACCGCCCAGAATGGCGGTATCACCACCTGGCACCCTGCTAGGGGTGGTACAACCGCCCAGACTTGTGGTACCATCGTTTGACATAGTCTCGAATACTATGCCATGACGGTGAGACTTCTTAGGGCACTGTTTGGGCCTCTCATTGGGCCCAACACAATCCTTGTTGAATCTCGAATTTTGATGATATAATCAATTGGTGGGTTAATTGATCTAATCCATATTATTGAGTTAAGTGTGCAGGATTAACTATGATAACCAGAAAACATAAAGCAAGGATACCGGAGTCAAGTTCGATGGACGTTTAAGAGTCCGAAGAATCGTCGGAGATGCTGCCAGAACCAACTGAGAAGAAATCGGGAACCTGTCGGAATTGTCGGAAGTTCGCCGAAGAGATTGTCGGAGGTTCACGGAGATCACCGAGAAGGCTCAGCTACTCGTTAAAGTCATCACAAGTTCGGGAGCTTGATGGGAGTCCGTCGGAAGAAAGTTCGTCGGAAAGCTCGCTAGAACAAGACTCGACGTTCGCGGTTGAAAACTTGCTTAGGATGTGTTTTGTTATGTAGTTCACTTGTAATTAGGATTAGGATTAAGAGATAATCCTATATCCTGGTTAGGGGCCAACTAGGCCCAAAGTCAGATTTGGTTTGGGCTAAAATTAAGCCAAACCAGTGAACTAGAGAGCAACCGCCCAGCACCCGAGAGCTGGGCGGTGACACCTCCTGGGCTGGGCGGTTGCACCGTCCAGCACCCGAGCGCTGGGCGGTGGCACCGCTTGGCTGGGCGGTGGCACCGCCAGCATCGGGAACCCAAAGAGAATTCAAATTTTGGAGCCCAAATTTTGGAGCCCAAATTTGAATCCTCTTGAGGCCTATAAATACCCCTCAAATCTCAGCTGAGATTACAACTTTTGAGAAGCATTTTGATTGAGAGAAAAGTCTTAGAAAGTCTTAGCAAGTCTTGTTTTCAATTTGCTAGAGAGTTCTCCTCCTTCTTTCTTATTGAAAATTTATAAGAGGTTGAACTGTTTGTAAAAGGTTAAAAGAGGGGTATTTACCCTTCCATTTCAAGAGATTTGCTAGTGGAAGGTGGGAGCCTCATCGAAGAGGGGCCTCGCAAGTGGATGTAGGTCATTTGACCGAACCACTCTAAAATCGGCGTAATCTCTGGTTTGCATTTCATTATTGCTATTTACATTACTGCAAACCTTCTTACATGCTTTAGTTCCTTATTACCTTTACTGCGCAACTTTAAGAATACGCTTTCAAGTTAAGCTTTTCAAGTTCTGTTCTTATCGTATGAAAGTTTTTCTAAAACCGAAGTTTTAATCCGCTACACTAATTCACCCCCCCCTCTTAGTGCCGCTCCGATCCTAACAATCCTTACATGGGCCTAGTTGGCCCCTCATTGGGTTGGCCCAAATCCAAACCCAATTATATGCTAACTACGATTCCTAAGACATTTGCTAAGCTAAACAAGTCCCTATGCCATGGTTTCTTCTTGCGAGCTTCCGGCGATCTTTTGACGAACTTTCGACGATCTCTTGACAATGTTCCGGTGGACTCCCAACAAGCTCCTGGACTTCATGATGATCTTCTTGGTGAGTTCCTATGAGCTTCTCTGGTAAGCTCCGAGACTTCTCGGCTGGTTTCGATAAAACTTTCAACGAACGTCCGGACTTCCGATGAACTCTCGAACTCCCAACAAAATCACGTCCTTGACTCCAGGACATCATTTTGCTTCATGCCTTGCTATCTTAGTCAATCCTGCACATGTAAAATATACTTCGATCTAGACAATTAATACTAAGTATTTAATCATGTTGTCCGACATGTCATTGGTCCCTCGATGCTTCATCCGATTCTTCGGCACATCGTCTTCTCTTGTGGCCTATTGCCCAATCGGTCAGTTGACCCCGCAATACCGATATCCTTGGCGTAATATCCGCTCTTCTTGGGACAATGCCCGAATCCTTGGTCTGAAGCCTTCTGTCGATACATCGACCGATCCTCGAGCTCGACGTCAAATTTTCTGACATGATTTTTGTTGAATCTCGTATTTTGATGATGAAACTACTTGATATATGTTTATGATTTAATCTGCGTTTTGAGTGACACAGGGTGCTTCGATCAGGATGAGACAATTAAAACAGGAACATCATGTTGTGCCGGAGGAACATGTCAGAAGATTGGACGTCGGGCCGGTGGATCGGTCGACGTATCGACAGAAGGCTTCGGGTCGTGGACTCGGGCATCGGGCCAAGAAGAGCGGGTATTGTGCCAAGGATATCAGAGTTGCGGAGTCAACTGGCCGATTGGGCAATAGGCTGCAGGAAAGGACTATGCGCCGAAGAATCGGACGAAGCGTCGAGGGACCAATGACATGCCGGACAACTTGGTTAATTGCTTAGGATTAATTGTCTCGATCGAAGTTTTGCTTTAATTGTGCAGGATTAGCTATGATAACGATGAAGACATAAAGTGAAACAAAGTGTCGGAGTCAAGCGCGAAGGATTTGTTGCAAGTTCGAGAGTTCGACGGAAGTCCGAAGGTTCGTCGGGAATGCTACCGGAACTAGCCGAGAATGAGTTGGGAACTAGCCGAGAATGAGTTGGAAGCTCGCCGGAAGGTTCGTTGGGTGTTCGCGGAGCTCGCCGAGAAAGATCGGAGCTTACCGAAGAAGCTCGTTGGAACTCGCTAAGAACAAATCGTGAAGTCTAGGAGCTTACCGGGAGTCCGCAGAATGGTTTCTGAGAGTTCATCGGAAGACCGCCGGAAGTTTGCCGAAAGCTCGCCAGAAGAAGTCTTGACTTGCGGACTTTGTAATAGCTTAAAAAATGTCTTTAAAATCATAGTTAGCACATTAATTAGGGTTAGGATTAGGTGTTAATCCTATAACCCAAGTAGGGGCCAATTAGGCCCAAGTTCGGACTGGTTTGGGCCAAGTTTGGAGCCAAACCAAGTGAGCTGAAATAGTGAAAGAGGTGGCACCGCCCCAGCCAGGAGGTAGCACCGCCCAGGCTATGTCTCCCAGCGAGACTGGGAGGTGCAACCTCCCCAGCCGGGAGGTGGCACCGCCTGAGCTCAGTCTTCGAGCAAGACTGGGCGGTGCAACCTCGCTGACAGAGAGGTGGCACCGCCTGAGCTCAGTCTTCGAGCAAGACTGGGCGGTGCAACCTCCCTGACAGAGAGGTGGCACCGCCTGAGCTCGGTCTTCGAGCTCTGCCAGGCGGTGCAACCTCTCCAGTCAAGAGGTGCAACCGCCTGATCCCGGAATTCCGGGATTTGATCGTTTTGAGCTCCAAATTTGAATTGGGTTAGGGCCTATAAATACCCCACCCATTCAGCACTGAAAAGATACAGACCTACACCGAAATCTTGATCTTTTCTGTGATTCTAAGAGCTCAAAAGTGTTGTAAAGCCTTTAAGTCTCCTCCTTCTGTTCTTCAAGTTTTGTGTTGTAAAGTGAGGAGAGAAAGGTATGTAAAGGTTGTCTCCTGAGCCTGTCAAAAGGAGAGAAACTGTAAAAGGGCAGTTGGCCTTCGCCTATTGAAGGAAGGCCTCTAGTTGACGTTGGTGACCTCGTCGATGGAGGAAGCCAAAAGTGGAGTAGGTCAAGACTGACCGAACCACTCTAAATCTCTGGTTTGCGTTTATTTTGAGCACTTTATCATTACTGCAAACCTCCTTCATAACTACTGCTTTCTGCGCTTTTACGAACAAGTTCTAAGTGTTGTTCTTTCAGAATCTGCATTCAGACGTAAATCGGTGTTTTCGTACATTACAGTTTACGTTTACGTTTTGATTCTGCAAAACTGTCTTCTACGCCTTCACGAACAAGTTTCTAAGTGCTGATCTGTCCGAATCTGCTTTCAGACGTAAACTAGTGTTTTCGTACAATATTTACATTGCAGTTTACGTTTACGCCTTGATTCTGCAAAACTGTCTTCTGCGCTTTTACGAACGAGTTTCTAAAGTTCAGATCCCTTTGAAACTGCGTCTAGACGTAAAATTGCGTTTAGACGTAAAACTGCTCAAACTGTGTTTAGACGTTTTAGACGTAAACTGAGTTTAGACGTAAACCTGCGTTTACACGTAAATCTGCGTTTAGACTTAAATCTGCGTTTAGACGTAAAACTGCATTTAGACGTAAACTACGTTTAAACGTAAAACTGCGTTTTAGACGTAAACTGAGTTTGGACGTAAATCTGCGTTTAGACGTAAATCTGCGTTTAGACGTAAATCTGCGTTTAGACGTAAAACTGCGTTTAGACGCAAACTGCATTTAAACGTAAATTGTGTTTAGACGTAAACTACGTTTAGACGTAAACTGCACTTAATCATAAGTTATCTTAGAGTCGGCTTTTGCTTCAAAACTGATTTTTATCGAACGATCGCAGCTTTTGTTTTTAATCGCTAAAAGATTTCCGCTGCACTAATTCACCCCCCCCCCCTCTTAGTGCTCTTGATCCTAACAATTGGTTTCAGAGCGGGGTATTTCTCATTTCGGATTTACACCCGAGAGAAATGGCTCTTCAAGAGGGCTTTTCGGTCTTTCGTCCACCGTTCTTTAACGGATTGGACTATACTTATTGGAAAACTCGAATGAGAGTTTTCTTGATTTCTCTAAATCTGGATTTATTGAATATCGTTGAAAACAGTTTTCAACTTCCCTCTAAACCGACGAATGAATGGTCGGATTTGGAGAAGAAGTATTTCTCTTTAAACGCAAAGGCTATGAATGCCTTATTTTGCGCTTTGGACAAAAATGAGTTCAATCGTATTTTTACGTGCGAAACAGCTTTTGACATTTGGCGAACACTTGAAATCACGCACGAGGGAACTAGTAGTGTCAAAGACTCGAAAGTTAACTTTTTATTGCATGATTTCGAGCTTTTTCGAATGCAACCAAGCGAGACTATAGGCGACATGTACACCCGTTTCACGGATGTCGTCAATAGTTTAAGAGCTCTTGGAAAATGTTTTTCGGACTTTGAACTCGTAAACAAGATTTTGCGTTCTCTTTCTAAGAAGTGGGATTCAAAAGTAACTGCAATACAAGAAGCTAAAAACCTAAACAACTTACCACTTGAAGAACTAATTGGTTCATTGATGACATATGAAATAGTGCACAATGCACATGATGAACATGTTGAACACAATCACCTTCCAAAGAACAAGAAGGATTTGGAACTCTGGACAAATGAATGCCACTTGAGCGATGACTCAAGTGATGAGGACAATGATGAACAAAACAACCTTCCAAAGAACAGGAAGGATTTGGGACATAGAACATTTGAAGACCACTCGAGCATAAGCTCAAGTGATGGTGAACTTAAACTACAAATGAAACGAAAATTAAAAAGCAAAAAGAATCGAACTACTTGCTTTAAACGCAAGAAGAAGAACAAAAATTGGGATGAATCGAGCTCCTCCGAAGAAGAGAAAGTCAACAAAAGCAAGGCGGCAAACTACGCCTTAATAGCCTACAATGATGAGGTAATCGAAATCCCCCTAATTTATTTTGAAATTACTTGATGCTTTCACGATGTATTTTTCTTTTTTAGTTTAGAATTAATTTTCTTAAAAATTACATGATCATACTAATTAATTTCGAAAATGATGATATTGCATATTTTATGATAAACAAATAAAATGATCTTGATTGAAAATATGAAATCATGGTTAAGAAGTAATAATGTGTATTACGTTGATTTCCATTGTTATTTCTCGATTTTGATTAAGGATCATGTTTGATTTGAAGAAATGCATAATGATAAAATTAAATATTTTGATTAACAATTTTATGCATGAGATTTTAAGCCGATGATAAGCATGTGTTATTCTCATGAGTATATTTGAAAAACTATGGCAAAAATGTGCTCGAATGCATGAACGTGTTAAGATAATTTTTCGAACATTCTTGATTCAATGTTCAAAACACTTAATTGCCATGATGATTTTACACTATAACATGTGGAAATTATATGTTTTGGATACATAAATTTTTATGATCATGAGCATGTTTTATCTTCATAATTGAACTTGAAAATCTATAGCAAAATCTTATCCGAATGCATGAAAGTACTAATTTCATTTTCGGATTCACTTAACAATTGGTATCCTAACAATCGGATTTTCTCTTACACTTATGAAAAATATTTTTCTAAAATGGATTTGATGAAATGATTCCTGCTTATAAATTCCATCTTGAAATATGAATGATAGTGTCTTTGCTTGCAAAGATTTGTTTCACATACATATCTCCTATGATTCATGTGCAGAAAAAGAATTTATAAATCATAATATAATGAGATTTCTTATGCAAAAATAAAGTACTTTTGTGATTCTTTGCTAAAGAGAATAATTATTAAAATCATGATCTTGATAATTATAACATGAAGCTCTTTATAAATTAAGATCGTTCATTATGCTCCCTACATTTATCAAAAAGGAGTTCTTCAAATGAAATGCAACTTGTCTTTTGATTTCATGATATTTTGTGAATTTCGAAATTAATTTTAATGACTTGATTATGAGTTTCAAGTTGACGATTTGATTTGAATAAGTTATGTCTAAATCATAATCATGATCTTGCAAAATTGAAATCACAAATAATATCTTTTGGTATTCATGAATTGATACTCACAATATGAAAGTATTGGTATTCATGACTTGATTTTGATTGAAACATTACATGCATAAATTAATCATTCTTCTATGTTTCAAAAATTCTTTAAATGCCTTAATGATGACTGAAAATTAATTTGCTTTATGATGAATCACGAATCATGACTTGATCTATGATATTGAAATATTTTAATCATGATTCTTGGTTATATAATTCCTTTGCCCTATTAAAAGGATTTGTTGAATGGATCATGTCCTTCTTGAACTTTCTTGATATCATGACAAGATTTTGTAATATGGCTTGTATAATAATTAAAAAAATTTTGGCCATTGATTTCTCCCTTCTTTTCGACAAAAACAAAGAGGAGAAAGTTTTTGCTAGTTAGAACATGCAAAGAAAAGCAAGTGCAATCTTGCACATGAAGCAAGTGTTGAATTGTCATGATTGAACCTAAGAATCTTGCTATGCTTTTGTGCATATATGTTGTGATGAAAATATAGCTTCATGTTATAAAAACTTTCATATCTTTTAAAATAGCTAGAGCTACTTCTCCTTTTGTTGATGATAAAGGGGGAGAAATATATGAATTTTCATCGTGTTAAGATACTATAAGTGCCATATATGAATTTTCATCATGTTAAGATACTATAAGTGCCATATTTGAATTTTCATCATGTTAATATATCAAGAACTTGCATCGTAATTCTACTTGATGATATCTTGCCATGTGATGAAATGCTACGATTTGTTGCTAAAATGATGCATGCAATACTTATGCTTTCTACGTAATGTATTGCATATGATATGAACCTTGATTAAAATTGCCTTGATTTGAATTCAAGGTTTATCTCAATTATGGAATTTTGAAATAAAAATGATTACTCACCTTTGTCATGATTTAGAAATTGACAGAAAGGGTTTTCCCTTCTTTTTGACAATGACTAAGGAGGAGATAACTTGCATGCACAATTCAAGAAGAAAGCAAATTTTCACTTCTCAAAAGAGAAGAAATTGCTATCTTGAACATCTTAAGAAACAAAAAGAACAAAGGTGCTATCTTGCCTATCTCAAGAAGCAAAACATGCTAACTTGCGCATCTAGCAAAGTGGACAAAATTTTCACACTTCGAGAAGCAAGAGTTGCCTTCTTGAACATATCTAATTTGCTAGCTTGCATAATGTAGAACTTGCTATCTTGAACATCTCTAATTTTCATACCAAGTGCTATCTTGTATGCTATAAAACTTGCATATCTAAAACTTGATAGCTTGAATATTCTAAGCATGATTCAACACTTGCTATATGTTCTAGCAAAATTGCATAATGATAAAACTTGATATTATGTTTTTCATGCAATGAGTTGAACCAATATCACAAACACTTGATTGTGATACTTCTCCTTTTTGTTGATGACAAAGGGGGAGAAGTATGTTGATGAAAGTATGTTGATGACATGACATGTGATGCATAAGTTTATGCATATGTTCATGTTGACGTGTTGCAAGTATTCATGATGAATATTGCAATGACTTGAATTCAGTTTGAATTCAAGGTTCTATCAAGATGGCATATTGATAGGGGGAGTTTGTTTAAACTCCGGGAGTTAAGTTTCACTCTGTCATCAAGTGGTTGTCATCATCAAAAAGGGGGAGATTGTTGAATCTCGTATTTTGATGATGAAACTACTTGATATATGTTTATGATTTAATCTGCGTTTTGAGTGACGCAGGGTGCTTCGATCAGGATGAGACAATTAAAGCAGGAACATCATGTTGTGCCGGAGGAACATGTCAGAAGATTGGACGTCGGGCCGGTGGATCGGTCGACGTATCGACAGAAGGCTTCGGGCCGTGGACTCGGGCATCGGGCCAAGAAGAGCGGGTATTGTGCCAAGGATATCGGAGTTGCGGAGTCAACTGGCCGATTGGGCAATAGGCTGCAGGAAAGGATGATGCGCCGAAGAATCGGACGAAGTGTCGAGGGACCAATGACATGCCGGACAACTTGGTTAATTGCTTAGGATTAATTGTCTCGATCGAAGTTTTGCTTTAATTGTGCAGGATTAGCTATGATAACGATGAAGACATAAAGCGAAACAAAGTGTCAGAGTCAAGCGCGAAGGATTTGTTGCAAGTTCGAGAGTTCGACGGAAGTCCGAAGGTTCGTCGGGAATGCTACCGGAACTAGCCGAGAATGAGTTGGGAGCTTGCCGAAGGGTTTTTCGGAAGCTCGCCGGAAGGTTCGTTGGGAGTTCACGGAGCTCGCCGAGAAAGATCGGAGCTTACCGAAGAAGCTCGTTGGAACTCGCTAAGAACAAATCGTGAAGTCTAGGAGCGTGCTGGGAGTCCGCAGAATGGTTTCCGAGAGTTCATCGGAAGACCGTCGGAAGTTTGCCGAAAGCTCGCCAGAAGAAGTCTTGACTTGCGGACTTTGTAATAGCTTATAAAATGTCTTTAAAATCATAGTTAGCACATTAATTAGGGTTAGGATTAGGTGTTAATCCTATAACCCAAGTATGGGCCAATTAGGCCCAAGTTCGGACTGGTTTGGGCCAAGTTTGGAGCCAAACCAAGTGAGCTGAAATAGTGAAAGAGGTGGCACCGCCCCAGCCAGGAGGTAGCACCGCCCAGGCTATGTCTCCCAGCGAGACTGGGAGGTGCAACCTCCCCAGCCGGGAGGTGGCACCGCCAGAGCTCAGTCTTCGAGCAAGATTAGGCGATGCAACCTCCCTGACAGAGAGGTGGCACCGCCTGAGCTCAGTCTTCGAGCAAGACTGGGCGGTGCAACCTCCCTGACAGAGAGGTGGCACCGCCTGAGCTCGGTCTTCGAGCTCTGCCAGGCAGTGCAACCTCTCCAGTCAAGAGGTGAAACCGCCTGATCCTGGAATTCCGGGATTTGATCGTTTTGAGCTCTAAATTTGAATTGGGTTGGGGCCTATAAATACCCCACCCATTCAGCACTGAAAAGATACAGACCTACACCGAAATCTTGATCTTTTCTGTGATTCTAAGAGCTCAAAAGTGTTGTAAAGCCTTTAAGTCTCCTCCTTCTGTTCTTCAAGTTTTGTGTTGTAAAGTGAGGAGAGAAAGGTTTGTAAAGGTTGTCTCCTGAGCCTGTCAAAAGGAGAGAAACTGTAAAAGGGCAGTTGGCCTTCGCCTATTGAAGGAAGGCCTCTAGTTGACGTCGGTGACCTCGTCGGTGGAGGAAGCCAAAAGTGGAGTAGGTCAAGACTGACCGAACCACTCTAAATCTCTGGTTTGCGTTTATTTTGAGCACTTTATCATTACTGCAAACCTCCTTCATAACTACTGCTTTCTGCGCTTTTACGAACAAGTTCTAAGTGCTGTTCTTTTAGAATCTGCATTCAGACGTAAATCGGTGTTTTCGTACATGACAGTTTACGTTTACGTTTTGATTCTGCAAAACTGTCTTCTACGCCTTCACGAACAAGTTTCTAAGTGCTGATCTGTCCGAATCTGCTTTCAGACGTAAACCAGTGTTTTCGTACAATATTTACATTGCAGTTTACGTTTACGCCTTGATTCTGCAAAACTGTCTTCTGCGCTTTTACGAACGAGTTTCTAAAGTTCAGATCCCTTTGAAACTGCGTCTAGACGTAAAATTGCGTTTAGACGTAAAACTGCTCAAACTGTGTTTAGACGTTTTAGACGTAAACTGAGTTTAGACGTAAATCTGCGTTTAGACGTAAATCTGCGTTTAGACGTAAATCTGCGTTTAGACGTAAAACTGTGTTTAGACGTAAACTACGTTTAAACGTAAAACTGCGTTTTAGACGTAAACTGAGTTTGGACGTAAATCTGCGTTTAGACGTAAATCTGCGTTTAGACGTAAATCTGCGTTTAGACGTAAAACTGCGTTTAGACGCAAACTGCATTTAAACGTAAATTGTGTTTAGACGTAAACTACGTTTAGACGTTAACTGCACTTAATCATAAGTTATCTTAGAGTTTGCTTTTGCTTCAAAACTGATTTTTATCGAACGAACGCAGCTTTTGTTTTTAATCGCTAAAAGATTTCCGGTGCACTAATTCACCCCCCCCCCCCCTCTTAGTGCTCTTGATCCTAACAATTTTCTCCGGCATAACATGATTCTTCCTCCTTTAATTGTCTCATCTTGATCAAAGAATCCTGCTTCACTCAAAACACAGATTAAAACATAAATATTTATCGATTGATTTCATCATCAAAATCCGAGATTCAACACTTAGAACAAATGAAGACCACTCGAGCGAAATCTCAAGTGATGAAGGTTTTGAACTCTTGACTATAAAGCTTAAAAAGTTCTTAAAATAAGAATCAAAGAATAAAAATGAACTTAAAAGGAAGAAGCTGCCAAAGAAGAAGAAAGTTTTTAAGGTAGCTTGGGATGAATCGAGCTTATCTGAAGACGAGAAGCGAACCAATAAAGATAAGGTGGTGAGCGATGCCTTAATGGCTTTCGATGACAAGATAACCAAAACCCCCTTAGTTTATTTTGAAATTACTTGATGTATTTTATGAATTATTTTAAAATTAGTTTAGATAAATTATATATATAAATAAAAATTTGAGCATGAAAATTGCATGTTAACTCTTAGCTTAATGCATAATGATGTAAGACATAATGAAAGTTAAAAATTTGAGACCATGTTTATCTTCCTAGTGATTTTGAAAATGATCATGAAAATTGCATGTTTTATGATAAAGGAACAAAATGTTAGATTTAAATTTAATGCTTGTACACCTAATAAGATTAATTCTATGTATGTTTTAAGAAGCAATAATGTGTATCTTGATGATTTCCATATTACTTTTTGATTTTGATTTTAATTAAAAATGCTCTATATTTAATGAAATCTTGTTTGATGATTTAATGATGCATACTGATATAAGATGTAATAAAAATGTTAAAAGTCTTGGTATCATGCTTAATGATTTAATTATGCATGATGATTTGAAGTCTTGGTGATCTTTGTTATTTATGATTTATTGATCTGTCTTTTAGTTTTAAAAATGATGGATAGTTTTCTTGAGCATACTTATATGAAATCAATCACATAAAATGAAACACATGAAAAGGAAAATGAATTATCATTGGAATCAAAATGATAAATCAAATCACTAGTTTAAAGAAGCCTTATGTTTATTGTGTTATATTTTTTGTCATGATGATTTTGATGATGAGATTTGTTTTTCATTTTTAATCAACGATGTATAGATTTGGCATAAAAGAAAAGGGCATGCATGAAAGAAATCAATCACATAAGATGAAACAAAATGGAAAGAATGCATGTTTCTTGAAAATATCTCTGAAGCTTTTCGATTTTTTTTTCAACAAGTGATTCTAGGTGATGAATCTATTTTATGAATTAAGAAAAGTGATTTTGATGATAAGTAAAAATTTGACGATTTGAATTTGAATGAATCTTATCTATAACATGTTTCTCGAAATTATAACTCGAGATTTTCCTAATATGAATCAAGATCTCTCATTTGATCTCTTATGTCTCTTTTTGCCAATTGCTAAAGAGAAAAATTATATAAATTGTTCTTTTGTTTACAACTTAAAAGTTTTCTATGAATCGAGATTTTTTTTTTCTTTTGCTAAAGAAGAGATTCATCGAAACGAATCTTGATTCTTTCACTTAATTAAGATTTATTATGAATCAAGATTTTTCATTAATTATCCTCTTATAATTCCTCTTGATATTTACTAAAGAGGAGATTTTCTACATAAATCATAAGATTTCTTATACATGAATTGAAATCTTTTTCTCCTATGTTTCTTTTTGGGATTCACTAAAGAGAATATCTTTTTTGGAATTCATGACTTAAAATTTCTTTTGAAGATATTTTACTATTTGATCTCCTAATGTTTCCTTTTGATTATTTAAGAGGAGATTGATCAAAATGAATCATATCTTTTGGTATTCACAAGATCTCATCTTTCATGATATAATTTTTCTTTATATAATTCCTTATATTCATGAAGTATATCTCATTATCAAATTTTTCTTGATATCTTCCTGTTAGGATCAAGAGCGGCACTAAGATGAGGGGGGGGGGAGGGGAATTAGTGCAATAGAGAAAATCATCGATTTGTAAAATATTTCATTCATCGAAAACCAATTTCAGAAAGTGCTTGACTTTAGAATGAAAGAACTAGTAGTTATCTAAGAAAGTAATGACAGTAATAAAAAGCATAATGGAAATGAGCATACCGGAATTTATAGTGGTTCGGTCGTTGTGACCTACATCCACTTCTGATTCCTCCTCCATCTGTTGAATCTCGTATTTTGATGATGAAACTACTTGATATATGTTTATGATTTAATCTACGTTTTGAGTGACGCAGGGTGCTTCGATCAGGATGAAACAATTAAAGCAGGAACATCATGTTGTACCGGAGGAACATGTCAGAAGATTGGACGTCGGGCCGGTGGATCGGTCGACGTATCGACAGAAGGCTTCGGGCCGTGGACTCGGGCATCGGGCCAAGAAGAGCGGGTATTGTGCCAAGGATATCGGAGTTGCGGAGTCAACTGGCCGATTGGGCAATAGGCTGCAGGAAAGGACGATGCGCCGAAGAATCGGACGAAGCGTCGAGGGACCAATGACATGCCGGACAACTTGGTTAATTGCTTAGGATTAATTGTCTCGATCGAAGTTTTGCTTTAATTGTGCAGGATTAGCTATGATAACGATGAAGACATAAAGCGAAACAAAATGTCGGAGTCAAGCGCGAAGGATTTGTTGCAAGTTCGAGAGTTCGACGGAAGTCCGAAGGTTCGTCGGGAATGCTACCGGAACTAGCCGAGAATGAGTTGGGAGCTTGCCGAAGGGTTTTTCGGAAGCTCGCCGGAAGGTTCGTTGGGAGTTCGCGGAGCTCGCCGAGAAAGATTGCCGAAGAAGCTCGTTGGAACTCGCTAAGAACAAATCGTGAAGTCTAGGAGCTTGCCGGGAGTCCGCAGAATGGTTTCCGAGAGTTCATCGGAAGACCGCCGGAAGTTTGCCGAAAGCTCGCTAGAAGAAGTCTTGACTTGCGGACTTTGTAATAGCTTATAAAATGTCTTTAAAATCATAGTTAGCACATTAATTAGGGGTAGGATTAGGTGTTAATCCCATAACCCAAGTAGGGGCCAATTAGGCCCAAGTTCGGACTGGTTTAGGCCAAGTTTGGAGCCAAACCAAGTGAGCTGAAATAGTGAAAGAGGTGGCATCACCCCAGCCAGGAGGTAGCACCGCCCAGGCTATGTCTCCCAGCGAGACTGGGAGGTGCAACCGCCCCAGCCAGGAGGCGGCACCGCCTGGGGCTCAGTCTTCGAGCAAGACTGGGCAGTGCAACCTCCCTAACAGAGAGGTGGCACCGCCTGAACTCGGTCTTCGAGCTCTGCCAGGCGGTGCAACCTCTCCAGTCAAGAGGTGCAACCGCCTGATCCCGGAATTCCGGGATTTGATCGTTTTGAGCTCGAAATTTGAATTGGGTTGGGGCCTATAAATACCCCACCCATTCAGCACTGAAAAGATACAGACCTACACCGAAATCTTGATCTTTTCTGTGATTCTAAGAGCTCAAAAGTGTTGTAAAGCCTTTAAGTCTCCTCCTTCTGTTCTTCAAGTTCTTGAGTTGTAAAGTGAGGAGAGAAAGGTCTGTAAAGGTTGTCTCCTGAGCCTGTCAAAAGGAGAGAAACTGTAAAAGGGCAGTTGGCCTTCGCCTATTGAAGGAAGACCTCTAGTTGACGTCGGTGACCTCGTCGGTGGAGGAAGCCAAAAGTGGAGTAGGTCAAGACTGATCGAACCACTCTAAATCTCTGGTTTGCGTTTATTTTGAGCACTTTATCATTACTGCAAACCTCCTTCATAACTACTGTTTTCTGTGCTTTTACGAACAAGTTCTAAGTGCTGTTCTTTCATAATCTGCATTCAGACGTAAATCGGTGTTTTCGTACATTATAGTTTACGTTTACGTTTTGATTCTGCAAAACTGTCTTCTGCGTCTTCACGAACAAGTTTCTAAGTGCTGATCTTTCCAAATCTGTTTTCAGACGTAAACCAGTGTTTTCGTGCGATATTTACATTGCAGTTTACGTTTACGCCTTGATTCTGCAAAACTATCTTCTGCGCTTTTACGAACGAGTTTCTAAGTTCAGATCCCTTTGAAAATGCGTCTAGACGTAAAATTACGTTTAGACGTAAAACTGTCCAAACTGTGTTTAGACGTTTTAGACGTAAAGTGAGTTTAGACTTAAAACTGCTCAAACTATGTTTAGACGTTTTAGACGTAAACTGAGTTTAGACGTAAATCTGCGTTTAGACGTAAATCTGCGTTTAGACGTAAATCTGCGTTTAGATGTAAAACTGCGTTTTAGACGTAAACTGAGTTTGGACGTAAATCTGTGTTTAGACGTAAATCTGTGTTTAGACGTAAATCTGCGTTTAGACGTAAAACTGCGTTTAGACGCAAACTGCATTTAAACGTAAATTGTGTTTAGACGTAAACTACGTTTAGACGTAAACTGCACTTAATCATAAGTTATCTTAGAGTCGGCTTTTGCTTCAAAACTGATTTTTATCGAACGAACGCAGCTTTTGTTTTTAATCGCTAAAAGATTTCCGCTGCACTAATTCACCCCCCCCCCTCTTAGTGCTCTCGATCCTAACAATTGGTATCAGAGCGGGGTATTTCTCATTTCGGATTTACACCCGAGAGAAACGGCTCTTCGAGAGGGCTTTTCGGTCTTTCGTCCACCGTTCTTTAACGGATTGGACTACACTTATTGGAAAACTCGAATGAGAGTTTTCTTGATTTCTCTAAATCTGGATTTATGGAATATCGTTGAAAACAGTTTTCAACTTCCCTCTAAACCGACGAACGAATGGTCGGATTTGGAGAAGAAGTATTTCTCTTTAAACGCAAAGGCTATGAATGCCTTATTTTGCGCTTTGGACAAAAATGAGTTCAATCGGATTTCTACGTGCGAAACAGCTTTTGACATTTCGCGAACACTTGAAATCACGCACGAGGGAACTAGTAGTGTCAAAGACTCGAAAGTTAACTTTTTATTGCATGATTTCGAGCTTTTTCGAATGCAACCAAGCGACACTATAGGCGACATTTACACCCGTTTCACGGATGTCGTCAATAGTTTAAGAGCTCTTGGAAAATGTTTTTCGGACTTTGAACTCATAAACAAGATTTTGCGTTCTCTTTCTAAGAAGTGGGATTCAAAGGTAACTGCAATACAATAAGCTAAAAACCTAAACAACTTACCACTTGAAGAACTAATTGGTTCATTGATGACATATGAAATGGTGCACAATGCACATGATGAACATGTTGAACACAATCACCTTCCAAAGAACAGGAAGGATTTGGAACTCTGGACAAATGAATGCCACTTGAGCGATGACTCAAGTGATGAGGACAATGATGAACAAAACAACCTTCCAAAGAACAGGAAGGATTTGGGACATAGAACATTTGAAGACCACTCGAGCATAAGCTCAAGTGATGGTGAACTTAAACTACAAATGAAACGAAAATTAAAAAGCAAAAAGAATCGAACTACTTGCTTTAAACGCAAGAAGAAGAACAAAAATTGGGATGAATCGAGCTCCTCCGAAGAAGAGAAAATCAACAAAAGCAAGGCGGCAAACTACGCCTTAACAGCCTACAATGATGAGGTAATCGAAATCCCCCTAATTTATTTTGAAATTACTTGATGCTTTCATGATGTATTTTTCTCTTTTAGTTTAGAATTAATTTTCTTAAAAATTACATGTTAAAAAAAAAAATTATTATGATCATACTAAGTAATTTCGAAAATGATAATATTGCATATTTTATGATAAACAAATAAAATGATCTTGATTGAAAATAAGAAATCATGTGTATTACGTTGATTTCCATTGTTATTTCTCGATTTTGATTAAAGATCATGTTTGATTTGAAGAAATGCATAATGATGAAATTAAATATTTTGATTAACAATTTTATGCATGAGATTTTAAGCCGATGATAAGCATGTGTTATTCTCATGAGTATATTTGAAAAACTATGGCAAAAATGTGCTCGAATGCATGAACGTGTTAAGATTATTTTTCGTACATTCTTGATTCAATGTTCAAAACACTTAATTGCCATGATGATTTTACACTATAACATGTTGGAAATTATATGTTTTGGATACATAAATTTTTATGATCATGAGCATGTTTTATCTTCATAATTGAACTTGAAAATCTATAACAAAATCTTATCCGAATGCATGAAAGTACTAATTTCATTTTCGGATTCACTTAACAATTGGTATCCTAACAATCGGATTTTCTCTTACACTTATGAAAAATATTTTTCTAAAATGGATTTGATGAAATGATTCCTGCTTATAAATTCCATCTTGAAATATGAATGATAGTGTCTTTGCTTGCAAAGATTTGTTTCACATACATATCTCCTATGATTCATGTGCAGAAAAAGAATTTATAAATCATAATATAATGAGATTTCTTATGCAAAAATAAAGTACTTTTGTGATTCTTTGCTAAAGAGAATAATTATTAAAATCATGATCTTGATAATTATAACATGAAGCTCTTTATAAATTAAGATCGTTCATTATGCTCCCTACATTTATCAAAAAGGAGTTCTTCAAATGAAATGCAACTTGTCTTTTGATTTCATGATATTTTGTGAATTTCGAAATTAATTTTAATGACTTGATTATGAGTTTCAAGTTGACGATTTGATTTGAATAAGTTATGTCTAAATCATAATCATGATCTTGCAAAATTGAAATCACAAATAATATCTTTTGGTATTCATGAATTGATACTCACAATATGAAAGTATTGATATTCATGACTTGATTTTGATTGAAACATTACATGCTTAAATTAATCATTCTTCTATGTTTCAAAAATTCTTTAAATGCCTTATGTGATGACTGAAAATTAATTTGCTTTATGATGAATCACGAATCATGACTTGATCTATGATATTGAAATATTTTAATCATGATTCTTGGTTATATAATTCCTTTGGCCTATTAAAAGATTTGTTGAATGGATCATGTCCTTCTTGAACTTTCTTGATATCATGACAAGATTTTGTAATATGGCCTGTATAATAATTAAAAAATTTTGGCCATTGATTTCTCCCTTCTTTTCGATAAAAACAAAGGGGAGAAAGCTTTTGCTAGTTAGAACATGCAAAGAAAAGCAAGTGCAATCTTGCACATGAAGCAAGTGTTGAATTGCCATGATTGAACCTAAGAATCTTGCTATGCTTTTGTGCTTATATGTTGTGATGAAAATATAGCTTCATGTTATAAAAACTTACATATCTTTTAAAATAGCTAGAGCTACTTCTCCTTTTGTTGATGATAAAGGGGGAGAAATATATGAATTTTCATCATGTTAAGATACTATAAGTGCCATATTTGAATTTTCATCATGTTAAGATATCAAGAACTTGCATCGTAATTCTACTTGATGATATCTTGCCATGTGATGAAATGCTACGATTTGTTGCTAAAATGATGCATGCAATACTTATGCTTTCTATGTAATGTATTGCATATGATATGAACCTTGATTAAAATTGCCTTGATTTGAATTCAAGGTTTATCTCAATTATGGAATTTTGAAATAAAAATGATTACTCACCTTTGTCATGATTTAGAAATTGACAGAAAGGGTTTTCCCTTCTTTTTGACAATGACTAAGGAGGAGATAACTTGCATGCACAATTCAAGAAGAAAGCAAATTTTCACTTCTCAAAAGAGAAGAAATTGCTATCTTGAACATCTTAAGAAACAAAAAGAACAAAGGTGCTATCTTGCCTATCTCAAGAAGCAAAACATGCTAACTTGCGCATCTAGCAAAGTGGACAAAATTTTCATACTTCGAGAAGCAAGAGTTGCCTTCTTGAACATATCTAATTTGCTAGCTTGCATATCCTTGAACTTGCTATCTTGAACATCTCTAATTTTCATACCAAGTGCTATCTTGTATGCTATAAAACTTGCATATCTAAAACTTGATAGCTTGAATATTCTAAGCATGATTCAACACTTGCTATATGTTCTAGCAAAATTGAATAATGATAAAACTTGATATTATGTTTTTCATGCAATGAGTTGAACCAATTTCACAAACACTTGATTGTGA
Source organism: Musa acuminata AAA Group (assembly GCF_036884655.1). Lineage (NCBI taxonomy): Eukaryota > Viridiplantae > Streptophyta > Magnoliopsida > Zingiberales > Musaceae > Musa > Musa acuminata. Next base: position 6,567,787 of record NC_088339.1, on the reverse strand, counting down.
TACTTCTCCTTTTTGTTGATGACAAAGGGGAGAAGTATGTTGATGAAAGTATGTTGATGACATGACATGTGATGCATAAGTTTATGCATATATTCATGTTGACGTGTTGCAAGTATTCATGATGAATATTGCAATGACTTGAATTCAGTTTGAATTCAAGGTTCTATCAAGATGGCATATTGATAGGGGGGGTTTGTTTAAACTCCGGGAGTTAAGTTTAACTCCGTCATCAAGTGGTTGTCATCATCAAAAAGGGGGAGATTTTTGAATCTCGTATTTTGATGATGAAACTACTTGATATATGTTTATGATTTAATCTGCGTTTTGAGTGACACAGGGTGCTTCGATCAGGATGAAACAATTAAAGCAGGAACATCATGTTGTGCCGGAGGAACATGTCAGAAGATTGGACGTCGGGCCGGTGGATCGGTCGACGTATCGACAGAAGGCTTCGGGCCGTGGACTCGGGCATCGAGCCAAGAAGAGCGGGTATTGTGCCAAGGATATCGGAGTTGCGGAGTCAACTGGCCGATTGGGCAATAGGCTGCAGGAAAGGACGATGCGCTGAAGAATCGGACGAAGCGTCGAGGGACCAATGACATGCCGGACAACTTGGTTAATTGCTTAGGATTAATTGTCTCGATCGAAGTTTTGCTTTAATTGTGCAGGATTAGCTATGATAACGATGAAGACATAAAGCGAAACAAAGTGTCGGAGTCAAGCGCGAAGGATTTGTTGCAAGTTCGAGAGTTCGACGGAAGTCCGAAGGTTCGTCGGGAATGCTACCGGAACTAGCCGAGAATGAGTTGGGAGCTTGCCGAAGGGTTTTTCGGAAGCTCGCCGGAAGGTTCGTTGGGAGTTCGCGGAGCTCACCGAGAAAGATCGGAGCTTGCCGAAGAAGCTCGTTGGAACTCGCTAAGAACAAATCGTGAAGTCTAGGAGCTTGCCGGGAGTCCGCAGAATGGTTTCCGAGAGTTCATCGGAAGACCGTCGGAAGTTTGCCGAAAGCTCGCTAGAAGAAGTCTTGACTTGCGGACTTTGTAATAGCTTATAAAATGTCTTTAAAATCATAGTTAGCACATTAATTAGGGTTAGGATTAGGTATTAATCCTATAACCCAAGTAGGGGCCAATTAGGCCCAAGTTCGGACTGGTTTGGCCAAGTTTGGAGCCAAACCAAGTGAGCTGAAATAGTGAAAGAGGTGGCACCGCCCCAGCCAGGAGGTAGCACCGCCCAAGCTATGTCTCCCAGCGAGACTGGGAGGTGCAACCGCCCCAACCAGGAGGTGGCACCGCCTGGGGCTCAGTCTTCGAGCAAGACTGGGCGGTGCAACCTCCCTGACAGAGAGGTGGCACCGCCTGAGCTCGGTCTTCGAGCTATGCCAGGCGGTGCAACCTCTCCAGTCAAGAGGTGCAACCGCCTAATCCTGGAATTCCGGGATTTGATCGTTTTGAGCTCGAAATTTGAATTGGGTTGGGGCCTATAAATACCCCACTCATTCAGCACTGAAAAGATACAGACCTACACCGAAATCTTGATCTTTTCTATGATTCTACGAGCTCAAAAGTGTTGTAAAGCCTTTAAGTCTCCTCCTTCTGTTCTTCAAGTTCTTGAGTTGTAAAGTGAGGAGAGAAAGGTCTGTAAAGGTTGTCTCCTGAGCCTGTCAAAAGGAGAGAAACTGTAAAAGGGCAGTTGGCCTTCGCCTATTGAAGGAAGGCCTCTAGTTGACGTCGGTGACCTCGTCGGTGGAGGAAGCCAAAAGTGGAGTAGGTCAAGACTGATCGAACCACTCTAAATCTCTGGTTTGCGTTTATTTTGAGCACTTTGTCATTTACTACAAACCTCCTTCATAACTACTGCTTTCTGCGCTTTTACGAACAAGTTCTAAGTGCTGTTCTTTCATAATCTGCATTCAGACGTAAATCGGTGTTTTCGTACATTACAGTTTACGTTTACGTTTTGATTCTGCAAAACTGTCTTCTGCGTCTTCACGAACAAGTTTCTAAGTGCTGATCTTTCCAAATCTGTTTTCAGACGTAAACTAGTGTTTTCGTGCGATATTTACATTGCAGTTTCCGTTTACGCCTTGATTCTGCAAAACTGTCTTCTGCGCTTTTACGAATGAGTTTCTAAGTTCAGATCCCTTTGAAACTGCGTCTAGACGTAAAATTGCGTTTAGACGTAAAACTGTCCAAACTGTGTTTAGACGTTTTAGACATAAATTGAGTTTAGACGTAAAACTGCTCAAACTGTGTTTAGACGTTTTAGACGTAAACTGAGTTTAGACGTAAATCTGCGTTTAGACGTAAATCTGCGTTTAGACGTAAAACTGCGTTTTAGACGTAAACTGAGTTTGGACGTAAATCTGCGTTTAGACGTAAATCTGCGTTTAGACGTAAATCTGCGTTTAGACGTAAAACTGCGTTTAGACGCAAACTGCATTTAAACGTAAATTGTGTTTAGACGTAAACTACGTTTAGACGTAAACTGCACTTAATCATAAGTTATCTTAGAGTCGGCTTTTGCTTCAAAACTGATTTTTATCGAACGAACGCAGCTTTTGTTTTTAATCGCTAAAAGATTTCCGCTGCACTAATTCACCCCCCCCCTCTTAGTGCTCTCGATCCTAACACGATCGAGGTCATTGGCATCCACTAATGGTCTTCCTTCAATAAGCGAAGACCAACCAACTCTTTATAGTGCTTTTCTCTTTTTCACGGGTTTAGGAGATAACCCTTACAAGCTTCACACCTCTCTTGAATTATCTCAACACTTAGAAAGGGAGAAGGATGACTCTTGCACTTTTACAACACTTTTAACACCCCAAGAACTCAAGATTTTTTCATACTTTTGTGCCCTTTCATGCAGAAAAGGATGGGGTATTTATAAGCCCCAATTGCTTCAGAATTGGAGCCAAAAAGTATCACATCCCCGGATTTCGGGGTACTTGCGGTACCACCGCTATTATTGGGTGGTACTACCGCTTGCAGACTCACACTAGGCGGTACCACCGCCCAGTCTGGGCAGTACCACTGCTTGATAGAGCTTGGAGACCGAGCTCTAGCAATGCCACTGCCTAACAAGGGTGATACCACCGCTTGGCAGCATTTACTGTCAACGGTACCACCGCTCTGACCACCTAGGAGACTAAGACACCAAGCGATGCCACCATTAGCCCTGGTGGTGCCACCGCCGACCCTGACTTCAGGTGTTGAATGGGCTGTTCAACCAGCCCAATTCAGCCTTGTTAAGGGCCCAATTGGCCCCTAACTGAGTTAGTAGGATTACCTCCCAATCCTAACTCAACTAAGGTATATTTATGATATCTAAGATAATTAAACAAGCAGACTCTGTCTAGTATATCGATTGTTCTTTCGGCGAGCTTCCGATGATCTTCTGACGAACTTTCAATGATCTTTTAGTAATGTTCTAGTGGACTCCCAGCAAGCTTCTGGACTTTATGACGATCTTCTTGGCGAGTTCCTATAAGCTTCTTTGGTAAGCTCCTGGACTTCTTAGTCAATTCCGACAGAACTTCTGACTAACGTTCGGACTTCCGACGAACTCTCGAACTCCCAACGAAGTCTCGATATTGACTCCGACCCAATATCTGCTTCTTATCTTACCGCTATCATAGTTAATCCTATACACTTATCTCAACATATAGATTAGATCAAATAATTTACCAATTGATTTCATCATCAAAATTCGAGATTCAACAATCTCCCCCTTTTAGATGATGACAATCAATTGATGATGAAGTTTAACTAACTCCTCCTATCTATATGCCATATTTGAGAAAAGATATACTTGAATTCAAGCATCATACCGATAAGTTATATTCATTTAAACTTATCAATATGCACATCATGATACTTATCATGATTTAGCAATTCAAAATACGATACCATATATTTATGATGTCAAGACTTGTCATCCATTTTCAAGTCAATGATGATAGACAATCATCATTTTCAAATATGATACAAATTTTGAATATGAAATTTAGCAAGATGACAATTCTTAAGAAAAGATAATAATTTATCAATCCATGGCAAGATTTTCGAATATGAAATTTAGCAATATAACAATTCTTGATAAAAGATAATAATTCATCAATCCATGGCAAGATATCAATTGAAATTAGCAAGTTAAGCTCATAATATCTTATCATAATGAAAGACATTTATCAAGCACTCATGAAACATTTCAAGTATCTATAATACATTTTAAAATGTTTCAAGTATTTATGACAAGATACATTTTATACAATTATCTCAAACAATCAATTTATCATCAATTTGTCATATTTCTCCCCCTTTGTCATCAACAAAAAGGAGAGCAATTTAACTATGCAAGTGTGGTAAAAATTCAAGCAAGTTTCACAATGATTTATCCAAACCATAAGCAAAAACTTTGCATGATAACTTTTTGGATAAGCTAATATTTTTACTCAAGGGCTTTTTGGTTCTTCTTTAGATGTGCAAGTTTCTTTCTTCCTTTGTCATAAAAAAAAAAAAGAAGATGAAGAAGAGTAAGGAAGGAATCCATTAAGAACCAAATTTATGAAATCAAATCCCCATTCTTTGCAAGTGATCATCTCATACTAAAAATTCATAATAATTCTTCTTTCATAAAAAGATTAAGGAAGAATTCATGGGAAGAGAGCATCATATGAAAACGAAATACACAAATCTGTTTCTCATTAAAAATTCACAAGAGTGAAATCCATGAAAGATGTATTTGTCGAGGAAATCCATGAGTAAAGTGATTAAGTGTATCAAAAATCATTTAAGAGATGGAGCAAGGTTATGAAGCAAATTTGATATCAAGTGAAGAGGAAGATAAAAACAAAATAAATTTATGAAAACTCCATTTATGAGATGAATTAATAGGAAAATAGTCCGAAAAAGAAATATATAAACTCATGCATTCGGACAATTTAACATCTCTAACTCTCTTCTAATAAAATCAAATTGTTCTTCATTTAAATGTTTTGTAAAGATATCAACTAATTGATGTTTTATATCAATAAACTCTAAAGATATGTCATGGTTCTTAACATGATCTCTTATGAAATGATGTCTAATGTCAATATGTTTAGTTCTAGAGTGTTGAATAGGATTTTTTGTTAAATATATTGCACTCGTGTTATCACATTTTATGGGAATATTCTTAAGGTGAATCTTATAATCTTCTAATGTATTTTTCATCTATACAATTTACACACAACATGCACTCGCCGCTATGTACTCAGCTTCAGTTGTAGATAATGCAACTGAGTTTTGTTTCTTGGAAGACCAAGAGACAAGTGCATGACCTAAGAATTGACATATTTCAGATGTGCTTTTTCTATCTATTCTATATCCAGCAAAATCCGCATTAGCGTAAGCAATTAGTTTAAAGTTTTCAGATTTTAGATATCATAATCCTATATTAGTGTTACCTTTAATATATCTAAGAATTCTTTTAACTACTTTAAGATGAGATATCTTAGGATTAAATTGAAACCTAGCACAAAGTCCAATGCTAATCATGATGTTCGGTCTAGTTGCGGTAAGGTATAGTAAACTTTCTATCATACCCCTATAAGTTTTTTGATCAAAGTATTCTTCACTTTCGTCAATGTCTAACTTAGTGGAGGTACTCATGGGAGTATTGATAGCCTTTGAATTTTCCAAATTAAACTGTTTTAACAAGTCTAATGCATATTTAGTTTGACTAAGAAAAATACCATCATTAAGTTGTTTGATTTGTAAGCCTAAAAAGAAAGTTAGTTAATCCATTAGACTCATTTCAAACTTTTGGCTCATACTCTTGGCAAATGATTCACATAAAGATTCATTTGTAGAACCAAAAATAATATTATCAACATAAATTTGAATACTAAGAAAATTATTTTTAAAATTTTTAATAAACAATGTGTTGAATCTCGTATTTTGATGATGAAACCAATTGATAATTATGTTTATGTTTAACTGCATTTTGAGCGATGCAGGTCTACTTGATCAGGTTTAGACAGTTGACGCAGGGGGAATTGACGTTGCGCCGGAAGAGATCACGTCAGGATATTGGATGGCTGAATGCTTCGAACGTCGGGCATCGGGCCAAGGAGAGTGAAATTGCGCCAAGGATATCGAGGTTGCGGAGGTCAACCGCCGATTGGGCAACAATCCGCAAGAGAGGACGATGCACCGAATAATCGGACGAAGCGCCAACCAATGACGTGCCGAGCAACAGAATGTCAATTCGCGTTGTAATAATTGTCTAGATCGGAGTTGAGTTTTGGTTTGTGTGTGCAGGATTAACTACGATAACGATGAAGACATAAAGCGAAACAAAGTGCTGGAGTCAAGCGTGAAGGATTTGTTGCGAGTTCGAGAGTTCGACGGAAGTCCGAAGGTTCGTCGGGAATGCTGTCGGAACTAGCCAAGAATGAGTAGGGAGCTTGCCGAAGGGTTTTTCGGAAGCTCGCCGGAAGGTTCGTTGGAAGTTCGCAGAGCTCACCGAGAAAGATCGGAGCTTGCCGAAGAAGCTCGTTGGAACTCGCCAAGATCAAATCGTGAAGTCTAGGAGCTTGCCGGGAGTCCGCAGAATGGTTTTCGAGAGTTTATCGGAAGACCGTCGGAAGTTCGCCGGAAGCTCGCCGGAAGAAGTCTTGACTTACGGACTTTGTAATAGCTTAGAAAATGTCTTTAAATTCGTAGTTAGCACATTAATTAGGGTTAGGATTAGGTGTTAATCGTATAACCCAAGTAGGGGCCAATTGGGCCCGAGTTCGGACTGGTTTGGGCCAAGTTTGGAGCCCAACCAGTGAGCTGATTTGGCCTAGGCGATAGCACCACCTAGGCTAGGCGGTGGCACCGCCCAACACCCGAGAGCTGGGCGATGACACCTCCTGGGCTGGGCGGTTGCACCGTCCAGCACCCGAGCGCTGGGCGGTGGCACCGCTTGGCTGGGCGGTGGCACCGCCAGCATCGGGAACATACGAGAATTCAAATTTTTGGAGCCCAAATTTGAATCCTCTTGAGGCCTATAAATACCCCTCAAGTCTCAGCTGAGAAGACAACTTTTTGAGCAGCAAGTGATTGAGAGAAAAGTCTTAGAAGAGTCTTTGCCTTTCTTGTTTTCAATTTGCTAGTGTTCACCTCCTTCTTTCTTGCTGAAAATCTGTAAGAGAGTGAACCGCTTGTAAAAGTTGTAAGAGGGGTATTTACCCTTCCCTTTCAAGAGATTTGCTAGTGGAAGGTGGGAGCCTCATCGAAGAGGGGCCTCGCAAGTGGATGTAGGTAACTTGACCGAACCACTTTAAAAACGACGTAATCTCTGGTTTGCATTTCATTACTGCTATTTACATTACTGCAAACCCTCTTACTTGCTTTATTTCCTCATTACATTTACTGTACAACTTTGCGAATACGCTTTCAAGTTAAGCACTTCCGATTCCGATTTTTATCGTACGAAAGATTTATGAAACCAACGTTTTAAGCCGCTGCACTAATTCACCCCCCCCCCCCCCCCCCCTCTTAGTGCCGCTCCGATCCTAACACAATGTAGTATCAACCTTGCCTTTAGAGAAATTATTTTAGATAAGAAAAGAGCTAAGTCTTTCATACTAAGCCCTTAGGGCTTGTTTTAATCCATAGAGAGTTTTATTCAATTTAAACAAATGATTTGAAAAATTATCATTCTTAAATCTGGGAGGTTATTCAACATAAACTTCTTCAGAAATAAAGCCATTAAGAAAAAAACTTTTGACATCCATTTGAAATAACATAAAATCATTACTACTAGCATAGGCAAGGAGCATCCTTATGGCTTCTAATCATGCCATAGGAGCGAAGGTTTCGTCATAATCGATACCTTCTTCTTGGTTAAAACCCTTGGCCACTAATCTAGCCTTTTTTCTAACCAATTAAATATAAATCTAATGCTTGTACACTTAACAAGATTAATCATATTTTTTCTCAATTTTAATTAAAGATGCCCTATGATTAATGAAATCAAGTTTCATTTGAAGTAATGATTTGATATCATGCTTAATAAGTTTATGTTTCGAATTTATGCATGATGATTCTTGAGATTAATGGATTATCGATTTTTACGATAATGAACGTGGCCTTTTTAGTTTTAAACTATCATGTATGTTTTAATACGAAAAACTTGATCATTCTTATATGAAATCATTGATACTAAATTCATCTTGCTTGTTTCTAAAGATCTATTTAGTACCAATACCTAAATGGCCATTTAGCCTTGGAATAAGCTTCCACACATCATTTCACTCAAATTGGTTCAACTCTTCTTGCATTGTGATAACCCATGAATCATCTTTCAAGGTATAGTCAATGCATTTAGGTTCAATTTGAGAAAGAAAAGTGGCGTTGGCACAAAAATTTTTAAGAAAAAACGAGTTTGAACCCCTTTTGATATGTCTACTATAATTAGTTCCTTAGGATGAGCATATACATACTTCTATTCCTTGGGTAAGGATGTTTCAGAAGAAGATGCATCTAAGTTGCTAATTGGAGGAGAGGGTTCATTTAAATTCAAAACATCAAAATTAAGATTATCATCAAACTCATTTTTCTTAAATTTGGAAACTTCATTAAAGACAACATGAATAGACTCTTCTATAACCAAAGTTCTTTTGTTAAAGATACGAAAGGCTTTTAAAATAGTAGAATAGCTAAGAAAAATCCCTTCGTCGGATTTTACATCAAACTTTCCTAAGGCATCTTTTTCATTCAAGATAAAACATTTATAACTAAAAACTTTAAAGCATGAAACATTAGGTTTTTTGTTATTCTATAATCCATAAGGAGTTTTGAAAAGTAATGGTCTTACTAGAACCCTATTTATGACATAGCATGTCGTATTAACAGCTTCGACCCAAAAATATTTGGGTAGGCTATGTTCGTTCAACATGATTTTTGTCATTTCTTGTAAATTTCTATTTTCTCTTTCTATTACTTTATTTTGTTGATGATTTTTTGGAGTAGAGAAATTATGGTTTTATCCGTTAGATTCATAAAAATTTTGGAAACCACGGTTTTGAAATTCACCATCGTGATCACTCCGAATTGAGGAAATCATAAAGCCTTTTTCATTTTGAACAAGTTTAAAAAACTTAGAAAAATAGCTAAAGCAATCACTTTTATGTGCAAAGAAGTATGTCTAAGTATATCTATTATAATCGTCCACAATGACAAAAGCGTATTTGTTGCCTCCTAACCTTGATGCATCAATTGGTCCAAACAAATCCATATGGATCAATTACAATTGTCTAGCGGTGCTTATTTGATTCTTTAGTTTGAAACTATATTAGAACCCTTACAGATTATAATCTTGGGGTTGATCTCTTTAGGGGATTGGTCTTCTTGGAACTCTATAGGGGTTCCTTCCTCCACGTTGCTGCTTAAAGGCTGTAAAAAATTCATCTATTGCATGTTAAAAGAGGATGACTAAATAGCTATTTATAGGGTTTCTAAACCCTAACTCTTAATATGACTCCTACTTAAGACTCATATTCCTTTACAACTCCTAATACTTCTCTAAGAATAACTCCTAATAGGACTCCTACTCAAGACTCCTATTCCTTTACAACTCCTACTGCTTCTCTAAGAAATAACCTCCTAACCTTAGCCGGCCTCTTCACCTCTTTAATAGGGGTCGGCTAGGTAGGTTAACATGAATGCCCCTCGCAATTAGGACTCTCCTAGCTAGAGTACTAACTGACCCACCCTCTTCAAATCAGCCTTGTCCTTGAGATTGGGATTCCATGAACTTAGGGAACCGAGTCTTTAGCTCCTCATATGATTCTCATATGGCATCTTCAAATGGTAAATTATTCCAATACACTAGTACTTCAGTAGAGGGATGTTGGCGATGCATCACGATCTTGTGGTCGAGGATGGCTTGTGGTTGGGCTTGAATAACTCCATCCTCAATAGCGTTAGGTAGTTGGATCTGGGGTGACTCGTGTTCTCCCAACTTGGGCTTTAGGCATGACACGTGAAAAACAGGGTGAATTTTGGTATCCTCAAGCAATTTAAGTCTATACACCATGGCTCCAATACACTCTTTGATCTGATAGGGCCCATAAAAACATGGGGATAGCTTCATGGAGGCTCGAGTATTGATGGAGAGTTGCTTGTATGGCTATAGGTAAAGATAAACCCAATCTCCTACTGAAAATTCTCTTTCGCTTCGTCGTGTGTTGGCTTGCTGCTTCATTCTGGCATAGGCAGTAGAGAGATTATCCTTTAATAGCTATAGGAGTTTGTCCCTATCAATCAATTCTTGATCAATCTGATCTATCTTGGCCGAGCTAATTACATACATTAGAATCATAGGAGTCAGACAACTATATAGTGCTTCATATGGGGCACATTTGGTAGATAAATGATATATAGTATTATACCACCATTCGGCCCAGGGAAGCCATTTCACACACTCCTTTGGTCGGTTGTTGGCAAAACACCGAAGGTACGTCTCTACACACTTGTTTACCACCTCTGTTTAGCTGTTAGTTTGTGGATAATACGTTATGCTCATCTGAAGTTTGGTGCCTTGTAATGAGATAGCTCAGTCCAAAATTTACTGGTGAAGATCCTATTATGATCACTTACAATGGACCTTGGCATCCCATGCAGTTTAACAATATTTTCTATGAAAATCTAGGCAATACTAGTAGTAGTGTAGGGATTTCGCATAGCACAAAAATGAGCATATTAAGTCGATCAACCACCATGAGAATTGTGCTTTTACCTTTGGAAGGTGGCAGCCCTTCGATGAAGTCCATGGAGATGTCAGTCCACACCGAGTCTGGTATTGTAACATCCCTCGTTTCTGAATTTTCATATAAGTTTCTAATTATAATGTAAGTATCTATTTTAAATTTGATAAAAAGTCAAAGTATGAATCTGAGAACTTATTCATAAGAGTTGGAGGATTTGTTAAAAAAAAAAATCTGAGGACCTATATGTAAACCCTAAGGACCTAATCATAAATATAATAAATACAAGGACTAAATTGCAAAATGCACAAAATGACAAATCCCACCATTTAAGCCTCTCTGCCTTCATTCTTAAGGAAGCAGAGAAGGCAGCTGCGTGGATGATCAGGGAAAGAAAGAAAGAAATAAGAAGAAGAAGAAGAAGAAGAAGAAAAGAAGAAGAAGAAAAAAATCGGGGCTTTAAGGTTTCTTGCTCAAATCTTCTCATTTAGGGTCAAAATTCTTAAAGGCAAGTGTTCTAACCCCATCCTACAGAAGTTTTAGTCTATGTTCCTATATTGATTCGGAAAGATTTATGCTTAGGATCTGATATTTCTCTCTTGGGACATAAAACCAAGGATCTGAAATTTTTTTGGTAAACTGACCCCTATACACTGTTTCAGCTATAATTTTTAGCACCAAAGGTGGATTCAGGCAAGACCTAGCTCGTTTGAAATTAGACTCTTATATATTTCTTTTTACACTAATTTTGTAGATTTTGGACACCGAATACTTATCTAAACGTCTGTTTCAAATGAGCTATAGATGCTGCAGAACAGGGATCAATATTTCTGACCTTTCAATACTAAAATATCTATAAGTCCCTGTTAGAAATTCTGATTTGTACCAAACTGATTTCTTTCGAAACTAGACTTGTAGACCTTTCTTTTGACATATAGATTGAAAAATTTGGAATTCAAATGCCTACCCTATTATCTGTTGAATCCGACCCTATAAATTCTGCAAGACAATGATTTTGTTTTTGACCTTGTGTTACCAAATCAAAGGTAACTCCTTGTTGGAAACCATGATTCGTACGAAACTTGTTTCAACAGAAAATAGATTGATATATCTTTTGACAATAGTCTTTTTGAGGGTATTGGAGCATAATTGACAATCTGAATCATTTGTTCAATGTGCCTCTTGAATTCTGCCAGAAATCGAGCTTTGATCGATTTCGTATCTTCTGTTTCCGTTTGTTTGGAAATAGATTTTGTTCAGATCCCTTCACTCAATTGTGGCTTATATTAATGTTTGAATTCTCATTTGCTCTTGTCTATAAATTATTACCATTCCTGAACATATTGTGTAACGTTTATGCTATATCACATTGACTTATATAGGCACATGTATAACCCATTGTTCCGCATTTGTTTCGATGTGTGCCTATTCTAGTTTCTTTCCTTTGGATATCGAATTCATCTAACCTTCTGATCTGAATTGAGTTGTATGTGATTGCTTGGATTCCATATGTGCCCTTGCTTTCAATTCCTTTCAAACCTAAATATAATTGTGAAAGATTATTACTTACTTCGGATTGACTCGTAATGGCACATGTACGTTTTGTTGTTCCGCGTGTGCTTCCGATATGTGCTATTCATTGTTCATACTATCCTTTTGTACTCTGGTGTTTGTGGGATATTTGTGAACCTTTGCCAGAAATGGTAAAGGGAGTTATGCATAGAACCTGCGATGCTCTGTCGGCCCCCTCTGACTTCACCTAGACATGGGTGGATGGAGCTCCCAGACGTGGGAGACCTCCCAAACGTGGGAGACTTCTGTCTGGTGGTCATTCAGAAATGGATGAATCACATTCTGTCTGTGGTCCCACTACACCTTCTGTATGTTTGATATGATATCCAGAGCTTTGATTATGTGTTTCTGTACATGCTCTGGATAAGAATGATATGAATGCAACGTCAAAGACGACGTTTGAGATTCTGTTTGGTATTTGTTATTGATATGCTCCGAAATGTTCCATACGCCATTTATATGCTCCGGAACATTTCATACGCCACTGATAAGCTCCGAAACATTTCATTTGTTATTTATATGCTCCGAAATGTTTTATTCATCATTGATATGCTTCGAAATGTTCCATATGCCGTTGATATACTCCGGAACATTTCATACGCTATTGATATGCTTCAATTACTCTGTGTTCCATTTGCTATGACCTGATATGTTCTGAAATGTCCTATTTGCTATTGATATGCTCTGAAACATTTCATTCGTTGTTGAAGCAACTCTGTGTTCCATTTGCTATGACTTGATATGTTCTGAAATGTCCTATTTGCCATTGATATGCTCCAATTTCTCTATGCCCCATCTATTAGGAACCAAATATGTATGATTGAAATGACAATTGTGATTCTACACCTAATGATATTACGTCTATGAATTCTTATATTCTGCCTTGTATTTTGAAACTTTATCTCTTTGGAAATTGTCCTCTTTTGACATGGATATGTTAGTCACTTGCTGAGCTCTATATGCTCACCCCTTTGTTGTATAAATTTTTCAGGATAGCTTGTCGCTTGCTTAAATGTTAAGATTGGGCTGAGGCGGTGGAAAGCTAAAAGATTTTGGGCAGATCTTTATTAGTATATATGTTTTTGTTGTATAAGCACACGCTGCATCTAATGAAATGTTGACGATGAATCTAAACTTGTGGATTTTGTATAAGTTTAAAGGACCTCTCATGTTTAAGATTCTGGAATGTTAAGTTTAATGTATGATGATATGAACTTGGGGTGAATAATTGGAGTTCTGAGTGTATAATTTATTTAGCTTGTGGATTTATAAATGTTGTTCATGTTTGACAAGTTGGCTTAGGTTGCCATAAATGTGAATTATCGAGTGATGTGATATATGATTATAAACTGCACAGGTTTTATAGATGTGAATTTGATAGAATGTTTTTCAGTGTCCTCAAATGTGTGTTTGGATCCTGGATTGGTTTGCGATTAAAGTTTTAATAATATCGCTATTATTTTGAGGGGCGTGACAGGTATGGGTAGTGGTTGTAGCTTCCTTGGACTTGCCACTGTTTCACCCTTGTACTGTTAACATACATCACATTGTGCCACATATTCAACAATAATTTTTTTCATCCCTCTCTAGTAAAAATTTTGCTTCACTCTTTTGTAGGATCTTAGGAATCTGGAGTGCCCGGTTGAAGATGTGGAGTGCATTTCATGCAGGATAATTTTGATGCAAGGGGAGTCAGGTATAAGCACAATGCGATGTTTGTAGCATAGATCCCTCGAATCCCAAGTGTAGTGGGCTATTGCACTTGGATTCTCCTCCAATTTTTTATGATATTGCTGATCTTTTGATCCTTCTTCTATTCTCCTCCACTTGGCTGGGCGGTGGCACCGCCCAGCACCCGAGAGCCAGGCGGTGGCACCGCTTGGCTGGGCGGTGGCAACGCTAGTACACTGTCAGTATTAGACACTGACAGGCGGTGGCACCGCCATTGAGAAGCGGTGGCACCGCCAGCATCGGGAACCAAAGAGAATTCAAATTTTGGAGTCCAAATTTGAATCCTCTTGAGGCCTATAAATACCCTTCAATTCTCAGCTGAGATTACAACCTTTGAGAAGCAAGAGATTGAGATAAAGGTCTTAGCAAAGCCTTTAGCAAGTTTTTGTTTTCAATAGCTTGAGTATTCACCTCCCTCTTTCTCTTTGAAAATTTGTAAGAGAGTGAACCACTTGTAAAAGGTTGTAAGAGGGGTATTTGTCCTTGCCCTTCAAAGTGATTTGCTAATGGAAGTTGGGAGCCTCTTCGAAGAAGGCTTCGCAAGTGGATGTAGGTCATTTTGACCGAACCACTTTAAATCGGTGTGTTCTCTGGTTTGCATTTACTTATTGCTATTTACCTCACTGCAAACCTTCATATGTGCTTTACTTCCTCATTACTTTTGTTGCACACCTTTATGAATAAGCTTTCAAGATAAGCACTTCCGAGTTTGGTTTTTTATCGTACGAAAGATTTTTCCAAAATCGAAGTTTTAATCCGCTGCACTAATTCACCCCCCCCCTCTTAATGCCGCTTCAATCCTAACAATTGGTATCAAAGCCCGGTATTTCTCATTTTGGATTTACACCCGAGAGAAATGTCGCTTCATGGCTTTCAAGAGGGCTTATCGGTTGTTCGTCCGCCGTTATTTAACGGATTGGACTACACTTATTGGAAAACTCGAATGAGAGTTTTCTTGATTTCTATGAATTTGGATTTATGGAATATCATTGAAAACGGTTTTTAACTTCCCTCTAAACCGATGAACGAATGGTCAGATTTGGAGAAGAAGTATTTTTCTTTAAACGCAAAGGCTATGAATGCCTTATTTTACGCTTTGGACAAAAATGAGTTCAATCGGATTTCTACGTGCGAAACGGCTTTTGATATTTGGCGAACACTTGAAATCACGCACGAGGGAACTAGTAGAGTCAAAGACTCGAAAGTTAACATTTTATTATATGATTTTGAGCTTTTTCGAATTCAACCAAGCGAGACTATAGGTGACATGTACACCTGTTTCATGGATGTCGTCAATAATCTAAGAGTTCTTGGTAAATCTTTTTCGAATTTTGATCTCATAAGTAAGATCTTAAGATCCCTTCCAAAAAGGTGGGATCCTAAAATAATTGCAATACAAGAAATAAAATATTTAAATATTTTTCCACTTGAAGAACTAATTAGCTCGTTGATGACATATAAAATGGTGCACAATACACATGATGAACATGATGAACAAAATCACCTTCCAAAGAACAGCAAGGATTTGGAACTCCGGACAAATGAATACCACTTGAGTGATGACTCAAGTGATGAGAACAATGATGAACTTAAACTTCGAACACTAAATCTTAATAACTTTATTAAACAAAAATCTAAAATAAACAATGAACTTGAACGGAGGAAGAGGCCAAAGAAGAGGAAGGCAACCAAGGATGAATCAAAAACTTCCAAAGGTGAAACGGCGAATTGGGCTTTGACGAGCTTCGACTACAAGGTAAGTAACTCAACTCTCTTGAATTATTTTGAAATTACATAATACTTTTCATGAGTTATTTTTAATTTAGTTTAGGATTAATTACATGAAAATAAAAAAATTAGAAATCATGCTTATCATTCTAGTAATTTTGAAAATAATCATGAAAATTGTATGTTTATGATAAACAAAATGATTTTGATTAAAAATGCCTTATGAAATATGATATCATGGCTAATAAATTTATTTTTTGAAGCTATGCATGATGATGATGAGTTTTGGGTAATTTATAGTTTATTGATTATTGATGATTTCCATAATGATCTTTTACGATTTATGGATTATCGATTTATACCATGATGAAAGTTGCTTTAGAAAATGATGCACAGCTTTTGTATGCAAACTAAGCATGAAAAGATAGATTCACCTAAAAAGAAAAATGTATGACTACAACAAATAACAAATGATTTTGGTTGAAAATACTTTATGCTCAATGAAACTATCATTGATGAATATGCTTTATGTTTAATAGTTTCTTTGGCTTATATGCTCTATCATGAAAAATATTTTGAAAATAAAAGAAATCATGTTTGATTTGAAGTAATGCATAATGATCATGCTTAATAATGCATTTTTTGATTTGACATAAAAGTGGCTTTAAAAAATGATGTATGTTTTGATTTGACATAAATGAAATAGGCATGCTTATATGAAATAGTGAAGTGTCATGCTTGACAATTGTATACTTAATGATACATAAAGTTATAATAAAAATAATAATATTTTAATACTATGATTTGACGATTTTATGCATGACATTGTAAAGTTATATATAATGATACATAATGATGAAATTATGTAATAAAAATATTAAACATTTTGAAACCATGTTTTAGTGTCATGCATATTGATAATGCTTAATAAATCTTGAAATTATGCATGATGAATCTTACGATTTATGGATTATTGATTTTTACCATAATGAAAGTACCTTATTGATCTTTGTTGTAATAAATCTTACTCTTTCGGATTTAAACATGATACATGTTTTTATTTGGCATAAATGAAACAAAATCATATATTTTGAAACAATCGAAAAGAGGGAAACATTCTTGAAAATTATTTTGCTCAATCTTATTGATTTTGATGAATCCATTTGTATCATCTTTGTGAATCTCTTGGATTTTAATAATGATTTTGATGATTTAAATTTGAATAATTTTTTATCGAAATCACGATCTTGGTCTCTTGAAATTTATAAAATGAAATCCTTTATGAATCAAGATTGTTTTCTATTTAAAAGGAGATTTGTCGAAATGTTTCATAGTCTTTTAGTATTCATGATCTTGATAATTATGTTTTGAAACTTTATGTAAACCAAGAATGTTCATCATGATTCTCTCTTTGAATATTTAAAGAGGAGAATTTTCTAGATGAATCATGATTTTGATGATTGAATATTTGATGTGCATGATTTGAGATCTTGCTCTCCTACTATTCTTTTTGCTATTCACCAAAAGGAAGACTAATTCTAATAAACCATGATATACTATATGAATTTTATTGTATTCATGAAGTAATATCTCATCATTAATTTTTGTTTATATTCCTTTATGTGATGATATGAATGTATGAAACAATTATGATATGATTTTTTATACAATTCCATGTATTCGTGAAATATTTATCTCATCACCCAATTAATTCCTCTTGATACTCCTAATGTGATGAAGTGAAATTATGCATGAAATTCAAATGGGGAGAAGTTTTGATCATGCATGGTAGGATATAATTTGACAAATTGATACCATCATGATATGAAACATTTATGATTTGCAATGATGTATGCAATACTTGTGCTTTCTAATTATGATGTGATGTATTACATATGATGTAAATCATGATTTAAAATACTATGAGTTGTTACTAAAATGATATATTATAAATATTGATTTAATGTTTTGTATCATGAATACTCTAAATGATGAATGTTTGGTATCATGATCAAAATGTTGATAAATAGTTAAAAATTTTAGTATCATGTATGATATCCTCATAATGTTGATCGATTTATTCAATATCGTGCATGAATGAATATAAGGATTTTGAAAATGTGCATATTCTAATTTGAAAATATGATGATGCACAAATAAAATTGATACTTACCTTTGTCATAATTGATGTAAAGGGTCTTCCCTTCTTTTTGACAATGACAAAGGGGGAGATAGCTAGCTTGCACAAGTCAAGAAGATGCAAAACTTGATTGCTAGCTTGCCTATCTTAAGTAACAAAGATTGCTAACTTGCTTATTTCAAGAAGCAAAAGTTGTCTTTTTGAACATCATTATCTTGCCTATCTCAAAATACAAAACATGCTAACTTTTTACGGAAGCAAAATTGCTAGCTCAAACATTACAAAGGAAGCAAAAATTTGCTAGCTTGAAACTTGCATATCATGAAAATTGCTAGCTTGTAGTCTAAAGAGAAGCAATTAGTTGTTCTCTCAAGAAAAGCAAAAATGCTAAACTTGCACATCTTTAGTTGCTACATTACATGATGATAAAACTTGATATTATATTTTTTTTCATACAATGTATTGGACTTTTTACCTCTAAACACTTGATACTTGGAATATTTTAAAATGTGATCTTGATAAGAATATTTCAAGTTGCTCTTTGTGCTATATCTTTTCAAATGAATCATGAGCCTTGATATCATATATTTCATAACATAGAAATAACAAGATTTCTTTGCCTTGTATGCCTTATGTGATGATTGTACATCAATTTGTTTTATTATGAATTATATGAATCTTGATCGTGAACTTGTTAAGAAGAATTTTAATGAACCATGAATCATATCTTTGGTATTCATGAATTGATCCTTATTGATACATTTCATGAATTCTTTGCATATTTAGCTTGTTGAATGGTTGAAAATTTTAGCCATTGAGTCCTCCCTTTCTTTTTTACTATGATAAAGGGGGAGAAGGTTTTGCTAGCTTGTGCATTGAAAATGAAAGTAAACTTCCTAGCATGCTAAGGAAGTAAAACTTGCAAGCTTGCACTTCTCAAAAAGAGAAGAAAGATCTTGCCTATCGAAAGAAGCAAAAAGTGCAAAACTTAGAAAACTTATAACAAAATTGCTCTTGCCATGCTTTGTATCAAAAATAGGTTGATATCCTTAAAAGCATCACATTAAATTTTTTAGTGTATTGTAATGTATCACATGTATCACAAATTGAAATTTTTTAGACTATTATCATATCATATTTAACAATTGATATCTTTCATTGATATGATAAATTATCATCTCATGATGTATCGCATAATGATATCATGATTTGCGATTGTATCATGTGATCCTTGGTGAATTTTCACATTGATATCCTTCATGAAATGATTTCTTTGCATTATTATCTTGTATGTATCGTGTGATGATTGAAATATTGATTGATGCAAAGTTGATGTAAAAGTCTAAATTATTGGTTCCTCTCCTTCTTTTTGACATTGACAAAGGGGGAGAAAGTTATTGCTAGCCTACACACTTGAATGAAGAATTTGCTAGCTCGATAATTATAATGAAGAAATTTGCTATATCAAACATCATAAATATTATTACTTGCAAAGAAAAGCAAAGTGCAATCTTGCATAAAAATTCAAGTGTTGAATTGCCATGATTGAACTTAAGAATCTTGCTATGCTTTTGTGCTTATATGTTGTGATGAAAATCTAGCTTCATGTTGCAAAAACTTGCATATCTTTTAAAATAGGTAGAGCTACTTCTCTTTTTTGTTGATGACATAGGGGGAGAAGTATATTGATGACTTCATGCATTGAATTGAATAATTTATATATATTTGCATGATGGTTTAAACATTTTTCATAACATGTGATGAATGTTACTTGGATTTGGGATAATCCAAGTGTTCTATCAATGGCATATTGATAGGGGGAGTTTGGTTAAACTCCGGGGAGTTAAGGTTAACTCTGTTAGTCATCAATTAGTTATCATCATCAAAAAAGGGGAGATTATTGAATCTCGGATTTTGATGATGAAACTAATTGATTGTGTTTAGATGTTTAACTGCATTTTGAGTGATGCAGGTCTACTCGATCAGGATTAGACAGTTAACGCAGGAGGAATTGACGTTGCGCCGGAGGAGATCACGTTAGGATATTGGATGGCAGAAGGCTTCGGACGTCGGGCATTAGGCCAAGAGCGGAATTGCACCAAGGATATCAGGGTTACGGAGGTCAACCGCCGATTGGGCAATAAGCCGCAAGAGAGGACAATACGCTGAAGAATCAGACGAAGCGCCAACCAATGACGTGTCGGGCAATAGAATGTCAATTCGCGTTGTAATAATTATCTAGATCGGAGTAGAGTTTTGGCTTGTGTGTGTAGGATTAACTACGATAACGATGAAGACATAAAGCAAAACAAAGTGTCGGAGTCAAGCGCGAAGGATTTGTTGCGAGTTCGAGAGTTCGACGGAAGTCTGAAGGTTCGTCAGGAATGCTGCCGGAACTAGCCGAGAATGAGTAGGGAGCTTATCGAAGGGTTTTTCGGAAGCTCACTGGAAGGTTCGTTGGAAGTTCGCGGAGGTCGCCGAGAAAGATCGGAGCTTGCCGAAGAAGCTCGTTGGCACTCGCCAAGATCAAATCGTGAAGTCTAGGAGCTTGCTGGGAGTCCGCATAATGGTTTTCGAGAGTTCGTCGGAAGACCGCCGGAAGTTCGCCAGAAGCTTGCTGGAAAAAGTCTTGACTTACGGACTTTGTAATAGCTTAGAAAATGTCTTTAAATTCATAGTTAGTACGTTAATTAGGGTTAGGATTAGGTGTTAATCCTATAACCCAAGCAGGGGCCAATTGGGCCCAAGTTCGTACTGGTTTGGGCCAAGTTTGGAGCCCAACCAGTGAGCAAAAATAGTGTAGGCGGTGGCACCGCTAGTACACTGTCAGTGTCAGACATTGACAAGCAGTGGCACCGCCACTAACAAGCGGTGGCACCGCCAACATCGGGAACCAAAGAGAATTCAAATTTTGGAGCCCAAATTTGAATCCTCTTGAGGCCTATAAATACCCCTCAATTTTCAATTGAGATTACAACCTTTGAGAAGCAAGAGATTGAGATAAAAGTCTTAGCAAAGCCTTTAGCAAGTTTTTGTTTTCAATAGCTTGAGTGTTCACCTTCCTCTTTCTCTTTCAAAATTTGTAAGAGTGTGAACCACTTGTAAAAGGTTGTAATAGTGGTATTTATCCTTCCCCTTCAAAGTGATTTGCTAGTGGAAGTTGGAAGCCTCTTCGAAGAAGGCTTCGCAAGTGGATGTAGGTCATTTTGACCGAACCACTTTAAATCAGTGTATTCTCTAGTTTGCATTTACTTATTGCTATTTACCTTACTGCAAACCTGTTGGGAAATCATTGGGGGGCGACATCATATGCGCAGCGGAAGAACAAGAAAAACAAAATCCCCAATTCCCAAAAAAGATGTTCGTCGTCGTGCGAAGATTGGTGCGCAAAAAATCCGCAAAACACAAAACTGCGTATAGAGATTGTGTTACCTAGGGAGATCGTATATCCCTGTTTCCTTACAGATCCTTAGGAGAGGGTGAAGGAGGTCAAGCGTCCTCCTCTCTAGCGGTGATCCACACAGCAGGGTTGCGACGACGCTCCTCAAAACTCCAGGCCTGCTCTGAGGTGGAGAGGGAGAGGAGAATAGGAAAGGCAAGCAAAGACTCTAGCCTATGAGGCTGTGAATCCCTCCTATTTATAGAGATCCCGTGTCAAACCCTAATGGGTCCTTCCCTAGTGGGTATTGGATCTGCATCCAATAAGACAAGGGCTCCGTCGAATATCTCATATCCGAACCTCTACTCATCGCAATGCCTACCATATTTGTGTGACCCTCTAGGCCCAATATCGAGCTGGCCGTGAGTCATACCTGTCAGAACTCCTTCTAACTCAGTGAATTATTATCTCTGTAATAATTCACTCGACTCATCGACTACGGACGTACTAGGCCACTACGCCGTAGTCCCCAGACGATACAGGGGAATCCAATCCATTGGACCTGTCTGTCCTCAGTTACCATGTACCTATAGTCCCTCATCCATCTAATATCCCAGAGACCGTATATCGAGCATGGTGTTTTCAGACCCATACGGTTTATACTCGAGTCTCGCTCTAATCGGATTCTCCCGGAGAACTCTTTCTCTCTCAACCCGAATGACCCTGGCCAGGGATTTGTCTGAGCAAGAACACATAGGATATTCCTCTCATGACGCCGAGAGTGGATGATCCTCTATTGACACTCAATAGCCCTCGTAAGGTCGACTACCACTCCCAATGACCAGCTGTACTAGATCTGGGGACAGCCAAACCTATAAGTCTGGTATCAAAGAGTGGAGCACTCATACAGGACATCCTTGGTGTCTTAAGTCTAAGGACCAGATACACCACTAGGACTACGGAATCGCTGTCTGACAATAAGGCATCATCAACCATCCAGCATTCCGTAAGCGCATCAATTAGTGAACTCATTCTCCAATGAGCACCTGTACTGTATCCCTAGTGTCCCTACACGAGCAGCTATGAGACCAGCTGCATCCATCATATGGACGGGTATACAGCACACCAGTCTATCCGGTTATCACGATGTCCCTCTCGAGTAACCTATGACCGGGATTATTTAGGATATGTGTTTATAGGTGAATCGATCTCATTATCGTGATCTCATCACGATCCGATTCCCATTGCACAAATCCAAGGACATCACAATATATATATGCATTTATGCAATAGTTATAAAGTGATATACGCCAAAATATAATAAGCAAAAAGATTCTGTATCAAGTCATACGTGCCATCACTCACGTGATTGGCTTGCTGGGCACCTATGACTAGCAAAACCTTCATATGTGCTTTACTTCCTCATTACTTTTGCTGCACACCTTTATGAACACGCTTTCAAGATAAGCACTTCCGAGTTCGGTTTTTATCGTACGAAAGATTTTTCCAAAATCGAAGTTTTAATCTGCTGCACTAATTCACCCCCCCCCTCTTAGTGCCGCTCCGATCCTAACAAATTGAGAGCTTTAGCACCACTTTAATGATTATTGATCCATTTACTAAGGATTTACACTCTAAAGTATTTAAAGAATATATTTAAGCAAGCCATAAATTTGGTGATAGATGTTCAGGTGAATGTTATTATTGATATTTTTTACTTAATTAAGGTTATTTATTTCTATTATCTTACTTACATTTATATTTATGTATATTATAGTTGAATGTGATAACATGATTATCTTGATAAGATAAATTATATGGGTCATAATGAATTATATTACGAAAGGTTCATAGTATTGTGGTACATAGAATGAAGTATAATATTGATGATATACAATTGCTATGACTTGCATTAGTAGTTAAACTTAATATATTATTATTATACCTATTTAATTTATTAGCTTATTTTAAAATTCTAGCCTTGTATAAAATGCTTTTCAGAAATTTTAGAATCTAATTATGTAAAGTTATTTTGAAATAAAATTTTATTTTATTTATTTTAATTTTAAAATTTTTATATATTATTAATTAATGGGTGATGTGAGAGAATGTTAGATAATATAATGCTATCTAATTAGGTAAGATATATTATAAATTTATTTGGATTTTGATGATGGCTATCGACCAATAGAAGAAAAGTCCAATTATAATAGGATTTCTCAGGCGATGGTTTTGATGGGAGAGACTCTCTTAATTATCATTCTTGACCCTTTGCTCTCGCCTATAAAAGGGTAGGATCGCCTAGGGATATACAACCAGTCATTGAGATTATAGATCTATTCTCAATCTTCTTGAGTCCCTAATCCATCGCTCATAATGGTTCTACGAAGGATAAAGACAAAAGAGAAGGCGATTGTAGTTTTTCTTGCAAATTGACATCGTTATAACTTTTGGATCTGACAATGACGTATTTGTAGATCAAATAAATACTTTCTGAATGACATCAAAAAGTATGCATCATATATATGATCTATCATTATTTGATTTTAATTTTTACTGCTAAAATTTTTCGCATAATAGGAGCATAATCATGATTTTTATATGTATATATAAAACCTTACATTTGTTGCCTTTGAACTTAACATTTTTTAGAGACATAGTATTTCTTTTTTTAAATTTTAATCACACTACAGCTTATGAAAGTATCTTTAATTTATTGTACGGGTTTGAGGATCTTTAATTAATCTGATACCATTTCTTGGATGAAAGTTTTAATGGAGAAATTATATCTTTTCTATAATAAACATAACTTAGAAAGAAGAATTAGTTAACTCTTGCTATGAATTTAAAGTATTTAAAAATAGAAACTAAAGCAAAGAATTTTTGAGTGATAATTGCTTAGATGTACTTGCATGGCAAGCATGGACAAATGGCTACAAAATGCTTGCTGTCAATTCCCTTTTCTTTCCTTCTTAATCTCTCAATCGACAACACGCCTTTGTGCTGCAAAAGACAAAAGATAACACCCCTTGTCATGTCTTTGGATATCGAGATGAAGATAAAGTCACTGGTTGATGTTGAATTCTACTATGGATTTCTACCATAAGTTGAGCATATTATCTCTTAGCAAAATCGATTGTTGCAAGCTTTGGTGCTATTATGTTGAGTTTTCTGCTATTAAGACCTTCTCCTGGGCTATGATATAAAGTTAGGAAAACATTGAGGAAATTGACTTGCTAGAAGGGTCGAAGATGAGGGCCTAGACTCTCCTAGAGGCTCCTATCAAGAAGAAGGCAGATGGAAGGTGATGTTGCTGCTTGTTGTCTTTTGCTTCTCCTTTTCTTCTCTTCCTCTTTTTAATCTCTCCCTCTCCTGCTCTCGATCAAGGAGAAGCATGGCTGCTCTTGTTGTGATGGAGAGAAGAGGAGTTGGGGAAGTTGCTGGTTCAACCTAGACACATACCACTTGAGGAAGGCTATGATTCTTTGATCTCCCCATGGATAGAAGAGGGGCTGCGACCTCCTTACGTTATAAGCTATGATTGAAAGAATCCTAAAGTGATCAGGACTCCTTAGAGACCAGGTAATGAGGTAATTCTTAGGTGCGCAAAGAGTTACTCGCACACAAGGAGGTGTGCTTCTCCTGCATGCGTAGCTTTATTCTAGCCATCCATTTTTTTCTGAGGCCTGAGTCCTACTTGAATTAGAATTTAATCAAGTGGTGTGCTGATATGAAGCTAACATGGATAAGTCGCCCTTTGCAGTTGACATTTGACTTGGTTTAGTGAGCCATATCTTGCTTTAATGGCTGATATTGGTTTTGATCTAGACTCAGCAAAAGCGTCTTTGATCAGTTAGAGAACTTGATCTAAGCATAGGAATGGGTGTGTATGACACACTCGTGTGGGTTCTGATTTAATAGTATATTGGGTATACAACCATCATATTTTATGAATATTTAGAATCTTTAATAATTGCTACATAATACGAAATGCCAATAGAATTATTGTTTCTGTGAACTGTATGACCAAATATTATTTCAGATGTTTGTGAACATCGTACGGAGTGGAATTATTTTATATCACGCGAAACACACGCGTAAAAGAAGAAGACAACGCTAACTCCTGCAGGAAGCAATACCATCTCTCTCTCTCGTGATGCATATGGTTTGTGTGCCTCAAGTGCCTGAGTCGTCGTTGAAGACGGCTGGCTCCGGTGACCCTTGCTTATTGCTGCTCCTAGTCAGAACTGGTTGCCCATTGTTGTAGCTAGTTTCAGATGGATTGGCAAAGTGCACTTGACTCCACTCTGCAATACGGCGGCTTCGAAAGCAGTGTCTGCTGTCTTCAACCCAAGAAAACTGTGATTGTCCGCTCTGTTGCAGAGTCCATCCACTGTTGCTGCTGCCCGTCAGATTCTTCCTGGGTGAATCCTCGTGATACGGCGTGCTGTTCCCCTCCACCAAGGGATTCTGGGCCAGCCAGCCTTGCGCAGAAGACAACGGACGGCGGCGGTCATAGCAAGCTGCCGTTGCAGTTTGCATGACCGGCCCTGACACATTAGGTTTGCCGGTGTTATCCACAATCGATTCTAGCAGGTCATCAAATTCGTATCTTGCGTGGGGTGGCACGGCGGCGCTCAAGGGCAGCAGCGATTGCTGCACAGGCGTGGGGTCGTGTTCGTATCCTGCTTGCTGCCCCAGCGGCGTCGCAGCGAGAGATGCAGCGGCGAAACCGCCAGCCTCCTCCGCCTTGATCATGGTGTCACAGCTGGGATTAACACCATGCGTTGTGTCGGCATAGGCTTCCTCACTCTGCCACCCCGAGCTCAGTTCGTATTGATGTGTAGGCTGCCGCCCGATGCTGAAGATGCCCCTTCCCGACGGCTTGAAGTGGCACAAGATCACCTCCTTGTCCACACGCGTATGGGCCAAATGGCCGGAAAGCCTGTACTCGTACATGACCCACTTGGTGCCCGTGGTCCTCTTCTTGTTGCTTTGGCGATCGATCACATCTACGAAGAACTTGAAACCCATACGAGTCCCGATGACGCGACCCTCCTCGTCGGTGACACTCTTCCGTTCGATGCTCGCTCTCCAGTGGCCGAACCCGCCGACGATGCGGCTCAGCCTGCCGTTGGAAGCGTTGGACCGCTTCATCCTGGTGAAGTAGTAGAACTCGCCCTTCTCCGCAGCGTACTCGAACTCGTAGCTCAGCCACCATGGCTCTCGAGCATAGACGTCTGCTTCGGGGATGAGGTCGAGAGGGACGGGAGCGTCATTGGCCTTCTTGTGAAGGTACTCCACAATCAATATGCGATCCGTTGGTGTGAACTTGTATCCTCCGGAAGGCTCTTCGTAGATTTCTTCCGCCATTAACATACCTTGTGCTTACTTCTCTCCAAGCCGGTGAAGGGAACTTAGAGGGCACAATAGTATATATAAGAACTCTTTACGTTGTCTGATTCGGAATAGGAAACCATGATATCCGATTTGGAGTCTGAGAAAGGGGTCGTTAATTTTGACTGTGTTTCCTAATTCGAATTAGGAAACACAGTCATGAAATCGGATATTGTGTCGACGGAGGCCGCGTCGCCGCAGGCGATGTTGGCTGAGGTGTTTGCTGGCAGGCGGCGCACGGCGCTGCAGTGCCAGGGTGCTGGTCGCCGGTGAGGATTCTGCGTTGTTGGGCGGAGATGACGCCGTGGAAATAGCCGGTAGTCGGCCTCGTGAAATTTCTTCGGCGCGATTGGCCGAGTTGACCCAACCCAAATTTTGACCTTGAATTTGACCGCAATCTTGATCCTATTTTGTTTGATTGATTTAATTGATTGAACTGATTATCGGACTCAATTGGATGACACAATTCGTTAGGACCAATTCGGTATACCAATTCTGAGCTGCCCAATCAATTATAGCTCCATCGACCCAATTTAGTGTATTATATAGAATAAAAAAAGTAAATTATAGATATTTTTATAATTTTCTTATATGATATGTGGCATATAGTTTTCTTACAGCATACAATAGTACTGCATGGGAAGTCATACAAATATTATTTTAAAATAATACGACAGCAAAAAAGCGTCAGAAGTTGAAAGTTGGTACGATTTTACAGCACTATTTAAAAAATATAGAATTTAAACTAACAAAATAATGTACCATGGGAAAAATTGTATGAAGGTTGTTTTATGAAAAAGCGTGATAGTGAAAAAAAATATCGAAAGTGGAAAGTTTGTGATATATTATTGTGTCATTAAAAAACAAAAAGTTTTAGCATAACACAATGATACAATATTAGAGAAGTCATATAATGTTGTTTTAGAAACAAACGTGACTATAAAAAAATTATCGAAAGTAAAAAATTCGTATGATTTTAATGCACCATTCAAAAATATTAATTTTTAACTTAAAAAATAATATAGCACTGTAAAAGTTGCATAAACGCTATTTCGCTAGAAAAACAAAATAGTGATCAAATTTAAAGGATATAAAAGTTCGAGCTAAATTTATCACGTTGTCTCAAAAACAAAAAAAAAAATTGTCTTAACATAATAATGAGGTACCAGAAAAGTTGTTTGATCATTTTTTGTGGCACCGAAAAGAGTCGGCACTAAGAGGGGGTGAATTAGTGCAGCGGTAAAATCATGTCGGTTTTAAAAAATCTCTCATATGTTGAAATGTGTATCCGTAAATATATTGAAGGCAGTAAGCAAGTAAAATGGTTTGCAGTAAAGTAGATGGCAATAATATAAATGTAAACTAGAGAACACGCTAATTTTATAGTGGTTTGGTCGTCGTGACCTACATCCACTCCGACGATTACTCTTTTGTCGAGGCCACCGGCATACACTATCGGTCATCCTTCAATAGGCGAAGACTAACCACCTTTTATACCCCTCTTCTCCTTTTCACAAGTTTAGGAGACAACATTTATAGGCACACACACCCATCCTAAAAAGATTTCTAGACTTAGACTAGAGGAGGGGATTACTTAAGTGATAGCATTAGCGTTTCTTCACTTTTAAACTCTCTGTACTTGTATGTATTAACCAAGGATGAGAAGAGTATTTATAGTCCTCAAGTTAATTCAAACTTGGAGGCTAAAAACAACTCATCCCGGGTTTCCTAGGTCCGGACGATACCACCGCCTGTGCTGGGCAGTACCACCGCCAGTGTCAGTCTAACACTGACACTGCACTGGGTGGTACCACTACTTGGCATTGGGCCACTGGGCGGTACCATCGCTTGGCACCTTGCCAGGGGCGGTACCACCGCCCAAACTGGCGGTACCACCACTTGACACAGTCTCAAAGACTGTGCCATGATGGTGTTACTTTTTGGGTCTATTTGGGCCTTTCATTGGGCCCAACTGGCCCATAATTGGGTTGGCTCAAATCCAATCCATATTACGTGCTAACTATAAAATCTAAGACATACTTAAGCTAAACAAGTCCATAAGGCTTGGTTTCTTCCGGCAGGCTTTCGACGATCTTCCGACGAACTTCCGACGATCTCTCGGCAATGTTCCAGCGGACTCCTAGCAAGCTCTAGGACTTCACGACGATTTTCTTCGCGAGTTCCGACGAGCTTCTCTAGCAAGCTCGAAGACTTCTTGGCTGGTTCCTGCAGAACTTCCGACGAACATTTGGACTTTCGACGAACGTCTGGACTTCCGACGAACTCACGAACTTTCAATGAAATCGTGTTCTTGACTCCGGGACTTCATTTTACTTTATGCCTTGCTATCGTAATTAATCCTATATATGTTGTTAGGATCAAGAGCACTAAGAGGGGGGGGTGAATTAGTGCAGCAGAAAACTTTCGACGATTAAAATCGCGTTCGTACGATAAGAGCGATTTCGGTAGAAAATCCGATTCGTAAATCACTTTAACTTGTAACCAAGCAAGATGCAGTTAAAGCAAAGATATAAAGGCAGTTTGCAGTTATGATAGAAATCAGAACATAAACGCAAACTGAAATATGATGTTCGTACGATGAAAATGATTTACGTCTAAACGCCGATTCGGAAAATACAGAGCTTGAAACACGATCGTATATGCGCAGAAGGCAGTAAGCTTTTGAGGAGGTTTGTAGTAAAGATAAGATGCTCAAAGTAAATACAAACCGAGATTTAGAGTGGTTCGGTCAATCTTGACCTACTCCACTTTTGGCTTCCTCCACCGACGAGGTCACCGACGTCAACTAGAGGCCTTCCTTCAATAGGTGAAGGCCAACAACCCTTTTACAGTTTCACTCCTTTTGACGGGCTTAGGAGACAACTCTTACAGAATTTTCTCTCCTCTCTTTAAAGCTCAGAACTTGGAAGAAAAGAGGGAGAAGAACTTTTGGCCTTTACAACAATTTTGTGCTCTAAAAATCACAGAACAAGCTCAGGATTTCGGTGTAAGTTCGTGCCCTTTCAGTGCTGAATGGGTGGGGTATTTGTAGGCCCCAACCCAGTTAAAATTTGGAGCTCAAAACTGTCAATTCACGGAATTCCGGGATCAGGCGGTTGCACCTCCTGACTGAGGCGGTTGCACCGCCTGGCAGAGCTCGAAGACTGAGCCTCTAGGTGGTGCTATCTCTTGTCAGGGGTGTTGAATCTCGTATTTTGATGATGAAACTACTTGATATATGTTTATGATTTAATCTGCATTTTGAGTGATGCAGGATGCTTCAAATCAGGATGAGACAATTAAAGCAGGAAAATCATGTTGTGTCGGAGTAACATGTCAGAAGATTGGACGTCGGGCCGGTAGATCAGTCGACGTATCGACAGAAGGCTTCGGGCCATGGACTCGGGCATCAAGCCAAGAAGAGCGGGTATTGTGCCAAGGATATCGGAGTTGCGGAGTCAACTGGCCGATTGGGCAATAGGCTGCAGGAGAGGACGATGCGCCGAAGAATCGGACGAAGCATCGAGGGACCAATGACATGTCGGACAACTTGTTTAATTGCTTAGGATTAATTGTCTTGATCGAAGTTTTGTTTTAAGTGTGCAGGATTAACTACGATGGAAGAAAGACATGCAGTAGGAGTTGTCCCGGAGTCAAGACAATGATCACGTTGGGAGTTCGAGAGTTTGACGGAAGTTCGGACAGTCGTCGGAGTTTCTGCGGGAACAAATCCGAGAAGTCCATAAGCTTGCCAAAGAAGCTCGTCGGAACTCGCCAAGGGAATCGTCGCAAGTCTAGGAGTTTGCCGAAAGTCCGTAGGAGCATCACCGAGGGTTCATCGGATGATCGACGGAAGTTCGCCGGAAGCTCGCCGAAAGAAGCAATTGACGCATCGGAGCAAGTTACAGTAAATGTCTTAGGAAAAATCGTAGTTAACACAATGATTAAGTAGGAAATGGGAGTCGATCCCATTAACTTAATCTTGGGGCAATTTGGCCCCTGAAAAACCCAAATTGGGCCGAATGGATCAACCCATTCGGACCCTGATTTCTACTAGGAGGTGCAACCGCCCCAGCCAGGAGGTAGCATCGCCTAGGCTAAGTCTCCGAGCGAGACTGGGCGGTGCAACCGCCCCAGCCAGGAGGTAGCACCGCTTGGGCTCAGTCTCCGAGCGAGATTGGGCGGTGCAACCTCCCCTGATAGGAGGTAGCACCGCCTGAGCTCGATCTTCGAGCTCTGGCAGGAGGTGCAACCGCCCCTGACAAGAGGTAGCACCGCCTAGAGGCTCAGTCTTCGAGCTCTGCCAAGCGGTGCAACCGCTCCAGTCAGGAGGTGCAACCACTTGATCCCGAAATTCCGGGAATTGACAGTTTTGAGCTCCAAATTTGAACTGGGTTGGGGCCTATAAATACCCCACCCATTCAGCATTGAAAGAGCATGAACTTACACCGAAATCTTGATCTTTTTCTGTGATTCTTAGGGCTCAAAATTGTTGTAAAGGCCAAAAGTTCTTCTCCCTCTTTTCTTCCAAGTTCTAAGTTGTAAAGAGAGGAGAGAAAATTCTGTAAGGGTTGTCTCCTAAGCCCGTCAAAAGGAGTGAAACTGTTAAAGGGTGGTTGGCCTTCACCTATTGAAGGAAGGCCTCTAGTTGATGTCGGTGACCTCGTCTGTGAAGGAAGCCAAAAGTGGAGTAGGTCAAGATTGACCAAACCACTCTAAATCTCGGTTTTCATTTACTTTGAGCATGTTATCTTTACTGCAAACCTCCTATAAAGCTTACTGCTTTCTGCGCATATACAATCGGGTTTTAAGCTTTGCACTTTCCGAATTAGCGTTTAGATGTAAATTTGCTTTTTCGTACGATCATCATATTTCAGTTTGCGTTTACATTTTGATTTCAATCATAACTGCAAACTGCCTTTATATCCCTTGCTTAAACTGCATCTCGCCTAATCAAGTGATTTACGAATCAGCATTTAGACATAAATCAGCTTCTTCGTACAAACGTCGTATTTCAGTTTGCGCCTATATTCTGGTTTTCATCATAACTGCAAACTGCCTTCATAGATTGATTTTAACGTCATCTCTCTTGATCTTAAGTTGAAGTAATCTTAGGATCGGCTTTCACACCGAAATCGTTTTTATCGTTCAAACGTGTTTTACCGTTGTAAGATTTCCGCTGCACTAATTCACCCCCCCTTCCTCTTAGTGCTCTTTATCCTAACAATTGGTATCAGAGCAGGGTTTTTCTCATTTCAGATTTACACCCGAGAGAAATAGCTCTTCATGGCTTTCAAGAGGGCTTATCAGTTGTTCATCCACCGTTGTTTAACGGATTGGACTACACTTATTGGAAAACTCGAATGAGAGTTTTCTTGATTTCTATGAATTTGGATTTATGGAATATCATTGAAAATGGTTTTCAACTTCCCTCTAAACCGATGAACGAATGGTCGGATTTGGAGAAGAAGTATTTTTCTTTAAACGCAAAGGCTATGAATGCCTTATTTTGCGCTTTGGACAAAAACGAGTTCAATCGGATTTCTACGTGCGAAACGGCTTTTGACATTTGGCGAACACTTGAAATCACGCACGAGGGAACTAGTAGAGTC
Organism: Musa acuminata AAA Group; assembly: GCF_036884655.1. Taxonomy (NCBI): domain Eukaryota; kingdom Viridiplantae; phylum Streptophyta; class Magnoliopsida; order Zingiberales; family Musaceae; genus Musa; species Musa acuminata. The sequence goes on along the minus strand of NC_088339.1, from coordinate 6,535,490 downwards.
AAAGACTCGAAAGTTAACATTTTATTGCATGATTTTGAGCTTTTTTGAATGCAACCAAGCGAGACTATAGGCAGCATGTACACCCGTTTCACGGATGTCGTCAATAGTTTAAGAGCTCTTGGAAAATATTTTTCGGATTTTGAACTCGTAAACAAGATTTTGCGTTCTCTTTCTAAGAAGCGGGATTCAAAAGTAACTGCAATACAAGAAGCTAAAAACCTAAACAACTTACCACTTGAAGAACTAATTGGTTCGTTGATGACATATGAAATGGTGAACAAAATCACCTTCCAAAGAACAGGAAGTATTTGGAACTCTAGACAAATGAATACCACTTGAGCGATGACTCAAGTGATGAGGACAATGATGAACTTGAACTTCGAACACTAAATCTTAATAAGTTTATGAAACAAAAATATAAAATAGACAATGAACTTGAACGGAGGAAGAGGCCAAAGAAGAGGAAGGCAACCAAGGATGAATCAAGAACTTCCAAAGCTGAAACGGCGAATTGGGCTTTGACAGGCTTCGACTACAAGGTAAGTAACTCAACTCTCTTGAATTATTTCGAAATTACATGATGCTCTTCATAATGCATTTTTTTGAAATATAGAATTAATTTTCTTGAAAATTACATGTTTAAAAAAATATATGATGAAAATACAAAATTTATGATCATGCTAGTAGTTTTGAAAATTATCATAAAAAATACATATTTTATGATAAACAAACAAAATGATTTTGATTGAAAATATGAAATCATGCTTGATGATATAATGATGTTTTGATACCATGATTTTATTCTATGCATGAGATTTAAAAATCGTGTTTATTGGTTTTATAATTATGGATGATGAATCTTATGATTTTCGATTTTCACGGTAATGAAAGTGCCTTATTGATCTTTGTCGTAATAAAACTTGTGTTAGGATCGGAGCGGCACTAAGAGGGGGGGGGGTGAATTAGTGCAGCGGATTAAAACTTCGGTTTTAGAAAAATCTTTCGTACGATAAGAACGGAACTTGAAAAGCTTAACTTGAAAACGTATTCTTAGAGTTGCGCAGCAAAGGTAATAAGGAACTAATGCATGTAAGAAGGTTTGCAGTAATGTAAATAGCGATAATGAAATGCAAACCAGAGATTACGCCTGATTTTAGAGTGGTTCGGTCAAATGACCTACATCCACTTGCGAGGCCCCTTTTCGATGAGGCTCCCACCTTCCACTAACAAATCTCTTGAAATGGAAGGGTAAGTACCCCTCTTACAACCTTTTACAAGCAGTTCAACCTCTTACAAGTTTTCAATAAGAAAGAAGGAGGAGAACTCTCTAGCAAATTGAAAACAAGACTTGCTAAGACTTTCTAAGACTTTTCTCTCAATCAAATGCTTCTCAAAAGTTGTAATCTCATCTGAGATTTGAGGGGTATTTATAGGCCTCAAGAGGATTCAAATTTTGGGCTCCAAAATTTGAATTCTCTTTGGGTTCCCAATGCTGGCGGTGTCACCGCCCAGCCAAGCGGTGCCACCGTCCAGCGTTCGGGTGCTGGGAGGTGCAACCGCCCAGCCCAGGAGGTGTCACCGCCCAGCTCTCGGGTGCTGGGCGGTGCTACCGCCCAGCCAAGCGGTGCCACCGCCTGGCTCTCCGATTTCACTGGTTTGGCTTAATTTTAGCCCAAACCATATCGGACTTTGGGCCCAGTTGGCCTCTAACCAGGATATAGGATTATCTCTTAATCCTAATCCTAATTACAAGTGAACTACATAACAAAAACACATCCTAAGCAAGCTTTCTACCGCGAACGTCGAGTCTTGTTTCGGCGAGCTTTCCGACGAACTTCTTCCGACGGACTCCCATCAAGCTCCCGATCTTGTGATGACTTTAACAAGTAGCCGAGCCTTCTCGGTGATCTCCGTGAACCTCCGACGATCTCTTCGGCGAACATCCGAAAATTCCGATAGGTTCCCGATTTCTTCTCGGTTGGTTCCGGCAGCATCTCCGACGATTCTTCGGACTCTTAAACGACAATCGATCTTGACTCCGGTATTCTTGCTTTGTGTTTTCTGGTTATCATAGTTAATCCTGCACACTTAACTCAATAATTTGGATTAGATCAATTAACCCATCAATTGATTTCATCATCAAAATCCGAGATTCAACAATCTCCCCCTTTTTGATGATGATAATCAATTGATGACGGAGTTAAACATAACTCCCCCTATCTATATGCCATATTATGAGAAGATGAAAACACTTGAATTCCATCCATAGAATTCAAGCATAAACCGATAAGTTCTAACCGTAGAACTTATCGTCATTCTCATTAAGCAATAGTAAATACAAAACTTCGATGAAAATCATGATAAGAGACAATTTTTACTACGATAGAAGATAAAGATTTTCAACATGAATTTCATGATGTAAATGTAAGGCATGCCTCCAATATGATCAATCAATCTTGCGATATTTTCAAGGATTTTGCAAGGCATATAAGACATTCATATCACACAAGTTTTTTTAATTCATATAAGTCATGCTATTGTTATGGTGTAAGTCATCACTTAGTCATCACTTCTCCCCCTTTGTCATCAACAAAAAGAGACAAGCCAGCTAATTGATTATCATAGAAAAAAGGTTTAGCATTTAATAGGAACCAAAGTTTATCATTCAAATTTGCCAGAATAGTTTATCCAAAAGACATTATCATTTATGTAGATCAAAACAGTAGTTATCTAAAAGGAAGGATCAGTTATCGTTCAATCGATGACAAACTTTGAACTTGTTGTTAAAAGCAAACAGAACAAAATAAAAAGATACATCAATTTAATCCTTAGGAGGTAATCCACAGTGCTGATACATGATATCTATTTTTTCATTCATTTGTCGTAGTGTCTTCAAAATTTCAACTTGTTGATTCTGAATTTGTTCTTGCTGTGATTTGATCTGAGACAGTTCTGCCATGATGAGATCATCAGAGGAGGAAACAGGAGCTGAAGGTGCTGCGCCAAAGGGACTAGGAGGAGGAGATTCATTTCCCATAAGAATTGGTGTTTCGGGGTGTTCTATTGGTGGAGGAATTGGATCCGTCCTTCTAGGCTGCCTAACCCATATGCCATTGCTAAAAGTGCACCTAAGTCTTTTCAGTAGGTTTTTATTTATTATGTTATATCGATCATTTTGAATAGATTCTTCATCCGGTGGAATGCAAATGTCATAGGCATGAAGAAATCTAGTGATTAACCTCCCATATGTCAATATAGTATCTTTAGCCATAATATCCTGCATGTGTTGGCGAATTAAGTACCCAAAACAATTATGCTGACCGGTCATAATCCAATACATGGTTCCTATCTCTATTTGACTTATTTCATCAAGATGGAATTGTTTGGGGAATATGATGCTTGTGATAATGTGATGAAGAATTTTAGAGTTGAAAGGCAGTAAGTGTTCATAGCTCTTGGGTAAGAAGTCAAGATTTGGATTTGCAAAAACTGTTTCTACGGCTTCGGTATAGGTTGCTCCTATTGTGTTGACGTCCCATTTACCTTTAAAATAGCATCCCCTAACTTTTTCAGTTATGCCAATTAGCTCACAAATCGTGCTGTCAAATATTCTAATGGGTGTTCCTAGAAGGTAAGTGCTTAGGCTATCGTTATCCTCATATAGGTTGGCATAGAACAATCTAACTAATCGCGGATAGATTGGTTCATCTATTTGTAGTAGAGGTAGAGCTTCTAGGTGTGCAAACCACCTAATGGGTTCTAAGTCCTCTAGTTCATCCAGATCAACGTATTTTCCCTTATGGATACATCGTGTTTCAAATTTTGGAAAGCTAAGGGCTACCTCTTTTGACCTAAAAAGATCATGGTCAAATGAATCTCCTTCAATCCTTTTTCCTTTTGATCTCTTAGGAGCCATTATCTAGACAAGATGATGATGAAATTGTGAAAAATAAGCAAGGAAAAGAGGAGAGAAAAGAGGGAATGGGATACCAAAAAGAAGGATTTCAAGTGTTACCTTATGGAGATTATGTTGAAAGATGGAAAGCTTGGACCACCAAGAATCCTTCTCTAATGCTTCTAAGAGTTAGAATGAGGGTTAGAGGGAATAAGAGTTAGAATCCTTCTCCAATGCTTGAGAGCCTTTTTTTCGGGTTGGGGGCGGTGTCACCGCCGGCCCTAACCCCTCGGGTTAATAAGGGTCGCTCGGTTGGTGCCACCGCCAAACCGAGCGGTGTCACCGTCGGATCTGGCGGTGCCACCGCTGGCATCCCGCGGAGGAAAGAAAAAATTTTTTTTCTTCCTCCCTTTTGTTTAGCTTCTTCCCTCAAGATCATAAGTTATACTTTAATGGATCATTTTGAATTGAAGAAGAAGGAAGAAATCAAATCCACAAAAGAAAGGAAAAGGACGAGTCATTTTTCGTGAAGCTCATTTTAGGGACAATTTAACATGCCTAATTCCCTTCTAATGAATTCAAATTAATCTTCGTTCAAAGCTTTTATAAATATATCTGCTAATTGATGCTTTATGTCAATGAATTCTAGAACAACATCATTGTTAAGGACATGATCGCGTATGAAATGATGCCTAACGTCGATGTGCTTAGTTCTAGAGTGCAGAATTGGATTTTTAGTAAGACATATGGCACTAGTATTATCACATTTTATGGGAATGTTTTTAAAGTGAATTCCGTAGTCTTCTAATGTATTTTTCATCCAAATGACTTGTGCACAACATGCACTTGCAGCAATGTATTCGGCTTCCGCCGTAGATAGTGCAACTGAATTTTGTTTCTTAGAAGTCCAAGAAACAAGTGCATGTCCTAAAAATTGGCATGTTCCGGATGTACTTTTTCTATCTATCCTGCATCCGCCAAAATCGGCATCTGCATAAGCTATTAGATCGAATTTTTCTGATTTTGGATACCACAATCCTAAATTTGGAGTTCCTTTAAGATACCTAAATATTCTTTTAACACTCTTCAGATGAGATAATTTAGGATTAGATTGAAACCTAGCGCAAAATCCTACACTAAACATAATATCTGGTCTAGTCGCGGTGAGGTAGAGTAGACTACCTATCATTCCCCTATATATTTTTTGATCGAAATTTTCACTATTTTCATCCATATCTAACTTAGTCGCAGTACTCATAGGGGTGTTTATTGCTTTTGAATTATCCATGTTAAATCGTTTTAACAATTCTAATGTATATTTGGATTGGTTAAGAAATATACCATCACTAAGTTGTTTGATTTGTAATCCTAAAAAGAAAGTTAATTCACCCATTAAACTCATTTCAAATTCATGACTCATACATTTGGCAAATGATTCACATAGTGATTCATCCGAAGAGCCAAAAATAATATCGTCAACATAAATTTGCACAATAAGAAAATTATTTTCAAAATGTTTGATAAACAATGTAGTATCAACCTTGCCTTTGGTAAAATTATTTAAAATAAGAAAGGAACTAAGCCTTTCATACCAAGCTCTAGGAGCTTGTTTCAAGCCATAGAGAGCTTTAGTCAATTTGAATACATGATTAGGAAGAAGAGAATTTTCAAATCCGGGAGGTTGTTCGACATATACTTCTTCGGAAATAAAACCATTCAAGAAAGCACTTTTGACATCCATTTGAAATAGTTTAAAATTATTACTACTAGCATAGGCAAGGAGCATCCTTATGGCTTCTAATCGAGCCACGGGAGCGAAGGTTTCTTCGTAATCGATACATTCTTCTTGGTTGAAACCTTTGGCCACTAATCTAGCCTTGTTTCTAACCACGATACCATTTTCGTCTTGCTTGTTTCTAAAGACCCACTTAGTACCTATGACTAAGTGGTCACTTGGTCTAGGAACAAGCTTCCATACCTCATTCCTCTCAAATTGGTTCAATTCTTCTTGCATTGCAATGACCCAAAAATAATCTTTTAAGGCTTCATCAATGCATTTAGGTTCAATTTGAGAAAGGAAAGCGGCGTTAGCACAAAAATTCTTGAAAGAAGAACAAGTTTGAACCCCTTTTGTTGTATCTCCTATAATTAGCTCCTTTGGATGAGCATCTACATACTTCCATTCTTTGGGTAAAGAAATTTCGGAAGAAGATGCATTCAAATGGCTATTTTGAGGAGGGAGTTCGTTTAAATTCAAATTATCAAAACCAAGATCATCATCAAAATCATTTTTCTTTAAATCAGAATTTTCATTAAAAACTACATGAATAGACACTTCTATTACTAAGGTCCTTTTGTTAAAGACACGAAAGGCCTTAGAAACGGAGGAGTAACCAAGAAAAATACCTTCATCGGATTTAGCATCAAATTTACCTAGGGCATCCTTTTCATTTAAAATGAAGCATTTACAACCAAAAACTTTAAAATAAGAAATATTTGGTTTTTTGTTATTCCATAATTCATAGGGAGTTTTTGATAGAGATGGTCTTATTAGGACCCTATTTATGATGTAACAAGTCGTATTTATGGCTTCGGCCCAAAAATATTTGGGTAAACTATGTTCATTTAACATAGTTCTTGCCATTTCTTATAGGTTTCTGTTTTTCCTTTCAACTACTCCATTTTGTTGAGGATTTCTTGGAGTTGAGAAGTTGTGATTGTACCCATTAACTTCGCAAAAATTTTGAAAGTCACGGTTTTGGAATTCACCACCGTGATCACTATGAATTGATGAAATCATGAAGACTTTTTCGTTTTGAGTGAGTTTACAAAATTTAGAGAAACACTTGAAGCAATCACTTTTGTGAGCTAAGAAATAGGTCCAAGTGTATCTAGAGTAGTCATCCACAATCACAAAAGCATATTTGCTTCCACCTAGACTTGTTGTATCAATTGGTCCAAATAAGTCCAAATGGATCAATTGTAATGGTCTAGTGGTGCTAATTTGATTTTTTGGTTTGAAGCTTGTTTTTATTTGTTTGCCTAGTTGACATGCATCGCATACCTTATCCTTAATAAACTTCATATTCGGAATTCCTCGTACTAATTCTTGAGATGAGATTTTAGATATTGTTTTCATGCTTGCATGACCTAATCTCCTATGCCAAAGCCAAGCATCATCATTTACGGCGGAGAAACACATTTCATTACTTAGTTCATCAAGATTGATGGTATAGACATTATTTTGTTTTAACGCAATCATAGTCATGTTATGATTTGGTTTTTCAATAATGCACATATTTGATTCAAATCTAACGATATAACCTTTATCGCATAGTTGACTAATACTTAAGAGATTGTGTTTCAATCCATCAACTAGTAAAACATCATTAATAGAAAAACTAAATTTGTTACCAATAGTTCCCTTGCCAATGATTTTGCCTTTGTTGTTGTCTCCGAAGGTGACGTACCCTTCTTCTTTGCTAGTGAGCATAGAGAAATGAGATGGATCTCCAGTCATATGTCTTGAGCATCTACTATCGAGATACCATCTCTTGCTCCTAGCTTGTGGGTTTGTCTACAAAAGAGGATGATTTTTAGGTACCCATTTGATTTTGGGTGCCTCAAAAATTGACCCACTAACTTTGTTATTTATTATTGAATCCTTTATAGTTCCTTTAGGAACCTATATTAATTTTTGTGAGCTCATTTTCCTAAATGGACATTTGTAGGCAATATGTCCGGATTTGCAACAGAAGTTGCATTTCATTTAAGAGGAAACATGTAATATAGGTCCTTTTATGAAAGTGGTAGGATTTTGATGTAATCCTTTTACAAATCCAATTCCATTTCTATTTGCGATGTGACCCTTGTGTGCAAGGATCATATCTAATCCTTTGCTACCAACCTTAAACTTGTTTAAGGTTTCTTTAAGAAGCAAATTTTCATTTTTTATTGCTTCTAAATGCTCACACTTGTAGCGGCGGCCAGATCTAGGGCGACCACTGTAGCGGCGACGACACTGTAGCGGCGGCCAGATCTAGGGCGACCACTGCAACGGCGACGACACTGTAGCGGCGGCCAGATCTAGGGCGACCACTATAGCAGCGACAATACTGTAGCGGCGGCCAGATCTCCCTAGGGCGATCTGACTCCTGTAGCATCGGCTTTCTCCCACGGGCGACGGGCGACGACACTGTAGCGGAGATCTGATTTCCTGCAGCGTCGGCTGTTTCCCAAGGGCGACGGTACTGTAGCGGCGGCGACGACACTATAGCAGCGACGGTACTGTAGCGACGATGACACTGTAGCGGCGACGAGATCTCCCTAGGGCGATCTGACTCCTGCAGCGTTGGCTTTCTCCCACGGGCGACTATACTATAGCAACGATTTGATCTCCCTTACTGTAGTGGTGATCGGATCTCCTGCAGCGTCGGCTTCTCCCCAAGGGCGACGATACTATAGCGGCGACCAGATCTCTCTAGGGCGACAGTACTGTATCGGCGATCTGATATACTGCGACGGTGGCTTTTCCCTATGGAGACGATTCTATAGCCGCGACCAGAAGAGGGATCAAACATGGCAGCGACGGCCCCTAGGGCTGGCGACAGTGGCGGGAGGGTTGATACGATGGTAAGACTCCCTACCGTTACCCCTCAATTGGCTCCTCCTCCATATCCTCTCCAGAGAGAAACTCCTTCGACGAAACAGCATCGAAGTAGGTCGCGCTCTAGATCGCGGCAGCCTGCCCTCATTTCCAGTGACCCTAGGCCTTGGACTAGCCTCTTCAAGGCTTCGGTTGGAAGTCCGGATCTAAGCTTGGAATTCTTTACTCCAGAAGTTCAGGCTGATAAGAAGATTGCTGTATACGAGACTGCTGATTCAGCAGAGCTTATTGAGACATGGTCTATGGCGATTGTTGGCTATGTGGTAGGTCTCAAAACATCTTATTTCCCACTATCATCATTTATCAAAACTCGATGGGGAATATCGTCATTTTATCTTCATATGCTGGAGAACGGATTCTTTGTTTGCAAGCTATACTCTGAAGAAGATTTACAACGGGTCCTCGAAGGATTCTGGACTATTCGCGGCCATCCAATGATTCTATGACGCTGGTCTCCTGATGTCCGTTTGGAGTTAGATAGCCTACAGTCTATTCCATTATGGGTATCCTTTCAAGGTCTTCCTCTACATCTTTGGAGTCGACGTTTTATTGCAAAGTTATGCAGCACTCTGGGACAGCCACTCTACATCGACAAAGCAACAGCTGCTCAGATGAGATTAGCATTTGCACGAGCATGTGTACTGGTTTCTTCCGACGAAGATCTTCCAAATGAGGTTTTCTATCGTGATCTTGACGGGAACACTCGGAAGGTACATGTCTCATATTCCTGGAAGCCACAACGATGTCAGCACTGCTTATCTTTTGGTCATGCAAATGGAGCTTGTCAGCAAACTCCAAAACAAATCACAAAGGTCTATCGACCACGTCAAGCACCTCAGCAACAAAGCGAGTCTTCTCTAATGGCAGTAGCACCGATGGTGGCGAAGACTATTGAGCATTCCGACTCACAAGGACAGCACCGCGGACAGAAAGACAAATCCAAAACTATATCTCTTCCTATAATGTCGGAGCCTTCCACAACAGAGGTTTCCCTTGGTACTAGTGGACAGGAGAAACATAAGTCAGGAACTTCATCTCTTCCAACATCATTGGATCCGTCCACAATAACTCAACAAACTCAGGCCCAAACAAATCTCGCCAGCAAGGATATTCTTCCTCAACAAACTCAGGCCACAACAAACATCGTCAACAAGGATATTCTGTCTCAACAAACTCATGCCCCAACAAACCTCTATAGCCAGGCTACTCTATCCAGGATATTGTGCTGCAACAATCTTATCGTGCTTCAACAAACCCTGCCAATCAAGACCACATGATTCAAGGTATTTTAAAGTTTAAAAATCTGCAAGCTGTAGATGAAGTGGATAAATATAGGAATAAAGCCATAAAAGGTAAGGATATTGTGCGGGAGGAAAATACAAAACCGAAGGATAAGAAAAAGGATGGTACAGCCCATCCAAAGTCGTAAGATGAATACCTTACCACCTTTTCATTTCTTTATTACTGATGAAGATAACATGTTGGAATGTTCGCGGACTTAATAAGCCGGAGAAATGTCGGGAGCTCAACAGAATAATCAAGTCTGCCGCATGTGATATTGTTATTCTAGTAGAAATGAAAATTAAACAATCGCGCGTTCAAGCTCAAAAGAATTTAATATGGCCGGACGCAGAACTGTTTACCAATGACTCAAATGAAACTTTTGGTAGAATATGGGTCTTATGGCATCCTAACTCTATTAATGCTTGGTTTATTTCTGCTACTGATCAATTCATTCATCTTAAGGTAGAGGACAAAAAGAATGGCTGTCAATTCAATTTCACTGGTATATATGCTTCAAATAGTATGCAAGAAAGAAATACTCTTTGGTTTGACCTGACTAATATTGTAAATGGCTGTCTCCATGTACCTTGGATTGTTCTTGGAGACTTTAATACTGTTCGGTACACAAATGAAAAAGAGGGGGGTAGACAACTTTCAGAAAGCCAGCTTCAAAGTTTTAATGATTACATTGATACTGCAGCTTTGTTTGATATGAAATCTGTGGGTAATTGGCTCTCCCGGAGTAATCAAGGTGCAGCTAACAGAAAAATAATGGGTCGACTTGATAGGTGTTTGATTAATCATGAATGGTTAACAGTTTACCCAGATTCACTTCTTGAGTATGGTGCTCCTTTGTTTTCTGACCATTCTTTAATGTATATACACGCAGACAAAGCGACACCAAGAGGCAAGAAACCGTTTAGATTCTTTAACATGTGGAGTACTCATCCTCAATTTCTTGATGTTATCAGATCTGCTTGGAATGTTAACGTGCATGGATCCCCCCCTTACATCTTATGTCAAAAGCTCAAAGCCTGTAAAGCAGCACTAAAGGAGTGGAATACAAATACCTTTGGCAATATTACCACCACAGTTCAATTTTGCAGGAAGGAACTAATGTCATTGCAACATGAGCTGCAACTTCAGCCAAATGATGAGAATATTATCTACAAAGAGACAGAAGCTAGAAATAACTTCATGCAAGCCTTAAAACAGGAGGAAAGTTTTGCAAAGCAGAAGTCTCGACAGCATTGGCTTACACTAGGAGATTCCAATACTAAATTTTTCTATGCTTCAATTGCTACTCGAAGGGCTGTTAACCGTATCAGCAAATGTAGAGACAAAGATGATAATCTTATTGAGAATTTAGATGAGGTTAAAGCACACACAGAGCAATTTTTTTATTCCTTACTCAATCAAGCTGGGAAAACTAATAACATTCATGTGGAGCCGACTAGAAAACTTGATTCGGAAGCTATTTCAATCCTCAATGCCCCAATTACAGACGATGAAATTGTATGTGTTGTCTTTAAGTCACCAAAGCACAAAAGCCCAGGTCCAGATGGATTTCCAGCTGAATTTTACCAAACTGCTTGGTCTATTATTGGAAATGATGTGATCAAGGCTTGCCAACATTTTTTCTCTTCAGGTCAAATTCTTAGAGAGATGAATTGTACTTTTATTTCTTTAATCCCGAAGAATGCAGGGGCAGATTCACTAGAGAACTATCGACCCATATCATTATGCAACTTTATTTACAAGATCATCTCCAAAGTATTGGCAAATAGAATACAAAAGGTAATACACAAGATCATTAGCCCAAATCAAGCTGCTTTCATTAAAGGGAGAAGTATACATCATAACATTTTGCTTGCTAATGACTTGGTCAAAGATTTGCATTCAAAAGCAAGAGGGACAAAAATATGTTTTAAAGCTGATTTACGGAAAGCCTTTGATTCAGTTAATAGGAAATTTATCTATAAGATGCTCCTCGATATGAACTTCCCACAGCAATGGGTTAATTGGATTCAATCTTGCCTGGAAACTCCAAAGTTTTCGATACTCTTTAATGGCTCACCTATTGGTTTTTTTGGGAGCACGAATGGCATCCGACAAGGTGATCCACTCTCTCCGTATCTCTTTACTATTGCGATGGAAGGACTTAGCTGTATGTTGGAACATGCAGTCTTAAATGGCAGCATTAAGGTACCCAATGCTGGCTCTATTCATATATCACATATAACATTTGCAGATGATTTACTTATCTTTCTCCTAAATTATCCAACTTCAGTAAAGAACCTGGCTACTATTATGAATGACTTTGGTATGGTTTCTGGACTTCAGTTAAATCATGTGAAAAGTAAAGTATATATGAGCCCTTACGTTGAGGATAAGGTCTTTATTGCACAAACTTTGGGGGTTAGTGAAGGAAGCCTGCCAGTTCCTTATTTGGGTCTCCCGCTCATATCCACAGGCATTCACAAAATCCACTATCAGCCTATCCTGCAAAAAATAAAGAATAGAATTTCTTCTTGGAAAAATAGGCTTCTATCAAAAGCAGGACGACTCGAACTCATCCGTTCTGTATTGCACTCCTACTCTATATATTGGTGTAATGCATTTCTTTTGCCTACTGGACTTCTCCAAGATATTGAACGGTTATTAATGAACTTCTTCTGGAATGACACAAATGATAAGGCAATGCATATGGTAAATTGGGATAGCATTTGCAAACCGAAAAATGAAGGGGGGCTAAACTTGAGAAATACTAGAGATTGGAATCAAGCATGCCTGGTACAACAATTGTGGGATCTTTTGCAAAACAAATGTTCCTTATGGTCACAATGGGTTTCTGCTAGGTATCTTTCAAAGGAATCAATCTGGGAAATTTCAACAAGAACATACCACTCTGCAGCTTGGAAAGGAATTTTAAAGGCAAGGAATTGGCTAATCAAACATATTTCGTACGCAATCTCTTCTGGAACTAGTACTAATATGTGGTACGATCCTTGGGTGAATGGGAAGAGTATATTTCAATTATATGGCGACAGAATACGAAAAGATCTTGGGGCTCCCAAAGATTGGAAGGTTTCCGAGTTCATTGCTAACGGTACTTGGTGTCTCCCTAATCCTATTTCTCCCGAAATGTTATCACTTTGGCCGACTATCATAGCTATTCCAATCAGGAACAACTCTTCAGATACACTTATTTGGCCTCATGACAATGGCAAATTTAGTGCCACATCCGCATGGAATCAAATTAGGCAAAGAAATAACAAGTGGGTCCCAAGCAGTTGGACATGGGATCGACCGGGATCACAAAGACACTCCTTATGTACATGGCAGGCCCTTCTCAATAAACTACCTACAATAGACAATATGAAAAGAAGAGGTATCTATCATGTTAACCGATGCTCCCTTTGTTTGCAACAAGAAGAAACTGTTGACCACCTCTATTTTGCTTGTGATTATACAAAATGGATATGGAAGGAGATTCTCCAGCGATTTGAACTCAATAGACTGCCACAACCAAACTTGCACCAAGAACTAGGCAACCTTATGCAATGTTTCTCAAGAAAAGGGCCTCTTACACAATTGGCAAAGGTTACTTTCAGATGCGCTATTTGGTGGATGTGGAAGGAGAGATGTAATAGAATCTTTGAATGTCATCACACAAACAATGCTCAGCTCTTGAAAGAGATTATTAGAGACTCAAGATCCTGTATGGAGCATGATCTCAAAACCGAGCACTTCACCCGAAGAGAAAAAGATATTTTTATCAAATTTAATTTTGCTATTAGTTAAAGATCTTGGGAATGATGCCAAATAATGTACCCACAGGTAGTTATAGTCTACAGCATGTGTAGTCATAACTATCGCATTCGCACTCTATGAGTTACTTGGCTTTGTCTATGACTTGTATAGATAAAGCTAGTTGTAGAAACTTTACACATAATCAATTTACTTTTACTTACCAAAAAAAAAAATGCTCACACTTAGAGCATGGAGGAGTTTGAAGATTATCAAACTTTTCTTGTAGCAAAGCATGCTCTTTCTTTAAGATACTTAACTTCTTGCTAACAGTTCTACATTCATCAAATAATTCATGAAAAGCGATAGAGAGTTCTTCAAAAGATAAATCTTCATTAAATAAATCACATACCTCTTCTCCTAAAGCCATTAGCGCCTAATGAGCAACTTGCTTGGTGTTGGACTCCTCTTCTTCGGATGCGCTTGAATCATCCCACGTTGCCTTGAGCGCCTTCTTCTTTGATGTCCTCTTTTTGGCTTGAGGACAATCGTTCTTGTAGTGTCCCGGTTTTTTGCATTCATAGCAAATCACTTGGTCCTTCTTTTGTTCAAATTTATTTTTTATATTATTTTTAAATTTATTCTTTCTTAAATATTTTTTAAAATTTTGAGTCAAAAGTGCAATGTCATTGTCACTGTCCTCATCACTTGATGTTCCTTTCAAGTGGTCTTCTTGTGATTTGAGTGCCATATCCTTCCTGTTCTTTGGAAGGGGGTTCTCGAGCTCGTCATGAGCTTGACATGTCATTTCATAGGTCATTAGAGACTCAATGAGTTCTTCAAGAGGGAATGCTTTAAGGTCTTTGGCCTCTTGAATGGCCGTAACTTTTGGATCCCAACTTTTAGGGAGGGATCTTAAGATTTTAGTTACTAGTTCAAAGTTAGTAAAATCTTTACCAAGAGCTTTGAGTCCATTGATGACATCCGTAAACCGGGTGTACATGTCTCCGATGGACTTACTTGGTTTCATTCGGAAAAGTTCGTAAGAGTGCACAAGGATGTTGATTTTGGACTCTGTCACTCGGCTAGTGCCTTCATGAGTGACCTCAAGAGTTCTCCAAATATCAAAGGCCGAATCGTAAATTGAAACACAATTAAATTCATTTTTGTCTAGTGCACAAAACAAGGCATTCATAGCCTTTGCATTTAAAGCAAAAACCTTCTTCTCCGATTCATTCCATTCGCTCATCGGAAGAAAAGATTTTTGAAATCCGTTTTCAACAATAGACCAAAGCTCAAAGTTCATAGAAATGAGGAAGATCCTCATGCGAGTCTTCCAATATGTGTAATCCGACCCATTAAACAAAGGTGGTCGTGCAATAGAATGGCCCTCTTGCATGCCGGAGTAAGCCATCTCTCTTGGGTATTAAACCAAATATGAGAGATAACCTCGCTCTGATACCACTTGTTAGGATCGGAGCGGCACTAAGAGGAGGGGGTGAATTAGTGCAGCGGATTAAAACTTCGGTTTTAGAAAAATCTTTCGTACGATAAGAACGGAACTTGAAAAGCTTAACTTGAAAACGTATTCTTAGAGTTGCGCAGAAAAGGTAATAAGGAACTAATGCATGTAAGAAGGTTTGCAGTAATGTAAATGGCGATAATGAAATGCAAACCAGAGATTACGCCTGATTTTAGAGTGGTTCGGTCAAATGACCTACATCCACTTGCGAAGCCCCTCTTCGATGAGGCTCCCACCTTCCACTAGCAAATCTCTTGAAATGGAAGGGTAAGCACCCCTCTTACAACCTTTTACAAGCAGTTCAACCTCTTATAAGATTTCAATAAGAAAGAAGGAGGAGAACTCTCTAGCAAATTGAAAACAAGACTTGCTAAGACTTTCTAAGACTTTTCTCTCAATCAAATGCTTCTCAAAAGTTGTAATCTCAGCTTAGATTTGAGGGGTATTTATAGGCCTCAAGAGGATTCAAATTTTGGGCTCCAAAATTTGAATTCTCTTTGGGTTCCCGATACTGGCGGTGCCACCACCCAGCCAAGCGGTGCCACCGTCCAGCGTTCGGGTGCTGGGCGGTGCAACCGCCCAGCCCTGGAGGTGTCACCGCCCAGCTCTCGGGTGCTGGGCGGTGCTACCGCCGAGCCAGGCGGTGCCACCGCCTGGCTCTCCGATTTCACTGGTTTGGCTTAATTTTAGCCCAAATCATATCCGACTTTGGGCCCAGTTGGCCCCTAACTAGGATATAGGATTATCTCTTAATCCTAATCCTAATTACAAGTGAACTACATAACAGAAACACATCCTAAGCAAGCTTTCAACCGCGAACGTCGAGTCTTGTTTCGGCGAACTTTCCGACGAACTTCTTCCGATGGACTCCCATCAAGCTCCCGATCTTGTGATGACTTTAACGAGTAGCCGAGCCTTCTCGGTGATCTCCGTGAACCTCCGACGATCTCTTCGGCGAACATCCGAAAATTCCGATAGGTTCCCGATTTCTTCTCGGTTGGTTCCGGCAGCATCTCCGACGATTCTTCGGACTCTTAAACGTACATCGATCTTGACTCCGGTATTCTTGCTTTGTGTTTTTTGGTTATCGTAGTTAATCCTGCACACTTAACTCAATAATATGGATTAGATCAATTAACCCATTAATTGATTTCATCATCAAAATTCGAGATTCAACAACTTGCACTTTTGATTTTAAAACATGCTTGAAAGCTAATTTGCTAGCTCATATAATTTTAAAAAAAAAAGGAGAGAAAGAAAATAATTACACTTCTCAAAAGAAAAGGAATTGCTATCTTGAACATCACCAAAAAGTGCTATCTTGCAAATCTCAAGATGCACAAATGCAAACATGCAAAATTTGTAATTTTGCACATCATTAAAATCTATGATGCTTTGGTTATTATGTATGTTGTAAAATGTTATAAGATTCACTAGCTTGCATGATGTCGAACTTGCTATATTGAACATCACCAAGGAATGATATCTTGCAGAAGCAAAAAAGTTAACTTGCACATCAAGCAAAACTTATAGTTCAAGAAGCAAGAGTTGCTTTCTTGAATATCTCAAAATTACTAGCTTGCGTGTCTTAAAATGTTAAAATTTTTTTACAAGCTTGTATATTGTAAACTTGCCATCGTACTACCATGATGATGAGCATGCCTTATCTTCATGATTGTATTTGAAAAACTATGGCAAAAATGTGCTTGAATGCATGAACTTGTTAAGATTATTTTTCGGACTTTCTTGATTCAATGTTCAAATCACTTAATTGCCATGATGATTTTACACTATTACATGCCTTAATAACATGTTGGAAATTATGTGTTTTTATGATCATGAGCATGTTTTATCTTCATGATTGAACTTGAAAATCTATAGCAAAATCTTGTCCGAATACATGAAAGTGTTAATTTCATTTTCGGATTTGCTAAACAATTGGTATCCTAACAATCGGATTTTCTCATACACTTATGAAAAATATTTTTCTGAAACGGATTTGATGAAATGATTCCTACTTATAAATTCCATCTTGAAATATGGATGATAGTGTGTTTTTTTTTGCAAAGATTTGTTTCACATACATATCTCCTATGATTCATGTGTAGAGAAATAATTTATAAATCATAATACAATGAGATTTCTTATGCAAAAATAAAGTGCTTTTGTGATTCTTTGCATTGTTGTCTTGTATGCTTCATGTGATAATATGAATACATGAAACACTTATGATATGATTTTTATGCAATTCCTTGTATTCATGAAATGTTTATCTCATCACCTAATAATTCTTCTTGATATTCCTTATGTGATGATAAGAATACATGAAATATTCATTAATTTGTTTTGATACAAATAAGAAGTTTCGATCATGTATGGTAGGATGTAATTTGACAAATTTGTTACCATCATGTTACAAAATAAATGATGATTAGGAATCATGCATTAATGATGATTGTATATTTTATGATTTGGCATGATGCATGCAATGATGAAATATTCATAAATTTGAAATGATGCATGCAATACTTATGACAATGATGTACATGATGTATTGCATATGATATGTATCATGAATGCTTTAAATGATGAATGTTTGGTATCATGATCAACATGTTGATAAATGCTTAAAAATTTTAATGTTTGAGTATCATGTATGATATACCCATTAATGATGATTGATTTTTCGGTATCGTGCATGAAAAATAAGGTTTTTGAAATTGTGTATGTTTTAATTTGAATATATAATGATCACAAATAAAATTGATACTTACCTTTGTCATAATCTGAAAATTAAAAGAAAAAAGGGTCTTCCCTTCTTTTTGACAATGACAAAGGGGGAGCAAGAATTTCTAACGTGGATATTATGAAAAGAGGCAAACTAGCTAGCTTACACAATTCAAGATGAAAGCAAAAATTACACTCCTCTAACGAGAAGATGCAAATGTAACACTTACCAAATTGTTTGCTTGCCTCATGTAAAACATTATCTCTTGCTAGTTTGGCATTTTGCTAGCTTGCACTTTGCAAAGAAAGCAAAGATGACACTTCTCAAAAGAGAAGGAAGAGGTTGTTATCTTGAACATCATAAGCTTGCCAAACAAAAATTGCAAAAGTGCTATCTTGCCTATCTTAAGAAGCATAGCATGCTAAACTTACACCTTGCAATGGATGCAAAATTGCGAGCTCAAACATTGCAAAGGAAGCAAAAATTTGCTAGCTTATAACTTGCATATTTCAAGGAGCAAGAGTTGCCTTCTTGAACATCTCTAAATTGCTAGCTTGCAAGTTCTAAAATGTTGTAACATTGCTAGCTTGCATGTTCTAAAAGTGCTATCTTGTATGCTGTAAAACTTGCATATCTAAAACTTGATAGCTTGAATGTTCTAAGCATGATATAACATTAGCTAAATTTTCTGGCTTCAAAACTGCATGATGATAAAACTTGATATTATGTTTTTCATGCAATAAGTTAAACTAATATTCCAAACACAAGAATAGTTGGACTTCTCCTTTTTGTTGATGACAAAGGGGGGGAAGTATGATGTTATGCATAAGTTTATGCATAAGTTCACGATGACGTGTTGCAAGTATTCATGATGAATATTGCAATGACTTGAATTGAGTTTGAATTCAAGATAGCATATTGATAGGGGGAGTTTGTTTAAACTCTGGGAGTTAAGTCTATCTCCATCATCAAGTGGTTGTCATCATCAAAAAGGGGGAGATTGTTGAATCTCGTATTTTGATGATGAAACTACTTGATATATGTTTATGATTTAATCTGCATTTTGAGTGATGCAGGATGCTTCGAATCAGGATGAGACAATTAAAGCAGGAAAATCATGTTGTGCCGGAGGAACATGTCAGAAGATTGGACGTCGGGCCGGTGGATCGGTCGACGTATCGACAGAAGGCTTCGGACCGTGGACTCGGTCATCGGGCCAAGAAGAGCGGGTATTGTGCCAAGGATATCGGAGTTGTGGAGTCAACTGGCCGATTGGGCAATAGGCTGCAAGAGAGGACGATGCGCCGAAGAATCGGACGAAGCATCGAGGGACCAATGACATGCCGGACAACTTGGTTAATTTCTTACGATTAATTGTCTCGATCGAAGTTTTGTTTTAAGTGTGCAAGATTAACTACGATGGAAGAAAGACATGCAGCAGGAGTTGCCCCGAAGTCAAGACAATGATCACGTTGGGAGTTCGAGAGTTCGACAGAAGTTCGGACAATCGTCGGAGGTTCTGCGGGAACAAATCTGAGAGGTCCATAAGCTTACCAAAGAAGCTCGTCGGAACTCGTCAAGTGAATCATCGCAAGTCCAGGAGTTTGTCGAAAGTCCGCAGGAGCATCACCGAGGGTTCATCGGATGATCGACGGAAGTTCGCCGGAAGCTCGTCGGAAGAAGCGATTGACGCACCGGAGCAAGTTGCAGTAAATGTCTTAGGAAAAATCGTAGTTAGTACAATGATTAAGTAGGAAATGGGAGGTGATCCCATTAACTTAATCTTGGGGCAATTGGGCCCCTGAAAAACCCAAATTGGGCCGAATGGATCAACCCATTCGGACCCTGATTTCTGCTAGGAGGTGCAATCGCCCCAGCCAGGAGGTAGCACCGCTTAGGCTAAGTCTCCGAGCGAGACTGGGCGGTGCAACCGCCCCAGCCAGGAGGTAGCACCGCCTGGGCTCAGTCTTCGAGCGAGACTGGGCGGTGCAACCTCCCCTAATAGGAGGTAGCACCGCCTAAGCTCGATCTTCGAGCTCTGGTAGGAGGTGCAACCGCCTCAGTCAGGTGGTGGCACCGCCTAAGCTCGGTCTTCGAGCTCTGGTAGGAGGTGCAACCGCCCCTGACAGGAGGTAGCACCACCTAGAGGCTCAGTCTTCGAGCTCTGCCAGGCGGTGCAACCGCTCCAGTCAGGAGGTGCAACCGCCTGATCCCGAAATTTCGGGAATTGACAGTTTTGAGCTCCAAATTTGAACTGGGTTGGGGCCTATAAATACCCCACCCATTCAGCACTGAAAGAGCATGAACTTACACCAAAATCTTGATCTTTTTCTGTGATTCTTAGAGCTCAAAATTGTTGTAAAGGCCAAAAGTTCTTCTCCCTCTTTTCTTCCAAGTTATGAGTTGTAAAGAGAGGAGTGAAAATTCTGTAAGGGTTGTCTCCTAAGCCCATCAAAAGGAGTGAAACTGTAAAAGGGTGGTTGGCCTTCGCCTATTGAAGGAAGACCTCTAGTTGACGACGGTGACCTCGTCGGTGGAGGAAGCCAAAAGTGGAGTAGGTCAAGATTGACCGAACCACTCTAAATCTCGATTTGCATTTACTTTGAGCATATTATCTTTACTGCAAACCTCCTCTAAAGCTTACTGCTTTCTGCGCATATACAATCGGGTTTTAAGCTTTGCACTTTCCGAATCAGCGTTTAGACGTAAATCTGGTTTTTCGTACGATCATCATATTTTAGTTTGCGTTTACGTTTTGATTTCAATCATAACTGCAAACTACTTTTATATCCTTGCTTAAACTGCATCTCGCCTAATCAAGTGATTTACGAATCAGCATTTAGACGTAAATAAGCTTCTTCGTACAAACGTCGTATTTCAGTTTGCGCTTATATTCTGGTTTTCATCATAACTGCAAACTGCCTTCATAGATTCATTTTAACGTCATCTCTCTTGATCTTAAGTTGAAGTAATCTTAGGATCAGCTTTCACACCGAAATCGTTTTTATCGTTCGAACGTGTTTTATCGTTGTAAGATTTCCGCTGCACTAATTCACCCCCCCCCCCCCCCCTCTTAGTGCTCTTGATCCTAACAAGGGGCTATTGCACCTCCTGCTAGAGCTTGAAGACCGAGCTCAGGCGGTGCCACCGCCTGACAGAGGCGGTTGCACCTCCTGGCAAAGCTCGAAGACCGAGCTCAAGCGGTGCCACCTCCTGTTAGGGGAGGTTGCACCGCCCAGTCTCGCTCGGAGACTGAGCCCAGGCGGTGCCACCTCTTGGCTGGGGCGGTTGCACTGCCCAGTCTAGCTCGAAGACTTAGCCCAGGCGGTGCCACCTCCTGGCTTGGGCGGTTCAACCGCCTGGCAGAAATTAGGGTCCGAATGGGTTGATCCATTCGGCCCAATTTGGGTTTTTTAGGGGCCTAATTGCCCCAATATTAAGTTAATGGGATCACCTCCCATTTCCAACTTACTTATTGTGCTAACTATGATATTCCCTAAGACATTTACTATAACTTGCTCCGGTGCGTCAATCGCTTCTTCCGGCGAGCTTCCGGCGAACTTCCGTCGATCATTCGATGAACCCTCGGTGATGCTCCTGCGGACTTCTAGCAAACTCCTGGACTTGCGACGATCCACTTGGCGAGTTCCGACGAACTTCTTTGGCAAGCTCATGGACTTCTCGGATTTGTTCCCGCAGAACCTCCGATGACTGTCCGAACTTTCGTCGAACTCTCGAACTCCCAACGTGATCATTGTCCTGACTCCAGCGCAATTCCTACTGCATGTCTTACTTTCATCGTAGTTAATCCTGCACACTTAAAACAAAACTTTGATCGAGACAATAAATCCTAAGCAATTAACCAAGTTGTCCGGCATGTCATTGGTCCCTTGACGCTTCGTTCGATTCTTCGGCGCATCGTCCTCTCCTGCAGCCTATTGCCCAATCGGCCAGTTGACTCCGCAACTCCGATATCCTTGGCACAATACCCGCTCTTCTTGGCCCGATGCCTGAGTCAACGGCCCGAAGCCTTCTGTCGATACGTCGACCGATCCACCGGCCCGACGTCCAATCTTCTGACATGTTCCTCCGGCACAACATGATTTTCCTGGTTTAATTGTCTCATCCTGATCAAAGCATCTCGCGTCACTTAAAACGTAGATTAAATCATAAACATATATCAAGTTGTTTCATCATCAAAATATGAGATTCAATAATCTCCCCCTTTTTGATGATGACAACCACTTGATGACGAAGGTAAACTTAACTCCCGAAGTTTAAACAAACTCCCCCTATCAATATGCCATATTGATAGAACTTTGAATTCAAACTGAATTCAAGTCATTGTCATATTCATCATGAATACTTGCAACACGTCATCTTGAACTTATGCATAACATCATACTTCTCCCCCTTTGTCATCAATAAAAAGGAGAAGTCCAACTATTCTTGTGTTTGGAATATTAGTTTAACTTATTGCATGAAAAACATAATATCAAGTTTTATCATAATGCAGTTTTAAAGCCAGAAAATTTAGCAAATGTTACATCATGCTTAGAACATTCAAGCTATCATGTTTTAGATATACAAGTTTTACAGCATACAAGATAGCACTTTAGAACATGCAAGCTAGCAATGTTACAACATTTTAGAACTTGCAAGCTAGCAATTTAGAGATGTTCAAGAAGATAACTCTTGCTTCTTGAAATATGCAAGTTGCAAGCTAGCAAATTTTTGCTTCCTTTGCAATGTTTGAGCTCGCAATTTTGCTTCCATTGCAAGGTGTAAGTTTAGCATGTTTTGCTTCTTGAGATAGGTAAGATAGCACTTTTGCAATTTTTGTTTGGCAAGCTTGTGATGTTCAAGATAACAAGCTCTTTCTTCTATTTTGAGAAGTGTCATTTTTGCTTTCTTTGCAAAGTGCAAGCCAGCAAAATGCCAAACTAGCAAGAGATAATGTTTTACATGAGGCAAGCAAACAATTTGGCAAGTGTTACATTTGCATCTTCTCTTTAGAGGAGTGTAATTTTTGCTTTCATCTTGAATTGTGTAAGCTAGCTAGTTTGCCTCTTTTCATGATGTCCATGTTAGAAATTCTTGCTCCCCCTTTGTCATTGTCAAAAAGAAGGGAAGACCCTTTTTTCAATTTTCAGATTATGACAAAGGTAAGTATCAATTTTATTTGTGCATCATTATATATTCAAATTAAAACATACACAATTTCAAAAACCTTATTTTTCATGCACGATACCGAAAAATAAATCAATCATCATTAATGGGTATATCATACATGATATTCAAACATTAAAATTTTTAAGCATTTATCAACATGTTGATCATGATACCAAACATTCATCATTTAAAGCATTCATGATACATATCATATACAATACATCATGTACATCATTGTCATAAGTTTTGCATGCATAATTTCAAATTCATGAATATTTCATCATTGCATGCATCATGCCAAATCATAAAATATACAATCATCATTAATGCATGATTCATAATCATCATTTATTTTGCAACATGATGGTACCAAATTTGTCAAATTACATCCTACCATACATGATCGAAACTTCTTATTTGTATACATCAAAACAAATTAATGAATATTTCATGTATTCTTATCATCACATAAGGAATATTAAGAAGAGTTATTGGGTGATAAGACAAATATTTTATAAATACACGGAATTGTATAAAAATCATATCATAAGTGTTTCATGTATTCATATTATCACATGAAGCATACAATGCAAAGAAATCATGTCATGAAGAATATCAATGTGAAAATTCAGCAAAGATCACATGATACAATTGCAAAGCATGATATAATTATGCGATATATCATGAGATGATAATTTATCATATCAATGAAAGATATCAATGAGGATCAATTGTTAGGATCAATTCGTGAATACCAAATATATGATATCAAGGCTCATGATTCATTTGAAAGGATATAGCATAAAGAGCAACTTGAAACATTCTTATCAAGATCACATTTTAAAATATTCCAAGTATCAAGATATCAATATGACACTTCATTGAATTCTGAGAAATCAAAAGACAAGTTACACTTAATTTGAAGAATTCTTTTTTGATAAATGTAGGGAGCATAATGAACGATCTTGATTTATAAAGAACTTCATGTTATAATTATCAAGATCATGATTTTAATAATAATTTTCTTTAGCAAAGAATCACAAAAGCACTTTATTTTTGCATAAGAAATCTCATTGTATTATGATTTATAAATTCTTTCTCTACACATGAATCATACGAGATATGTATGTGAAACAAATCTTTGCAAGTAAAAACACTATCATCCATATTTCAAGATGGAATTTATAAGCAGGAATCATTTCATTAAATCCATTTCAGAAAAATATTTTTCATATAATAAGTGTATAAGAAAATCCGATTGTTAGGATACCAATTGTTAAGCGAATCCGAAAATGAAATTAACACTTTCATGCATTCGGATAAGATTTTGCTATAGATTTTCAAGTTCAATCATGAAGATAAAACATGCTCATGATCATAAAAATTTTTGTATCCAAAACACATAATTTCCAACATGTTATTAAGGCATGTAATAGTGTAAAATCATCATGGCAATTAAGTGATTTGAACATTGAATCAAGAAAGTCCGAAAAATAATCTTAACAAGTTCATACATTCAAGCACATTTTTGCCATAGTTTTTCAAATACACTCATGAAAATAACACATGCTTATCATCAAGTATAGCTTAAAATCTCATGCATAAAATTGTTAATCAAAATATTTAATTTCATCATTATGCATTTCTTCAAATCAAACAAGATTTTTCTAATCAAAATCGAGAAATAACAATGGAAATCAACGTAATACACGTTATTACTTCTTAACCATAATTTCATATTTTCAATCAAGATCATTTTATTTGTTTATCATAAAATATGCAATATTATCATTTTCGAAATTACTTAGCATGATCATAATTTAATTTTTTATTTATTTTTAAAACAAGTAATTTTTAAGAAAATTAATTCTAAACAAAAAGAGAAAATACATCATGAAAGCATCAAGTAATTTCAAAATAAATTAAGGGGATTTCGATTACCACATCATTGAAAGCAATTAAGGCGTAGTTTGCCACCTCGCCTTTCTTGATTTTCTTCTCGTCTTCGGAGGAGCTCGATTCATCCCATTTTGTGTTCTTCTTTTTTGGCCTCTTCCTTCGTTCAAGTTTGTTGTTTATTTTAGATTTTTGTTTAATAAACTTATTAAGATTTAGTGTTCGAAGTTCAAGTTCATAATTGTCCTCATCACTTGAGTCAAAGCTCAAGTGGTATTATTTCTCTGGAGTTCCAAATCCTTCCTGTTCTTTGGAAGGTGATTTTGTTCATCATGTTCATCATGTGCATTGTGCACCATTTCATATGTTATCAATGAACCAATTAGTTCTTCAAGTGGTAAGTTGTTTAGGTTTTTAGCTTCTTATATAGCAATTACTTTTGAATCCCACTTCTTAGAAAGAGAACGCAAAATCTTGTTTACAAGTTCAAAATCCGAAAAACATTTTCCAAGAGCTCTCAAACTATTGACGACCTTCATGAAACGGGTGTACATGTCGCCTATAGTCTTGCTTGGTTGCATTCGTAAAAGCTCAAAATCATGCAATAAAATGTTAACTTTCGAGTCTTTGACTCTACTAGTTCCCTCGTGCGTGATTTCAAGTGTTCGCCAAATGTCAAAAGCCGTTTCGCACGTAGAAATCTGATTGAACTCATTTTTGTCCAAAGCGCAAAATAAGGCATTCATAGCATTTGCGTTTAAAGAAAAATACTTCTTCTCCAAATCCGACCATTCGTTCATCAGTTTAGAGGGAAGTTGAAAACCGTTTTCAATGATATTCCATAAATCCTAATTCATAGAAATCAAGAAAACTCTCATTCGAGTTTTCCAATAAGTGTAGTCCAATCCGTTAAACAACGGTGGACGAACAACCGATAAGCCCTCTTGAAAGCCATGAAGAGCCATTTCTCTTGGGTGTAAATCGGAAATGAGAAATACCGGGCTCTGATACCAATTGTTAGGATCAAGAGCACTAAGAGGGGGGGTGAATTAGTGCAGCAGAAAACTTTCGACGATTAAAATTGCGTTCGTACGATAAGAGCGATTTCGGTAGAAAATCCGATTCGTAAATCACTTTAACATGTAACCAAGCAAGATGTAGTTAAAGCAAAGATATAAAGGCAGTTTACAGTTATGATAGAAATTAGAACGTAAACGCAAACTGAAATACGATGTTCGTACGATAAAAATGATTTATGTCTAAATGCCGATTCGGAAAATACAGAGCTTGAAACACGATTGTATATCCGCAGAAGGCAGTAAGCTTTTGAGGAGGTTTGCAGTAAAGATAAGATGCTCAAAGTAAATGCAAACCGAGATTTAGAGTGGTTCAGTCAATCTTGACCTACTCCACTTTTGGCTTCCTCCACTGATGAGGTCACCGACGTCAACTAGAGGCCTTCCTTCAATAGGCGAAGGCCAACCACCCTTTTACAGTTTAACTTCTTTTGACGGGCTTAGGAGAAAACCCTTACAGAATTTTCTCTCCTCTCTTTAAAGCTTAGAACTTGGAAGAAAAGAGGGAGAAGAACTTTTAGCCTTTACAACAATTTTGAGCTCTAAAAATCACATAACAAGATCAAAATTTCGGTGTAAGTTCGTGCCCTTTCAGTGCTGAATGGGTGGGGTATTTATAGGCCCCAACCCAATTCAAATTTGGAGCTCAAAACTGTCAATTCCCGGAATTCCGGGATCAGGCGTTTGCACCTCCTGACTGAGGCGGTTGCACCGCTTGGCAAAGCTCGAAGACTGAGCCTCTGGGTGGTGCTACCTCCTGTCAAGGGCGGTTGCACCTCCTACCAGAGCTCGAAGACCGAGCTCAGGTGGTGCCACCGCCTGACTGAGGCGGTTGCACCACATGCCAGAGATCAAAGACCGAGCTCAGGCGGTGCCACCGCCTGACTGAGGCGGTTGCACCGCTTGGCAGAGCTCGAAGACCGAGCTCAGGCAGTGCCACCTCCTGTCAGGGGAGGTTGCACCGCCCAGTCTTGCTCGGAGACTAAGCCCAGGCGGTGCCACCTCCTGGTTGGGGCGGTTGCACCGCCCAGTCTCGCTCGGAGACTTAGCCCAGGCGGTGCCACCTCCTGGCTTGGGCAGTTCAACCGCCTAGCAGAAATCAGGGTCCGAATGGGTTGATCCATTCGGCCCAATTTGGGTTTTTCAAGGGCCCAATTGCCCCAAGATTAAGTTAATGGGATCACCTCCCATTTCCAACTTAATCATTGTGCTAACTACGATATTCCCTAAGACATTTACTGCAACTTGCTCCGGTGCGTCAATCGCTTCTTCCGGCAAACTTCCGTCGATTATCCGATGAACCCTCGGTGATGCTCCTGCGGACGTCCGACAAACTCCTGGACTTGCGACGATCCACTTGGTGAGTTTCGACGAGCTTCTTTGGCAAGCTCATGGACTTCTCGGATTTGTTCCCGTAGAACCTCCGACGATTGTTCGAACTTCCGTCGAACTCTCGAACTCCCAACGTGATCATTGTCTTGACTCCGATGCAATTCCTGCTGCATGTCTTACTTTCATCATAGTTAATCCTGCACATTGAAAACAAAACTTTGATCGAGACAATTAATCCTAAGCAATTAACCAAGTTGTCCGGCATGTCATTGGTCCCTCGACGCTTCGTTCGATTCTTCATCGCATCGTCCTCTCCTGCAGCCTATTGCCCAATCGGCCAGTTGACTCCGGAACTCTGATATCCTTGGCACAATACCCGCTCTTCTTGGCCCGATGCCCGAGTCCACGACCTGAAGCCTTCTGTCGATACGTCGATCGATCCATCGGCCCAACGTCCAATCTTCTAACATGTTCCTCCGGCACAACATGATTTTCCTGCTTTAATTGTCTCATCTTGATCAAAGCATCCTGCGTCACTCAAAATGCAGATTAAATCATAAACATATATCTAGTAGTTTCATCATCAAAATACGAGATTCAACATATGTAAAAACACATTTCGATCTAGAAAATTATTACTAAGTATGAATCATGTTGTCCGGCATGTCATTGGTCCATCGACGCTTCGTCTGATTCTTCAACGCATCGTCCTCTATTGTAGCCTATTGCCAAATCTGTTGAATCCCAGATTTTGATGATAAACTAATTGATTGTGTTTAGATGTTTAACTTGTTGAATCTCGGATTTTGATGATGAAACTAATTGATTGTGTTTAAATGTTTGACTACATTTTGAGTGATACAGGTCTACTCGATCAGGATTAGACAATTAACGCAGGAGGAATTGACGTTGCGTCGGAGGAGATCACGTCAGGATATTGGATGGCAGAAGGCTTCGGGCGTCGGGCATCGGGCCAAGGAGAGCGAAATTGCGCCAAGGATATCGGGGTTGCGGAGGTCAACCGCCGATTGGGCAACAAGCTGCAAGAGAGGACGATGCACCGAAGAATCGGATGAAGCGCCAACCAATGACGTGCCGGGCAACAGAATGTCAATTTGCGTTATAATAATTGTCTAGATCGGAGTAGAGTGTTTGCTTGTGTGTGCAGGATTAACTACGATAACCAAAAAACACAAAGCGAGAATACCGGAGTCAAGTTCGATGGACGTTTAAGAGTCCGAAGAATCGTCGGAGATGCTGCCAGAACCAACCGAGAAGAAATCGGGAACCTGTCGGAATTTTCGGAAGTTCGCCGAAGAGATCGTCGGAGGTTCACGGAGATCACCGAGAAGGCTCGGCTACTCATTAAAGTCATCACAAGTTCGGGAGCTTGCTAGAAGCCCGTCGGCAGAAAGTTCGTCGGAAAGCTCGCCAGAACAAGACTCGACGTTCGCGGTTGAAAATTTGCTTAGGATGTGTTTTGGTTATGTAGTCCACTTGTAATTAGGATTAGGATTAAGAGATAATCCTATATCCTGGTTAGGGGCCAACTGGGCCCAAAGTCAGAGTTGGTTTAGGCTAAACCAGCGAACTAGAGAGCCAAGATTGAAGCCCAACTAGTGGCTGAAAACACTGTAGTCGGGCTGAAAACACTGTAGTCGGGCTGAAAACACTGTAGGCGGTGGCACCGCCTAGCTGGGCGGTGGCACCGCCCACCACCCGAGAGCCAAGCGGTGACACCTCCTGGCTGGGCGGTGGCACCGCCCAGCACCCGAGCCCTGGGCGGTGGCACCGCCTGGCTGGGCGGTGGAACCGCCAGCACCGGGAACCCTAAGAGAATTCAAATTTTGGAGCCCAAAATTTGAATCCTCTTGAGGCCTATAAATACCCCTCAAATCTCAGCTGAGGTTACAACTTTTGAGAAGCATTTTGATTGAGAGAAAAGTCTTAGAAAGTCTTAGCAAGTCTTGTTTTCAATTTGCTAGAGAGTTCTCCTCCTTTCTTATTGAAAATTTGTAAGAGGTTGAGCTGCTTGTAAAAGGTTGTAAGAGGGGTGTTTACCCTTCCATTTCAAGAGACTTGCTAGTGGAAGGTGGGAGCCTCATCGAAGAGGGGCCTCGCAAGTGGAGTAGGTCATTTGACCGAACCACTCTAAAAATCGGCGTAATCTCTGGTTTGCTTTTTATTATTGTCATTTACATTACTGCAAATCTTCTTACTGCTTTAGTTCCTTATTACTCTTGCTGCGCAACTTTAAGAATACGCCTTCAAGTTAAATTTCTCAAGTTTCATTCTTAACGTACGAAAGATTTTGTTAAAATCGAAGTTTTAATCCGCTGCACTAATTCACCCCCCCCTCTTAGTGCCGCTCCGATCCTAACAAGTGGTATCAGAGCCACGGTTTTCTACTTTGGTTTAACACCCAAATAGAAATGGCTCTTTATGGCTTTCAAGAGGGTCACTCTCTCATTCGTCCTCCCTTTTTCAATGGGACGGACTACACTTGTTGGAAAACTCGAATGAGAGTTTTCTTACTTTCTTTGGATTTGAATTTATGGGACATAGTCGAAAATGGATTTGAAATGTCTTCTCTCCCAATGAACCATTGGAATGATTTGGAGAAGAAGATGTTTTCTTTAAATGCAAAGGCTATGAATGCCTTATATTGTGCACTTGACAAAAGTGAATTTAATCGCGTTTCGATGTGTGACTCGGCTTTTGATATTTGGAGAACTCTAGAGGTCACTCATGAAGGCACTAGCCGAGTGAAAGAGTCCAAAATCAATATTCTTATGCATTCTTATGAACTTTTCCGGATGAAACCAAGTGAGTCCATCGGAGACATGTACACCCGGTTCACGGATGTCATCAATGGACTCAAAGCTCTTGGTAAAAGTTTTTCTAATTTTGAACTAGTCACTAAAATCTTAAGATCCCTTCCAAAAAGTTGGGATCCAAAAGTTACGGCCATTCAAGAGGCCAAGGACCTTAAAACATTCCCTCTCGAAGAACTTATTGGGTCTCTAATGACCTACGAAATGAACAATGTGGAAAAAAAGAAACTCGAGAACAACCTTCCAAATGATAGGAAGGATTTGGGACATAGAACACATGAATACCACTCGAGCATAAGCTCAAGTGATGGTGAACTTAAACTACAAATGAAACAAAAATTAAAAAGCAAAAAGAATGGAACTACTTGCTTTGAACGCAAGAAGAACAAAAGTTGGGATGAATTGAGCTCTTCCGAAGACGAGGAGAAAATCAAGAAAGGCGAGGTGGCAAACTATGCCTCACCCTCTTTCAACAATGAGGTAATCAAAATCCCACTAATTCATTTCGAAATTACATAATACTTTCTTGAGTTATTTTTAATTTAGTTTAGGATTAATTTTCTTGAAAATTGCTTGTGTTATGTTAATGCAATAAAATGTTAGATATAAATATAATGCTTATACACCTAGTAAGATTAATCTTATATATGTGCTTGAGAAGCAAGAATTTGTACTTTGACGATTTCCATATTGATTTTCAATGTCGATGCATGACTTTTGAATGGAAGGTTTTATGATTTTTTTTATGAACCTTATCTTTGGTTTTCAAACATGATGTATAGTTTTGACATAAGAACAAAAATTTGAAGCATGCTAATATAAAGTCAATCATATAAAGTAAAACTAAAGAAATTTTAAATATCTATAAGAATCATTCAAAATTATGTTCAATAAAACCTTACTTGATGTTGTAATGAAACTATTGAAAGTTTTGATGCTATGATTTGATGATTTTATGCATGAGATTGTAAAGTTATACATGATGATTTTTTGGTCTTGATGGTTTTTATGACAAAATTCATTTTTCGATCCTAAATGTTGATGCACATTTTTATCTAGCATAAATGACATGAATTTAAATAACTAAAAAGAGAAAAGCATTGTTCTTGAAAATTATTTTTCTCTATCTTGTTGATTTATATGAATCCCTTGAAAATGATTTTGGTTTGATGATTTGAATTACAAATGAGTTATATCAAAATCATGATATTGATTTGACTTGAAGTAATGAGTTGAAATCATTTTTTTTTGGAATTATGTGTTGCACTTTTTTATCTTGATGATCTTTGATTTTTTTTGTTTTAAAACGATGATGCATGGATTTGAAAGAAAAGGAGATGCATGCATGGAATCAATCAATAAGTTGAAACAAAAGGAGGAAAGATTTTTTATTGAAAATTTTCTTTTTCTCTATCTTATTGATTTATACCTAAGAGACCAATAAAATTATTTATGTCATTTTGAATCTCTTGAAAGAAATGTTGAGATTTTGATGATTTAGACGATTTGAATTTGAATGAGTTTTATCTAAAATCATGATCTTGATTCCGTGATATTTACAAATGAAGATTTATTATGAATCAAGATTTTTCATTAATCGATCTCCTAAGATTTTCTTTTGATTATTAATGAGTAGGTTTTTCAAAAAGAAATCATGTCTTCTAGTATTCACATGTTCTAATCCTTCATGATAAAATTTTTATGTAATTCCTTAAATTCATGAAATGTTTATCGCATCACCAATTATTTTCTTCTTGATATTCCTTTTTTGGTGATATAAAATCATGCATGAAATACTCTTGAGATTATTTTGATGCATACAAATGAAAAGTTATGATCATGCATGGTAGGATGCAATTTGACAAATTAATACCATTATGATTTGAAATATTTATAATTTGGAATGATGCATGCAATACTTATGCCTTTTATTATGATAATATATGTGATGTATTGCATATGATGTGAATCATGAATGCTTTAAATGATAAATGTCTTGATATCATGATTGATGATTTTGTTCTATGCATAAGATTTTTAAAATTATGCATAATGAATCTTGTAATTTACAGATTATCGATTTTCTTTTTACCATAATGAAAGTGCCTTATTGATCCTTGTCATAATAAATCTAGCACTTTCGGTTTTAAACATGATACATGTTTTTATTTGACATAAAAAAAAAGGGAGGCATGCTTGAATGAAATAAATTACATGAATTGAAGCAACTAAAAGAGAAGAACATTTTTCTTCTTGAAAATTATTTTTTTCTATATTATTGATTTTGATGAATCTATTTGTATTATTTTTATGAATCTCATAGATTATGAAAATGATTTGAATTTAATGGATTTTATTGAAATCATGATCTTGATTTCTCACAATTTTCTATTGAATGAATCAAGTTTGTTTTCTATTTAAAAGGATATTTATCAAAATTTTCATGGTCTTTTAGTATTCATGATATTGATAATTATATTTTGAAACTCTATGTAAATCAAGATTCTTCATCATGATTCTCTCGTTTTATAAAAGAGGAGATGTTCTATGTGAATCATAAGATTTTATATGCATGAATTGAGATTCTTTTTGCTATTAACTAGCAAGAAACTTGTTTTTGTAAACCATGACATGCTACTTGACATCTTGATAATTTATAACTTGAGTTTTCTTTTTGAATCAAGATTGTTTCCTATCATGTTTTCTATCTACAAAAGAAGAAATTTGTCAAAAATGTTATATGTCTTTTGACATTCATTTTTCATCTTTATTATTTACCCTTATCATGATTTGAATATTATAGTAAAGAGAAATGAATTACATGATTGTATTGTTATTCCCTTCTATTTGACACTGACAAAGGGGGAGCAAAACTTGCTAGATAGCAAATTTGCTAGCTTGCACAATTTGAAAAGAGGCAAAATAGTCCATCTTGCACATCTCAAAAGATGTAAAATTTTGCTAACTTTTTATGTGCAAAAGTTGATAGCTTGTATACTATAAATTTGCATACCAAAAATACAATCTTGTTTATCTCAAGATGCAAAACATACTAACTTGCACTTTGCAACGGAAGCAAAATTGCTAGCTCAAACATTGCAAAGGAAGCAAAAATTTGCTAGCTTACAATTTGCATATTTCAAGAAGCAAGAGTTGCTTTCTTGAACATCTCAATATTGCTAGCTTGCATGATGTAGAACTTGCTATCTTGAACATTACCAAAAGTGCTATCTTATATGCTGTAAAACTTGTATATCTAAAACTTGATAGCTTGAATGTCCCAAGCATGATGCATTACTTGCTAAATTTTCTATCTTCAAAATTGCATGATGATAAAAATTTAATATTATGTTTTTCATGCAATGGTTTGAACCCATATAATAAACACATAAGAGTAGCTACTTCTCCTTTTTGTTGATGACATAGGGGGAGAAGTATATTGATGACTTCATGCATTGAATTAAATATTTTATATATTTGCATGATAGTTTAAATGTTTTTCATAACATAACTACATTTTGAGTGATGCAGGTCTACTCGATCAGGATTAGACAGTTGACGTAGGAGGAATTGACATTACGCCAGAGGAGATCACATCAAGATATTGGATGGCATAACGGTTCGGACATCGGGCATCGAGCCAAGGAGGGCAAAATTGCGCCAAGGATATCGGGGTTGCAGAGGTCAACCGCCTATTGGGCAACAAGCCGTAAGACAGGACGATGCACTGAAGAATCGGACGAAGCGCCAACCAATGACGTGTCGGGCAACAGAATGTCAATTTGCGTTGTAATAGTTGTCTAGATTGGAGTAAAGTTTTGGCTTATGTGTGCAGGATTAACTACGATAATGAAGAAGACATAAAGCGTCACAACTGGCAAAGGTTACTTTCAAATGCGCTATTTGGTGGATGTGGAAGGAGAGATGTAATAGAATCTTTGAATGTCAACACACAAACAATGCTCAGCTCTTGAAAGAGATTATGAGAGACTCAAGATCCTGTATGGAGCAAGATCTCAAAACGGAGCACTTTACCCGAAGAGAAAAAGATATTTTTATCAAATTTAATTTTGCTATTAGCTAAAGATCTTGGGAATGATGCCAAATTATGTACCCACAGGTAGTTTTGATATATCTAGATAAACATTTTCTATGTTGACTATAATTAAGAGTTATAGTCTACAGCATGTGTAGTCATAACTATCGCATTCGCACTCTATGAGTTACTTGGCTTTGTCTATGACTTGTATAGATAAAACTATTTGTAGAAACTTTACACATAATCAATTTACTTTTACTTAACAAAAAAAAGACATAAAGCAAAACAAAGTGCAGGAGTCAAGCGTGAAGGATTCGTTGCAAGTTCGAGAGTTCGACAGAAGTCTGAAGGTTCGTCGGGAATGCTGTTGGAACTAGCCAAGAATGAGTAGGGAGCTTGCCGAATGGTTTTTCGGAAGCTCGCCGGAAGATTCATTGGAAGTTCGCGGAGCTCGTCGAGAAAGATAAGAGCTTACTGAAGAAACTTGTTGGAACTCGCCAAGATCAAATCGTGAAGTCTAGGAGCTTGCCGGGAGTTCGTAGAATGGTTTCCGAGAGTTTATCGGAAGACCGCCAGAAGTTCGCCGGAAGCTCGCCGGAAGAAGTCTTGACTTGCTGACTTTGTAATAGCTTAGGAAATGTCTTTAAATTTGTAGTTAGCACGTTAATTAGGGTTAGGATTAGGTATTAATCCTATAACCCAAGTAGGGGCCAATTGGGCCCGAGTTTGGACTTGTTTGGGCCAAGTTTTGAGCCCAACCAGTGAGCTAAAATAGTGTAGGCGGTGGCACCGCCAGATTAGGTGGTGGCACCGCCCAAAACCTGAGAACTGAGCGATGTCACCGCTGGACTTAGCGGTGGCACCGCCCAGCACCCGATAGGTCTAGCGGTGGCACCGTCGGACTGGGCGGTGGCACCGCCAGTACACTATCAGTGTCAGACACTAATAGGCGGTAGCACCGCTAGCCTCGTAAACCCAAGAGAATTGAAAATTTGGAGCCCAAATTTGAATCCTCTTGGGGCCTATAAATACCCCTCAATTCTCAACTGAGATTACAACATTTGAGAAGTTAGAGATTGAGATAAAGCCTTCGCAATGTCTTTAGCAAGTCTTGTTTTCAATAGCTTGAGTGTTCACCGAAGCTCTTTCTCTTTGAAAATTTTTAAGAGTGTGAACCACTTGTAAAAGATTGTAAGAGGGGTATTTATCCTTCCCCTTCAAAGTGATTTGCTAGTGGAAGTTGGGAGCCTCGTTGAAGAAGGCTTCGCAAGTGAATGTAGGTCAAATTTGACGAACCACTTTAAATTGATGTGTTCCTTGAATGTGTGAGTATTTACTTTTCTGAAACCATTATTTACATTGCAGCAAGCTTTCGTTTTTCATCTACTCAAGTTACTATCGAAACGAAATCTCCTCGTTTTTACGAATTCGGTTTCAAACTTACAAGTTTTAATCCGCTGCACTAATTCACCCCCCCCTCTTAGTGCCGCTCCGATCCTAACAATTGGTATCAGAGCCCGGTATTTCTCATTTCGGATTTACACCCGAGAGAAATGACTCTTCATGGCTTTAAGTGGGCTTATCGGTTGTTCGTCCACCGTTGTTTAACGGATTGGACTACACTTATTAGAAAACTCGAATGAGAGTTTTCTTGATTTCTATAAATTTGGATTTATGGAATATTGTTGAAAACGGTTTTTAACTTCCCTCTAAACCGATGAACGAATGGTCGGATTTGGAGAAGAAGTATTTTTCTTTAAACGCAAAGGCTTTGAATGCCTTATTTTGTGCTTTGGACAAAAATAATTTCAATCGGATTTCTACGTACAAAATGACTTTTGATATTTAGTGAACACTTGAAATCACACACGAGGGAACTAGTAGAGTCAAAGACTCGAAAATTAACATTTTATTGCATGATTTTGAGCTTTTTCGAATTCAACCAAGTGAGACTATAGGCGACATGTACACCCGTTTCGTGGATGTCATGAATAATCTAAGAGTTCTTGGTAAATCTTTTTTGAATTTTGATCTCATAAGCAAGATCTTAAGATCCCTTCCAAAAAGGTGGGATCCTAAAATAACCGCAATACAATAGATAAAAAATTTACTTGATTTTCCATTAGAAAGATTAATCGGGTCGTTAATGACCTATGAAATGACACTTTTGGAATACTTTGAACCCGATGAGCACTTGAACCACCTTCCAAAGAATAGGAAGGATTTGGAACTCCGGACAAATGAATGTTAGGATCGGAGCGGCACTAAGAGGGGGGGTGAATTAGTGCAGCGGATTAAAACTTCGATTTTAATCAAAATCTTTCGTACGTTAAGAACGAAACTTGAGAAATTTAACTTGAAGGCGTGTTCTTAAAGTTGCGCAGCAAGAGCAATAAGGAACTAAAGCAGTAAGAAGATTTGCAGTAATGTAAATGACAATAATAAAAAGCAAACCAGAGATTACGCCGATTTTTAGAGTGGTTCGGTCAAATGACCTACTCCACTTGCGAGGCCCCTTTTCGATGAGGCTCCCACCTTCCACTAGCAAGTCTCTTGAAATGGAAGGGTAAACACCCCTCTTACAACCTTTTACAAGCAGCTCAACCTCTTACAAATTTTCAATAAGAAAGAAGGAGGAGAACTCTCTAGCAAATTGAAAACAAGACTTGCTAAGACTTTCTAAGACTTTTCTCTCAATCAAAATGCTTCTCAAAAGTTGTAACCTCAGCTGAGATTTGAGGGGTATTTATAGGCCTTAAGAGGATTCAAATTTTGGGCTCCAAAATTTGAATTCTCTTAGGGTTCCCGGTGCTGGCGGTTCCACCGCCCAGCCAGGCGGTGCCACTGCCCAGCGCTCGGGTGCTGGACGGTGCAACCGCCCAGCCAAGGAGGTGTCACCGCCCAGCCAGGCGGTTCCACCGCCTGGCTTTCCGATTCATTGGTTTGGCTTATTTTTCGCCCAAACCAAATTTGACTTTGGGCCCAGTTGGCCCCTAACCAGGATATAGGATTATCTCTTAATCCTAATCCTAATTACAGGTGAACTACATAACAAAAACATCCTAAGCAAGTTTTTTAACCGCGAACGTCGAGTCTTGTTCCAGCGAGCTTTCCGACGAACTTCTTCCGACGGACTCCCTGCAAGCTCCCAATCTTTGTGATGACTTTAACGAGTAGCCGAGCCTTCTTGGTGATCTCCGCGAGCCTCCGACGATTTCTTCGGCGAACTTCCGACACGTTCCCGATTTCTTCTCGGACGGTTCCGGCAGCATCTCCGATGATTCTTCGGTCTCTTAAACGTCCATCGAGCTCGACTCTGGTATCCTTGCTTTATGTTTTCTGGTTATCGTAGTTAATCCTGCACACTTAACTCAATAATATGGATTAGATCAAATAACCCATCAATTGATTTTATCATCAAAATCCGAGATTCAACAATCTCCCCCTTTTTGATGATGACAATCAATTGATGACGGAGTTAAACGTAACTCCCCCTATCTATATGCCATATTATGAGAAGATAAAACACTTGAATTTCATCATTGAATTCAAGTATAAACCTATAAGCTCTAACCGTAGAACTTATCGTTATTCTCATTAAGCATAATGTAAATGCGAAACTTTGATGAAAATCATAAGTTAAATGATACTGGACGAGTTTCGCCACGATAGAAGATAAAGATTTTCAATATAAATTTCATGATATCAATCTTGTGATATTTTCAGGGATTTGCAAGTTATATAAGACATTCATATCACAAATTTCATATTAGCCATGCTATCGTTCTGGTGTAAGTCATCACTTCTCCCCCTTTGTCATCAACAAAAAGAGACAAGCCAGCTAATTTATGATCATAGAAAAAGGTTTAGCATTTATCAAGGTTCTTCATTCAAATTTTCCAGAAATAGTTTGTCCAAAAGACATCATCATCTATGCAGATTAAGACAGTAGTTATCTAAAGGAAAGATCAGTTATCGTACAATCGATGACAAACATGAACTTGTTTTTGAACAGCAAACAGGACAGAATAAAAAGATACATCAATTTAATCCTTAGGAGGTAATCCACAGTGCTGATACATGATATCTATTTTTTCATTCATCTGTCGTAGTGTCTTCAAAATTTCAACTTGTTGATTCTGAATTTGTTCTTGCTGTGATTTGATCTGAGATAGCTCCGCCATAATGATATCTTCAGAGGAGGAAACAGGAGCTGAAGGTGCTGCTCCAAAGGGACTAGGAGGAGGAGATTCATTTCCCATAAGAATTGGTGTTTCGGGTTGTTCTATTTGTGTAGGAATTGGATCCGTTCTTCTAGGCTGCCTAACCCATATGCCATTGCTAAAAGTGCACCTAAGTTTTTTTAGCAGGTTTTTATTTATTATGTTATATCGATCATTTTGAATAGATTCTTCATTGGGTGGAATGCAAATGTCATAGGCATGAAGAATTCTAGTGATTAACCTCCCATATGGCAATATAGTATCCTTAGTCATAATTTCCTGCATGTGTTGGCGAATCAAGTACCCGAAACAATTATGCTGACCGGTCATAATCCAATACATGGTTCCTATCTCTAACTGACTTACTTCGTCAAGATGAAATTGTTTGGGGAATATGATGCTCGTGATAATGTGATGAAGAATTTTAGAGTTGAAAGGCATTAAGTGTTCACAGCTCTTGGGTAGGAAGTCAAGGTTTGGATTTGCAAAAATTGTTTTCACGGCTTCGGAATAGGTTGCTCCTATTTTTTTGACGTCCCATTTACCTTTAAAATAGCAACCCCTATCTTTTTCAGTTATGCCAATTAGCTCACAAATGGTGCTGTCAAAAATTCTAATGGGTGTTCCTAGAATGTAAGTGCTTAGGCTATCATTGTCTTCATATAGGTTGGTATAGAACAATCTCACTAACCGTGGATAGATTGGTTCATCTATTTGTAGTAGAGGTAGAGCTTCTAGTTGAGCAAACCATTTAATTGGATCTAAGTCTTCTAGTTCATCCAAATCAATGTATTTTCCTTTATGGACACATCGTATTTCAAATTTTGGAAAGCTAAGGGCTACCTCTTTTGATCTAAAAAGGTCATGGTTATATGAATCTCCTTGAATCCTTATTCCTTTTGATCTCTTTGGAGCCATTTTCTAGACAGGATGATGATACCAATTGTTAAGAATAAGCAAGAGAAAGAGAAAAGAAAGGAGGGATTTCAAGAGTTACCTCGTGGAGATTATGTTGAGAGATGGAAGGCTTGGACCACCAAGAATCCTTCTCCAATGTGTCTAAGAGTTAGAATGAGGGTTAGAAGAAATTGGGAGTGGGTTTTGAGAACTCTCTCTTCGGGTTGGGGGCGGTGTCACCGCCGGCCCTAACCCTTTGGGTTAATAAGGGTCGCTCGGTCGGTGCCACCGCCAAACCGAGCGGTGCCACCGCCTGGCGCCCGAGCGCTCAGGCGGTGCAACCGCCAAATCTGGCGGTGCCACCGCTGGCATCCCGTGGAGGAAAAAATTTTCTTCCTCACCCCTTTTTTTTTGTTTGCTTCCCTCAAGATAATAAGTTATATTTTAATGGATCATTTTGAATTGAAGAAGAAATCAAATTCATAAAAGAAAGGAAAAGAACGAGTCATTTTTCGTGAATCTCATTTTAGGGACAATTTAACATGCCTAATTCCCTTCTAATGAATTCAAATTGATCTTCGTTCAGAGCTTTTGTGAATATATCTGCTACTTGATGCTTTGTGTCAATGAATTCTAGAACAACATTATTGTTAAGGACATGATCGCGTATGAAATGATGCCTAACGTCGATGTGCTTAGTTCTAGAATGCTGAATTGGATTTTTAGTAAGACATATGGCACTAGTATTATCACATTTTATGGGAATATTTTTAAAGTGAATTCCATAGTCTTCTAATGTATTTTTCATCCAAATGACTTGTGCACAACATGCACTTGCAGCTATGTATTCGGCTTCTGCCGTAGATAGTGCAACTGAATTTTGTTTCTTGGAAGTCCAAGAAACAAGTGCATGTCCTAAAAATTGGCATGTTCCGGATGTACTTTTTCTATCTATTCTGCATCCGCCAAAATCGGCATCCGCATAGGCTATTAAATCAAAATTTTCAGATTTTGGATACCACAATCCTAAATTTGAAGTTCCTTTAAGATACCTAAATATTCTTTCAACACTTTTAAGATGAGATAATTTAGGATTAGATTGAAACCTAGCGCAAAGTCCTACACTAAACATAATATCCGGTCTAGTCGCAGTGAGGTAGAGTAGACTACCTATCATTCCCCTATATGTTTTTTGATCGAAACTTTCACCATTTTCATCCATATCTAACTTAGTCGCAGTACTCATAGGGGTGTTTATTGCTTTTGAATTATCCATGTTAAATCGTTTTAACAATTCTAATGTGTATTTAGATTGGTTAATAAATATACCATCCTTAAGTTGTTTGATTTGTAATCCTAAAAAGAAAGTTAATTCACCCATTAAACTCATTTCAAATTCAAGACTCATACATTTGGCAAATGATTCACATAGTGATTCATCCGAAGAGCCAAACACAATATCATCAACATAAATTTGCACAATAAGAAAATTATTTTCAAAATGTTTAATAAACAATGTAGTATCAACCTTGCCTTTGGTGAAATTATTTAAAATAAGAAAGGAACTAAGCCTTTCATACCAAGCTCTAGGAGCTTGTTTTAAGCCATAGAGAGCTTTAGTCAATTTGAATACATGATTAGGAAGAAGAGAATTTTCAAATCCGGGAGGTTGTTCGACAAATACTTCTTCGGAAATAAAACCATTCAAGAAAGCACTTTTAACATCCATTTGAAATAGTTTAAAATTATTACTACTAGCATAGGCAAGGAGCATCCTTATGGCTTCTAATCGAGCCACGGGAGCGAAGGTTTCTTCGTAATCGATACCTTCTTCTTGGTTGAAACCTTTGGCCACTAATCTAGCCTTGTTTCTAACCACAATACTATTTTCGTCTTGCTTGTTTCTAAAGACCCACTTAGTACCTATGACTAAGTGGTCACTTGGTCTAGGAACAAGCTTCCATACCTCATTCCTCTCAAATTGGTTCAATTCTTCTTGCATTGCAATGATCCAAAAATCATCTTTTAAGGCTTCGTCAATGCATTTAGGTTCAATTTGAGAAAGGAAGGCGGCGTTAGCACAAAAATTTTTGAAAGAAGAACGAGTTTGAACCCCTTTTGATGTATCTCCTATAATTTGCTCTTTTGGATGAGCATCTACATACTTCCATTCTTTTGGTAAAGAAATTTCGGAAGAGGATGCATTCAAATGGCTATTTTGAGGAGAGGGTTCATTTAAATTCAAATTATCAAAACCAAGATCATCATCAAAATCATTTTTCTTTAAATCGGAAATTTCATTAAAAACTACATGAATAGACTCTTCAATTACTAAAGTTCTTTTATTAAAAACCCGAAAAGCTTTAGAAACGGAAGAGTAACCAAGAAAGATGCCTTCATCGGATTTAGCATCAAATTTTCCTAAAGCATCCCTTTCATTTAAAATAAAGCATTTACAACCAAAAACTTTAAAATAGGAGATGTTTGGTTTTTTGTTATTCCATAATTCATAGGGAGTTTTGGATAAGGATGGTCTTATTAGGACTCTATTCATGATGTAGCAAGCCGTATTTACAGCTTCGGCCCAAAAGTACTTAGGTAAACTTTGTTCATTCAACATAGTTCTTGCCATTTCTTGTAGGTTTCTATTTTTCCTTTCACCTACTCCATTTTGTTGAGGATTTCTTGGAGTTGAGAAGTTGTGATTGTACCCATTACTTTCGCAAAAATTTTGAAATTCACGGTTTTGGAATTCACCACCGTGATCACTCCGAATTGATGAAATCATGAAGCCTTTTTCGTTTTGAGTGAGTTTACAAAATTTAGAGAAACACTTGAAGCAATCACTTTTGTGAGCTAAGAAATAGGTCCAAGTATATCTAGAGTAGTCATCCACAATCACAAAAGCATATTTGCTTCCACCTAGACTTGTTGTATCAATTGGTCCAAATAAGTCCAAATGGATCAATTGTAATGGTCTAGTAGTGCTAATTTGATTTTTTGGTTTGAAGCTTGTTTTTATTTGTTTGCCTAGTTGACATGCATCGCATACTTTGTCCTTAATAAACTTTAAATTTGGAATTCCTCGTACTAATTCTTGAGATGAGATCTTAGATATTGTTTTCATGCTTGCATGGCCTAATCTCCTATGCCAAAGCCAAGCATCATCATTTACGACGGAGAAGCACATTTCATTACTTAGTTCATCAAGATTGATGGTATAGACATTATTTTGTTTTAAAGCAATCATAGTCATGTTATGATTTGGTTTTTCAATAATGCACATATTTGATTCAAATCTAACGATGTAACATTTATCGCATAGTTGACTAATACTCAAGAGATTATGTTTCAATCCATCAACTAGTAAGACATCATCAATGGAAAAATTAAATTTGTTACCAATAGTTCCCTTGCCAATGATTTTGCCCTTGTTGTTGTCTCCGAAGGTAACGTACCCTTCTTCTTTGCTAGTGAGCATAGAGAAATGAGATGGATCTCCAGTCATATGTCTTGAGCATCCACTATCGAGATACCATCTCTTGCTCCTAGCTTGTGGGTTTGTCTACAAAAGAGGATGATTTTTAGGTACCCATTTGATTTTGGGTGCCTCAAAAATTGACCCACTAACTTTGTTATTTATGATTGAATTCTTTATAGTTCCTTTAGGAACCCATATTAATTTTTGTGAACTAATCTTCCTAAATGGGCATTTGTAGGCAATATGTCCGGATTTGCAACAAAAGTTGCATTTCATATAAGAGGAAACATGTAATGTAGGTCCTTTTATGAAAGTGGTAGGATTTTGATGCAATCCTTTTACAAATCCAATTCCATTTCTATTTGCGATGTGACCCTTGTGTGCAAGGATCATATCTAATCCTTTGCTACCAACCTTAAACTTGTTTAAGGTTTCCTTAAGAAGCAAATTTTCATTTTTTATTGCTTCTAAGTGCTCACACTTAGAGCATGGAGGAGTTTGAATATTATCAAACTTATCTTGTAGCAAAGCATGCTCTTTCTTTAAGATACTTAACTTCTTGCTAACAGTTCTACATTCATCAAATAATTCATGAAAAGCGATAGAGAGTTCTTCAAAAGATAAATCTTCATTAAGTAAATCACATACCTCTTCTCCTAAAGCCATTAGCGCGTAATGAGCAACTTGCTCGGTGTTGGACTCCTCTTCTTCGGATGTGCTTGAATCATCCCACGTTGCCTTGAACGCCTTCTTCTTTGATGTCCTCTTTTTGGCTTGAGGACAATCGTTCTTGTAGTGTCCCGGTTTTTTGCATTCATAGCAAATCACTTGGTCCTTCTTTTGTTCAAATTTATTTTTTGTATTATTTTTAAATCTGTTCTTTCTTAAATATTTTTTAAACTTTT
Organism: Musa acuminata AAA Group; assembly: GCF_036884655.1. Taxonomy (NCBI): domain Eukaryota; kingdom Viridiplantae; phylum Streptophyta; class Magnoliopsida; order Zingiberales; family Musaceae; genus Musa; species Musa acuminata. The sequence goes on along the minus strand of NC_088339.1, from coordinate 6,491,790 downwards.
GAGTCAAAAGTGCAATGTCATTGTCACTGTCCTCATCACTTGATGTTCCTTTCAAGTGGTCTTCTAATGATTTGAGTGCCATATCCTTCCTGTTCTTTGGAAGGGGGTTCTCGAGCTCGTCATGAGCTTGACATGTCATTTCGTAGGTCATTAGAGACCCAATGAGTTCTTCAAGAGGGAATGCTTTAAGGTCTTTGGCCTCTTGAATGGCCGTAACTTTTGGATCCCAACTTTTAGGGAGGGATCTTAAGATTTTAGTTACTAGTTCAAAGTTAGTAAAATCTTTACCAAGAGCTTTGAGTCCATTGATGACATCCGTAAACCGGGTGTACATGTCTCCAATGGACTCACTTGGTTTCATTCGGAAAAGTTCGTAAGAGTGCACAAGGATGTTGATTTTGGACTCTTTCACTCGGCTAGTGCCTTCATGAGTGACCTCAAGAGTTCTCCAAATATCAAAAGCCGAATCACACATTGAAACACGATTAAATTCGTTTTTGTCTAGTGCACAAAACAAGGCATTCATAGCCTTTGCATTTAAAGCAAAAACCTTCTTCTCCGATTCATTCCATTCGCTCATCGGAAGAGAAGATTTTTGAAATCCATTCTCGACAATAGACCAAAGCTCAAAGTCCATAGAAATGAGGAAGATTCTCATGCGAGTCTTCCAATATGTGTAATCCGACCCATTAAACAAAGGTGGTCGTGCAATAGAATGGCCCTCTTGCATGCCGGAGTAAGTCATCTCTCTTGGGTATTAAACCAAATATGAGAGATAACCTTGCTCTGATACCACTTGTTAGGATCGGAGCGGCACTAAGAGGGGGGGTGAATTAGTGCAGCGGATTAAAACTTCGATTTTAATCAAAATCTTTCGTACGTTAAGAACGAAACTTGAGAAATTTAACTTGAAGGCGTGTTCTTAAAGTTGCGCAGCAAGAGCAATAAGGAACTAAAGCAGTAAGAAGATTTGCAGTAATGTAAATGACAATAATAAAAAGCAAACCAGAGATTACGCCGATTTTTAGAGTGGTTCGGTCAAATGACCTACTCCACTTGCGAGGCCCCTTTTCGATGAGGCTCCCACCTTCCACTAGCAAGTCTCTTGAAATGGAAGGGTAAACACCCCTCTTACAACCTTTTACAAGCAGCTCAACCTCTTACAAATTTTCAATAAGAAAGAAGGAGGAGAACTCTCTAGCAAATTGAAAACAAGACTTGCTAAGACTTTCTAAGACTTTTCTCTCAATCAAAATGCTTCTCAAAAGTTGTAACCTCAGCTGAGATTTGAGGGGTATTTATAGGCCTCAAGAGGATTCAAATTTTGGGCTCCAAAATTTGAATTCTCTTAGGGTTCCCGGTGCTGGCGGTTCCACCGCCCAGCCAGGCGGTGCCACCGCCCAGCGCTCGGGTGCTGGACGGTGCAACCGCCCAGCCAAGGAGGTGTCACCGCCCAGCCAGGCGGTTCCACCGCCTGGCTTTCCGATTCATTGGTTTGGCTTATTTTTCGCCCAAACCAAATTTGACTTTGGGCCCAGTTGGCCCCTAACCAGGATATAGGATTATCTCTTAATCCTAATCCTAATTACAGGTGAACTACATAACAAAAACATCCTAAGCAAGTTTTTTAACCGCGAACGTCGAGTCTTGTTCCGGCGAGCTTTCCGACGAACTTCTTCCGACGGACTCCCTGCAAGCTCCCAATCTTTGTGATGACTTTAACGAGTAGCCGAGCCTTCTTGGTGATCTCCGCGAGCCTCCGACGATTTCTTCGGCGAACTTCCGACACGTTCCCGATTTCTTCTCGGACGGTTCCGGCAGCATCTCCGATGATTCTTCGGTCTCTTAAACGTCCATCGAGCTCGACTCTGGTATCCTTGCTTTATGTTTTCTGGTTATCGTAGTTAATCCTGCACACTTAACTCAATAATATGGATTAGATCAAATAACCCATCAATTGATTTTATCATCAAAATCCGAGATTCAACAATGAATACCACTTGAGCTATGACTCAAGTGATGAGGACAATGATGAACTTGAACTTCAAACACTAAATCTTAAAAAGTTTATTAAATAAAAATTTAAAATAAACAATGAACTTGAATGGAGGAAGAGGCTAAAGAAGAGGAAGGCAACCAACGATGAATCAAGAACTTCCAAAGGTGAAACGACGAATTGGGCTATGACGGGCTTCGACTATAAGGTAAGTAACTTAACTCTCTTTAATTATTTTGAAATTACTTGAAGTTTTCCCTGAGTGCTTAATTTATATAGTAGGAATACGAAATAAAAATTTATTTTTCAAAAATTATATCATGTTTTTCTTTTTAGCATATTTAAAAAATTAAAAATTTGATCATGAAAAGTATATTACTAAGATTTCATGCATGTTATGTTTTGAAATGTTGAATGATGTATGCAACATTAGGGATGATAATTATATGATATGTGATAATGCTTAGGATTAATCCATGCATGTGTATCTTGATGATTTTATGTCATGCACGAGTTTTTGAAGTAAATGTTCATTTGAAACTCTCATTTTAGATTAACATGTTTTTGGTCTAATCGTTTTTATGACTAATTAAGATGATATTCTCATGACATATTAAGATGACATAGTGCATGTACATTTATGTATGAATTTCTTGATAGTCTTTTGATGATAGATGTGATATCATGATGTGTTTGGTCTTGACGGTTTCATGACGAAACTTATGTTTCGATTTTAAATGATGATACATGTTTTCACAAAAGACTTGAATACCCTCACATGAAATCAATTGTATGAAATGAAAATAAATTTTCTATCTTATTGAGATTAATGAATTTATTTTACCAATCTTATGAATGTCATGAAAATATACATGATGATAAGCATGTGTTATTTTCATGAGTGTCTTTGAAAAACATATGGCAAAACCATGTCCGAATGCATGAAAGTGTTAAATTTCATTTTCGGATTCTCTTGATCGAAATTAATTTTTCGATCCTAAACGTTGATGCATGTTTTTATTTAATATAAATGAAAAAGCATGCTAACATGAAATCAATCACTTAAAATGAAATACTTAAAAAAAAGGGAAAAATATAAAAGTGATTTTGTGAATCTACTTATGTTATGAATTTTGTGAACCATAAAAGTGATTTTGATGATTTGAATTTGAAATGAGTTTTATCAAAATCATGATATTGATTTCTTGGAATAACATGAGATTACCTTTGATGATCATTTTGATTATTATGATTCATGAAATTTTGGATTCATGACTTGGTCTTACATTTGTTTATGAGATGGTTGAAATCTTTGTACCTTTGAATTATTCCCTTCTCCTTTCAATTTTTGAATTTATGCATGTTATATGTTAAACATTTGAAACCATATTTTGGCATCATGCATATCTAAGAAATGTTGATTTGATAAATTTAATGAGTTGAAAATAAATGATGATTTTCCTCTTGAATATAACTTGTGAATCTCATGAAAATAAACATGATGAATATTTTGAAAATAAATGAGTGTATCATGCATTTGGTCTTAATGATTTCTCTTCAACATACTTTTTGAAATCATACTTGATGATGAATATCAAGATATTAAAAGGATGTTATCATGGAATCATGCTTGATGATTTGTTTTTTACCTTTCCGTCTTAAATGTTGACACTTATTTTATTAAAGGTAAAGGCATGCTTATAAGAAGCAAATCACATGAATAGAAATTTATAAAAATGAAATGCGATCCTCTATCTTATTGTCTTTTCAATAAATCTATGCTTGTCATGTATGAATTTATTGAATGTTATATCTCCCTTAATTCAATTTGTTCGCCTAGATTTATTTACCAAAGAGGAGAATCTTCCGAATGAATGAAATGATATAAATGAATCACTTATCGATATATCTTTTTGAAATATCTTTTTAATGTGATGTTGATAATTTGAGATGCCTGTTGAAATTCATGACATGAGATAATTGAATCCTTGACTTACTCTTTATATGGCTTGAAAATAGATGTTTAAAATCTTGCTTGATGAGTTGTTTTATAAGATTTTGCCTTTACGTCTTGAACTTTCATACTTGTCTTGATTTGGCATATAAAGACTAAGGCATGCTTAGATGAAAAATAATCACTTAAAAAATACCTTTCCCATTTGATCAAGATTAATGATTTCATGATATTTTGTGAATCTCGAAATTGATTTTGATGACTTGATTATGAGTTTCAAGTTAACGATTTGACTTGAATGAGTTTTATCTAAATCATAATCTTGATCTTGCAAATTTGGAATCACAAATAATATCTTTTGGTCTTCATGAATTGATACTCACAATATGAAAGTATTGGTATTCATGACTTAAATTTGATTGAAACATTGCATGCTTAAATTAATCATTCTCCTGTGTTTCAAAAATTCTTTAAATGCCTTATGTGATGATTGAAAATTAATTTGCTTAATGATGAATCATGAATCGTGACTTGATATTACTATATTTTAATCATGATCCTTGGTTGTATAATTCTTTTGCTCTATTAAAAAGATTTGTCAAATGAATCATGTCCTTCTTGAATTTTCTTGATATTATGACATGATTTTGTAATATGGCTTGTATAATGATTAAATTTTTAGCCATTGATTTCTCTCTTCTTTTCGATAATGATAAAGGGGGAGTTAGTTTACTAGCCTGCATATTTCAAAGGAAGAAAAATTTGCTAGCTCGATCATTTCATTGAAAGAACTTGCTTTCATGAACACTACCAATAAATTGTAAATCTTGCAATATATAAAGAGAAGCAAAGAATTGCTATCTCGAAAGAAGCAAAAAAATGCAGAACCTAGAAAACTTGCAATATAATTGCTCTTGCCATGCTTTGTATTAAAAATAGGTTGGTATCCTTAAAAGCATCGCATTAAATTTTTTAGTGTATTGCAATGTATCACATGTATCGCAAATTAAAATTTTTGAGACTATTATCATATCATGTTTAACAATTGATGTCTTTCATGACATGATTTCTTTGCATTGTTGTCTTGTATGTATCATGTGATGATTGAAATATTGATTAATGCAAATTCATAGTTTATGTAAAAGTCTAAATCATTGGTTCCTCTCATTCTTTTCGGCAATGACATAGGGGGAGAAAGATTGCTAGTTCGATGCAAATGTTGGCTAGCTTGTACTCATCCCTTCTTTTCGACAAAAACAAAGGGGAGAAAGCTTTTGCTAGTTAGAACATGCAAAGAAAAGCAAAGTGCAATCTTGCACAAGAAGCAAGTGTTGAACTGCCATGATTGAACTTAAGAATCTTGCTATGCTTTTGTGCTTATATGTTGTGATGAAAAGCTAGCTTGTATGTAGTAAAGCTTGCATATCGTAAAAATTGCTAGCTTATAGTCTAAAGAGAAGCAAACAGTTGCTATCTCAAGAAAAGCAAAATGCTAAAACTTACACATCTTTAATTGCTAGGTTGCATGATGATAAAGTTTGATACTATGTTTATCATGCATTGATTTGAACATTTTATCTCTAAACACATAAGAGTAGGAACTTCCCCTTTTTGTTGATGACAAAGGGGGAGAAGTATGATGACATGACATGTTATGCATAAGTTTATGATGATATTTTGCTTGGATTCTTGAATCCAAGAGTTTCTATCAATAAGGCATATTGATAGGGGAAGTTTGGTTAAACTCCGGAGAGTTAAGGTTAACTCTGTTAGTAATCAATTAGTTATCATCATCAAAAAGGGGGAGATTGTTGAATCTCGAATTTTGATGATGAAACTAATTGATTGTGTTTAGATGTTTAACTACATTTTGAGTGATGCAGGTCTACTCGATCAGGATTAGACAGTTGACGCAGGAGGAATTGACGTTGCGCCGAAGGAGATCACATCAAGATATTGGATGGCATAAGGGTTCGTACGTCGAGCATCGGGCCAAGGAGAGCGGAATTGTGCCAAGGATATCGGGGTTGCGGAGGTCAACTATCGATTGGGCAACAAGCCGCAAGAGAGGACGATGCGCTGAAGAATCGGACGAAGCGCCAACCAATGACTTGTCGGGCAATAGAATGTCAATTCGCATTGTAATAGTTGTCTAGATCGGAGTAAAGTTTTGGCTTATGTGTGCAAGATTAACTATGATAACAACGAAGATATAAAGCGAAACAAAGTGCCGAAGTCAAGCACGAAGGATTCGTTGCAAGTTCGAGAGTTCGATAGAAGTCCGAAGGTTTATCGGGAATGCTGCTGGAACTAGCCGAGAATAAGTAGGGAGCTTGCCGAATGGTTTTTTGGAAGCTCGTCGGAAGGTTCGTTGGAAGTTCGCGGAGCTCGCCGAGAAAGATCGGAGCTTGCCGAAGAAGCTCGTTGGGACTCGCCAAAATCAAATCGTGAAGTCTAGGAGCTTGCCGAGAGTCCGCAGAATGGTTTCCGAGAGTTTATCGGAAGACCGTCGGAAGTTCACCGGAAGCTTGCCGGAAGAAGTCTTGACTTGCGGACTTTGAAATAGCTTAGGAAATGTCTTTAAATTCGTAGTTAGCACGTTAATTAGGGTTAAGATTAGGTGTTAATCTTATAACCCAAGTAGGGGTCAATTGGGCCCGAGTTCGGACTAGTTTGAGCCAAGTTTTGAGCCCAACTAGTGAGCTGAAATAGTGTAGGTGGTGGCACCGCCAGATTAGGTGGTGGAACCGCCCAAAACCCAAGATGTGAGCGGTGGCACCGCCCAGCACCCGAGATGTCCGGCGGTGGCACCGCCAGTACACTGTCAGTGTCAGACACTAATAGGCGGTGGCACCGCCAACCTCGGAAATTTGAAGCCCAAATTTGATTCCTCTTGGGGCTTATAAATACCCCTCAATTCTCAGCTGAGATTAGAACTTTTGAGAAGTTAGAGATTGAGGTAAAGCCTTCGCAAAGTCTTTAGCAAGTCTTGTTTTCAATAGCTTGAGTGTTCAACTCCCTCTTTCTCTTTGAAAATTTGTAAGAGTGTGAACCACTTGTAAAAGGTTGTAAGAGGGGTATTTATCCTTCCCCTTCAAAGTGATTTGCTAGTGGAAGTTGGGAGCCTCGTTGAAGAAGGCTTCGCAAGTGAATGTAGGTCATTTTGACCGAACCACTTTAAATTAATGTGTTCCTTGAATGTGTGAGTATTTATTTTTCTGAAACCGTTATTTACATTGCAACAAGCTTTCGGTTTTCATCTACTCAAGTTACTATCGAAACCAAATCTCCTCATATTTACGAATTCGGTTTCAAACTTACAAGTTTTAATCCGCTGCACTAATTCACCCCCCCCCCCCCTCTTAGTGCCGCTCCGATCCTAACAAAATCGGCCAGTTGACATTTGCAACTCTGATATCCTTTACGTAATTTCCGCACTTCATAGCTCGATGCCCAAATCTATGGCCCGAGGCATTCTATTGATACGTCGATCGATCTTTCGGCTCGATGTCCAATCTTTTGACATGTTCCACCGGTCTAACATGATTCTTCCTGCTTTAATTTTCTCATCCTGATCAAAGCATCTAGTATCACTCAAAAACGTAGATCGATTCACAAATGCTTATCATTTGGTTCATTATCAAAATCCGAGATTCAACAATCTCCCCCTTTTTTATGATGACATCCAATTGATGACGGAGTTTAAACAAACTCCCGGAGTTTAAACAAACTCCCGGAGTTTAAACAAACTCACCCTATCAATATGCCATATTGATAGAGACTCTTGGATTCAAAAATCTAAGTAACATGTTATCATAAACTTATGCATAATATCATACTTCTTCCCCTTTGTCATCAACAAAAAGGAAAAGTGCAACTAGCAAGTGTATTTAGACATCCAAGTTCAAATCATTGCATAATAAATCTCAAGTTTTATCATCATTGCAAGCTAGCAAAAATTTTGAGTTTTACATCATGTAAGCTAGCAATATTTAAGATGTTCAAGAAGGCAACTTTTGCTTCTTGAAATATGCAAGTTAGCAATCTTTGCTTCTCTTTTGAGATGAGCAAGCTAACATGTTTTTGCATCTTTTTGACTTTTGCAAGCTAACAAGTTTGCCTCTTTTCATGATGTGCATGCTAGAAATTCTTTCTCCCCCTTTGTCATTGGCAAAAAGAGAGAAATAACAAAATAATGGTGCAATTCATCAATTTTTAAATTATGACAAAAATAAAGTGTCATTCTTATTTCAATATATCATAAATGAGATACACCTTGAATTTAAATTTAATTCAAGTCAGTGCAATTTTAATTATGATTCTCATATATGATATACAATACATCAAATGCATCTGTTAGGATCAAGAGCACTAAGAGGGGGGGGGGGGTGAATTAGTGCAGCAGAAATCTTTCAACAATAAAACACGTTCGAACGATAAAAATGATTTTGGTGTGAAAGCCGATTCTAAGATTACTTTAACTTAAGATCAAGTGAGATGACGTTAAAATCAATCTTATGAAGGTAGTTTGCAGTTATGATGAAAACCAGAATATAAGTGCAAACTGAAATACGACGTTCGTACGAAGAAGTTGATTTACGTCTAAATGCTGATTCGTAAATCACTTGATTAGGCTAGATGCAGTTTAAGCAAGGACATAAAGGCAGTTTGCAGTTATGATTGAAATCAAGACTTAAACGCAAACTGAAATATGATAATCGTATGAAAAAATAGTTTTACGTCTAAACGCTGATTCGGAAAGTGCAACGCTTGAAACCCGATCGTATATGCGCGGAAAGCAGTAAGCTTTAGAGGAGGTTTGTAGTAAAGATAATATGCTCAAAGTAAATGCAAACCAAGATTTAGAGTGGTTCGGTCAATCTTGACCTACTCCACTTTTGGCTTCCTCCACCGACGAGGTCACCGACGTCAACTAGAGGCCTTCCTTCAATAGGCGAAGGCCAACCACCCTTTTACAGTTTCACTCCTTTTGACGGGTTTAGGAGACAACCCTTACAGACTTTTCTCTCCTCTCTTTGCAACTCAGAACTTGGAAGAACAGAGGGAGAAGAACTTTTGGCCTTTCCAACAATTTTGAGCTCTAAGAATCATAGAAAAAGATCAAGATTTCGGTGTAAGTTCATGCTCTTTCAGTGCTGAATGGGTGGGGTATTTATAGGCCCCAACCCAGTTCAAATTTGGAGCTCAAAATTGTCAATTCCCGGAATTCCGGGATCAGGCGGTTGCACCTCCTGACTGGGGCGGTTGCACCGCCTGGCAGAGCTCGAAGACTGAGCCTCTGGGTGGTGCTACCTCTTGTTAGGGGCGGTTGCACCTCTTGCTAGAGCTCGAAGACCGAGCTCAGGCGGTTGCACCTCCTGAATGAGGCGGTTGCACCGCTTGGCAGAGCTCGAAGACTGAGCTCAAGCGGTGCCACCTCCTGTCAGGGGAGGTTGCACCGCCAAGTCTTGCTCGGAGACTGAGCCCAGGCGGTGCCACCTCCTGGCTAGGGCGGTTGCACCGCCCAGTCTCGCTGGGAGACTTAGGCCAGGCGGTGCCACCTCCTGGCTTGGGCGGTTGCACCTCCCACAGTAATCAGGGTCCGAATGGGTTGATCCATTCGACCCAATTTAGGTTTTTTAGGGGCCCAATTGCCCCAAGATTAAGTTAATGGGATCACCTCTTATTTCCAACTTAATCATTGTGCTAACTACGATAATTCTTAAGATAATTTCTGCAACTTGCTCCGGTGCGTCAATCGCTTCTTCCGACGAGTTTCCGGCGAACTTCCGTCGATCATCCGATGTACCCTCGGTGATGCTCCTGCGGACTTCCGGCAAACTCCTAGACTTGCGACGATTCACTTGGCGAGTTCCGACGAGCTTCTTTGGCAAGCTTATGGACTTCTCGGATTTGTTCCCGTAGAACCTCCGACGACTGTTCAAACTTCCGTCGAACTCTCGAACTCCCAACATGATCATTGTCTTGACTCCGGCACAACTCCTGTTGCATGTCTTTCTTCCATCGTAGTTAATCTTGCACACTTAAAACAAAACTTCGATCGAGACAATTAATCCTCAGCAATTAACCAAGTTGTCCGGCATGTCATTGGTCCCTCGACGCTTCGTCCGATTCTTCGGCGCATCGTCCTCTCCTATAGCCTATTGCCCAATCGGCCAGTTGACTCCGCAACTCTGATATCCTTAGCACAATACCCGCTCTTCTTGGCCCGATGCCCGAGTCCACGGCCCGAAGCCTTCTATCGATACGTCGACCGATCCATCGGCCCGACGTCCAATCTTCTGACATGTTCCTCCGGCACAAATGATTTTCCTGCTTTAATTGTCTCATCCTGATCGAAGCATCCTATGTCACTCAAAACGTAGATTAAATCATAAACATATATCTAGTAGGTTCATCATCAAAATATGAGATTCAACAATCTCCCCCTTTTTCATGATGACAACCACTTGATGACGGAGTTAAACTTAACTCCTGAAGTTTAAACAAACTCCCCCTATCAATATGCCATATTGATAGAACCTTGAATTCAAACTGAATTCAAGTCATTGCAATATTCATCATAAATACTTGCAACACGTCATCATGAACTTATGCATAACATCATACTTCTCCCCCTTTGTCATCAACAAAAAGGAGAAGTACCATAATCAAGCGTTCGTGATATTGGTTCAACTCATTGCATGAAAAACATAATATCAAGTTTTATCATCATGCAAGTTTGCTATTATGAAATATCAACATGTAAAACTGCAATGTAAGCTTTTGATATCGTATCGCAAACATTTCAAGTGTTTATCAATTGTAGCATTTCATCACATGGCAAGATATCAATAAGTAAAGTTGCGATGCTAGTTCTTGATATATTATTATAATACAACCATAGCATAGAGCAAATATGACAATCATAGCATCAATTCATATATTTCTTCCCCTTTGTTGTCAACAAAAAGGAGAATGATATAAGCAAATTTTAAATATAAGTGCGATGCCATAAGCAGGTTCATGTCATTTTTCAACAAAGAGTGATAAGATACCAAATATTCAAACATCTCAAGGAAAACGTGATATGGAGATAGCTTTGAAAACTTCTTCCATTTTATTTGTTATTTTCTTTTTACATGAAGAAGGAAAGCTATTTCTGAGCTTACTCGAATGAAGTTAAAATTGATAAGATATTAAAGCATGCTTCATTTTTACAAGTATCAAGATATGTATGTGAATCAAATCCTTGTACGTAAAAATGACTTCCTTTTTCAAGAAGGAATTTATAAGCAGGAATCATTTCATCAAATCCATTTCTCAAAACAAAATATTGTTCACATAATAAGTGTATGAGAGATGTATTTGCTAGTTGATTCCATATGTCAAAAATCAATGATATGAATTAAACTTGATATGACATATGCTTATTAAGTCTGGAAGAGGATAATTCGAAAATCCAATTGTTAGGATACCAATAGTTAAGAGAATCCGAAAATGAAATTAATACTTTCTTGCATTCGGACAAGGCTGTGCTATTGATTTTCAAATACAATCATGAGGACAAAACATGCTTATTGTCATGGAAATTTTTGTATCCAAAGCACATAATTTCCAACCTGTTATTAGTGCATGTAATTGTGTAAAATCATCATGGCAATCGAGTGATTTGATCATTCAATTAAGAAAGTCCAAAAATTAATTTTAACACGTTCAATCATTCGCACATATTTTTGCCATAGTTTTTCAAATACAATCATGAAGATAAGACATGCTCATCATCATGGTAGTATGATAGCAAGTTTACAATATACAAGCTAGCAAAAAATTTTCAACATTTTAAGACATGCAAGCTAGCAATTTTCTCTTTGAGATATGCACATTAGCAACTCCTTCTCCCCCTATGTCATTGGCAAAAAGAAGGGAAAACCCTTTACATTAATTTCTAAATCATGACAAAGGTAGGTTTCAATCTTATTTGTGCATCATTATATTTTCAAATTCGAACATGCACAATTTCAAAAACCTTATATTTCATTCATGCATGATACTGATTAAATCAATCAATATTATGAGCATATTATACATGATACTTAAATTTTTAACTATTTATCAACATTTTGATCATGATACCAAACATTCATCATTTAGAGTATTCATGACATTAAATCAACATTTATAATACATCATTTTAGTAACAACTCATAGCATTTTAAATCATGATTTACATCATATGCAATACATCACATCATAATTAAAAAGCTCAAGTATTGCATGCATCATTGCAAATCATAAATGCTTCATATCATGATGGTATCAATTTTGTCAAATTATATCCTACCATGCATGATCATAACTTTTCATTTGTATACATCGAAATAAATTAATGAATATTTCATATACTCATATCATCACATAAGGAATATCAAGAAGAATTGGTAATGAGATTTACGAATCATGTAGACAAATTATGAATATTAAGAGACATATTATGATTCTTTTTAGATAACTCAAATAGCAAAAAGAAAGAATCATGGTAAGTTATTTTGATTTATAAAAGAATTATCAAGTTATAATTCCAAGAAATCACGATTCATTTCAATAAATTTCAATAAGAACACAAGGTAGGTGATCTTGATTCATAAATGATTTCAAGTTATAAATTATGGGAAATTAAGATCATGATTTCGATAAAACCCATTAAATTCAAATAATCAAAATCTCAACATTACTTTCAAGAGATTCAAAATGGCATAGATAATTTTATTAATCTCTTAGTGAAAAAGTCAATAGGGTAGAGAAAAATAAATTTTCAAGAAAAATACTTTTCTCTTTTTAGTTGTTTTAATTCATATGATTTTATTTCATCTATGCCAAACATGTAGCATGTTTTAAAATCAAAAGTGCAAGTTTTATTATGACAAAGATCAATACGACACTTTCATTACCGTGAAAATTGCAAGATTCATCATCCATAATTATAAAACCAATAAACATGATTTTTAATATCTCATGCATAGAATAAAATCATGGTATCAAAACATCATTATATCATCAAGCATGATTTCATATTTCAATCAAAATCATTTTGTTTGTTTATCATAAAATATGTATTTTTCATGATTATTTTTAGAACTACTAGCATGATCATAAATTTTGCATTTTCATCATTTTTTTTTAAACATGTAATTTTCAAGAAAATTAATTCTATACTAAAAAAGAAAATAGATTATGAAGAGCATCATGTAATTTCGAAATAAATTAAGGGGGTTTTGATTACCTCATCGTTGAATGTCGTTAAGGCGTAGTTTGCCACCTCGCCTTTCTTGATTTTCTCCTCGTCTTCGGAGGAGCTCGATTCATCCCACTTTATATTCTTCTTCTTTGGCCTCTTCCTTCGTTCAAGTTTATTGTTTATTTTAGATTTTTGTTTAATAAACTTATTAAGATTTAGTGTTCGAAGTTCAAGTTCATCATTGTCCTTCATCACTTGAGTCATCGCTCAAGTGGTATTCATTTGTCCGGAGTTCCAAATCCTTCCTGTTCTTTGGAAGGTGATTTTGTTCATCATGTTCATCATGTACATTATGCACCATTTCCTATGTCATCAAAGAACCAATTAGTTCTTCAAGTGGTAAGTTGTTAGGTTTTTAGCTTCTTGTATTGTAGTTACTTTTGAATCCCACTTCTTAGAAAGAGAACGCAAAATCTTGTTTACGAGTTCAAAATCCAAAAAACATTTTCCGAGTCCTTTTAGACCGTTGACGACATCCGTGAAATGGGTAAACATGTCGCCAATAGTCTCACTCGATTTCATCCGGAAAAGTTCAAAAGAGTGCAACAAAAGATTGATTTTTGATTTTTTCACTCTACTTGTGCCTTCATGAGTCACTTCGAGTGTGTGCCAAATATCAAATGCGGTTTCACAAATCGAAACACGATTAAACTCGTTTTTATCAAGTGCACAAAATAAGGCATTCATAATCTTTGCATTAAGAGCGAAAGCCTTCTTCTCCAAGTCATTCCAATCGATCATTGGAAGAGAAGACTTCGAAAAACCGTTTTCGACAAGATTCCAAAGTTCAACATCCATAGAAATAAGAAAGATCCTCATTCGGGTCTTCCAATAGGTGTAGTCCATCCCATTGAACATGGGTGGACGTGTAATAGAATGTCCCTCTTGGTTTCCGGCGTAAGCCATCTCTCTTGGGTTTTAATCCGTTTGAGAGTTAACCCCACTCTGATACCAATTGTTAGGATCAAGAGCACTAAGAGGGGGGGGGGGTGAATTAGTGCAGCGGAAATCTTTCAACGATAAAACACGTTCGAACGATAAAAACAATTTCGATGTGAAAGCCAATTCTAAGATTACTTTAACTTAAGATCAAGCGAGATGACGTTAAAATCAATCTTATGAAGGCAGTTTGCAGTTATGATGAAAACCATAATATAAGCGCAAACTGAAATACAACGTTCGTACGAAGAAGCTGATTTACGTCTAAACGCTGATTCGGAAAGTGCAACGCTTGAAACCCGATCATATATGCGCAGAAAGCAGTAAGCTTTAGAGGAGGTTTGTAGTAAAGATAATATGCTCAAAGTAAATGCAAACTGAGATTTAGAGTGATTCGGTCAATCTTGACCTACTCCACTTTTGGCTTCCTCCACCGACGAGGTCATCGACGTCAACTAGAGGCCTTCCTTCAATAGGCGAAGGCCAACCACCCTTTTACAGTTTCACTCCTATTGACGGGCTTAGGAGACAACCCTTACAGAATTTTCTCTCCTCTTTTTACAAGTCAGAACTTGGAAGAACAGAGGGAGAAAAACTTTTGGCCTTTACAACAATTTTGAGCTCTAAGAATCACAGAAAAAGATCAAGATTTCGGTGTAAGTTCATGCTCTTTCAGTGCTGAATAGGTGGCGTATTTATAGGCCCCAACCCAGTTCAAATTTGGAGCTCAAAACTGTCAATTCCCGGAATTCCGGGATCAGGCGGTTGCACCTCCTAACTGGGGCGGTTGCACCGCCTGGCAAAGCTCGAAGACTGAGCCTCTGGGTGGTGCTACCTCTTGTCAGGGGCGGTTGCACCTCTTGCCAGAGCTCGAAGACTGAGCTCAGGCGGTTGCACCTCCTGATTGAGGCGGTTGCATCTCCTGGCAGAGCTCGAAGACTAAGCTCAAGCGGTGCCACCTCCTGTCAGGGGAGGTTGCACCGCCTAGTCTCGCTCGGAGACTGAGCCCAGGTGGTGCCACCTCCTGGTTGGGGCGGTTGCACCGCCCAGTCTCACTGGGAGACCTAGCCCAGGCGGTGCCACCTCCTGGCTTGGGCGGTTGCACCTCCCACAGCAATCAGGGTCCGAATGGGTTGTCCATTCGGCCCAATTTGGGTTTTTTAGGGGCCCAATTGCCCCAATATTAAGTTAATGGGATCACCTCCCATTTCCAACTTAATCATTGTGCTAACTACGATAATTCCTAAGACAATTTCTGCATCTTGCTCCGGTGCGTCAATCGCTTCTTCCTGCGAGTTTCCGGCGAACTTCCGTTGATCATCCGATGAACCCTCGGTGATGCTCCTGCGGACATCCGGCAAACTCCTGGACTTGCGACGATTCACTTGGCGAGTTCCGATGAGCTTCTTTGGCAAGCTTATGGACTTCTCGGATTTGTTCCCGTAGAACCTCCGACGACTGTCTGAACTTCTGTCGAACTCTCGAACTCCCAACGTGAGCATTGTCTTGACTCCGGCGCAACTCCTGCTGCATGTCTTTCTTCCATAGTAGTTAATCCTGCACACTTAAAACAAAACTTCGATCGAGACAATTAATCCTAAGTAATTAACCAAGTTGTCCGGCATGTCATTGGTCCCTCGACGCTTCGTCCGATTCTTCGGCGCATCGTCCTCTCCTGCAGCCTATTGCCCAATCGGCCAGTTGACTCCGCAACTCCGATATCCTTGGCACAATACCCGCTCTTCTTGGCCCGATGCCCGAGTCCACGGCCCGAAGCCTTCTGTCGATACGTCGACTGATCCACATGCCCGACGTCCAATCTTCTGACATATTCCTCGGGCACAACATGATTTTCTTGCTTTAATTGTCTCATCCTAATCGAAGCATCCTACGTCACTCAAAACATAGATTAAATCATAAACATATATCAAGTAGTTTCATCATCAAAATATGAGATTCAACAGCATCATCATAAAAAAATCATTAGTATTACATGCATCATTTTTGAATAAGCTTGCAACTTTGCTTCTTAGAAAGTTTTTCTCCTTGCAATTTGTGAGCTAGCAAATTTTACACATGAAAGTTGGTAAAGGAATTGAAGCCACAATTTTAAGTTTCAAAGGATGGCCTATTGAGATTTGGGGAGAGAGTATGTGTACCAAATAAACCGGATATCAAGAATCAAATCCTAAAGGAAAGTCATACTTCGAAGTACACCATACATCCTGGGAGCACTAAGATGTATAGAGATCTTCAAAGTCATTATTGGTGAGAAGGCATGAAGAAGGAAATTGCAATGTATGTTTCAAAATGTTTGACTTGTCAACAAATCAAAGTAGAACACCAAAGATCTGGAGGGTTGTTGCAACCTTTAGATATTCCTGAATGGAAATGAGAATGTATTACTATGGATTTTGTTTCAGGACTACCCAGAACCTCTAGAAAGCATGATGCTATTTGGGTTATCATCGATAGGTTAACAAAATCTGCACACTTCCTACCGATTAATGACTTATTCACTTGATAGACTTGCAGATTTATATGTTAATGAAATAGTAAGACTTTATGGTATTCCAAAGGAGATCATCTCTGATAGAGACTCCAGATTTCTTTCTAGATTCTGGAGAAGATTACAGGAATCTATGGGCACTAAAGTCAAGTTTAGTACTGCATATCATCCTCAGACTGATGGTCAGTCAGAAAGAACAATTCAAACACTTGAGGATTTACTTAGAGCCTATGTTATGGATTGGAAAGGTGAATGGGATAAAGATATTTCACTTGTTGAGTTCACTTATAATAATAGTTATCATTCAAGTATTCAGATGGCTCCTTATGAAGCTTTATATGGGCGGAAGTGCATAACACCTATATGTTGGGAGGAAGTTGGTGACAGAAAGCTGTTAGCACCGGACAAAGTACAAGAAACTACTGAGAAAATTCAAGTTATAAGGAAAAGGTTAAAAACTGCTCAAAGTCGTCAAAAGAGTTATGCCGACAATAGGAGACGAGATATTGAGTTTGAAATCGGAGATTTTGTATTCTTAAAAGTCTCCCCTTCCAAAGGCATTATAAGGTTTGGAAAGAAAGGAAAGTTAAGCCCAAGATTTATTGGACCTTTTGAGGTTCTTGAGAGGGTTGGTTCTATCGCTTACAAGATTGCCTTGCCACCAGCATTGAGCCATGTCCATGATATATTTCATGTCTCGATGATTAGGAAGTATATATATGACCCTTCTCACATCATTGAGTATGAGCTGATGGAGATCGATAGAGATTTATCTTATGTGGAAGAGCCTATTCAGATTGTTGATAAGAAAGAAAAAATCCTACGGAATCGGGTCATCCCACTGGTTCAAGTAATTTGGAGACATCATGCCGGAAAGGAAACAACTTGGGAGCTAGAGGAGGAAATGAAAAAGGTGTACCCCCGTCTTTTCGTCGATAGAGGTACGATAAATTTAGAGGACTAAATTTTTCTATTAAGGGGGGGAGGTGTAACACCCCTCATTTCCGAATTTTCGTATAAATTTATGGTGATAATGTAAGCATCTATTTCAAATTGACAAAAGAAATAGAGTATGAATCAGAGGTAACTTATTTTTAAGATTTGGGAGATCTGTTAAAAAAAAAAAAAAAAAATCTGAGGACCTATATGTAAATCCTAAGGACCTAATCGTGAATATGATAAAAACAAGGACTCAACTGCAAAACGCACAAAATGACAAATTCTACCGCTTAAGCCTCTCTGCCTTCGTTCTTAAGGAAGCAGAGAAGGCAGCTACGTGGATGATCAGGGAAAGAAAGAAAGAAGAAGAAGAAGAAGGAGAAGAAGAAGAAGAAGAAGAAGAAGAAAAAAAAATTGGGGTTTTAAGGGTTCTTGCCCAAATCCTTTCACTTAGGGTCAAAATTCCCAAAGGCAAGTATTTCTAACCCCATTCTACAGAAAATTAGTCTCTGTTTTTATGTTGATTCAAAATAAACTGAAGGATTTCTATTTAGAAACTGATATGTCTCTCTTTGGGCATAGAACCATGGATTCTGAAATTTTTTCGGTAAACTGACCCCAATATACTTTTTCAGCTATAATTTTTAGTACAAAATGTGAATTCAGGCAGGAACTATTTTGTTTGAAATTAGACTCTAATAACTTTCTTTTGACACTGATTTTGTAGATTTTGGACACCGAAAACTTACCCAATCATCTGTTTCAAATGAGCCTATAGATGCTGCAAAACAGGGATCAAGATTTCTGACCTTTCGATACTAAAATGCTTATAACTCTCTGTTGAAAATTCTGATTTGTACCAAACTGATTTGTCCGAAACTAGACTTGTAGACCTTTCTTTTGACATATCGTTGGATGATCGACGGAAGTTCGCCAGAAACTCGCTAGAAGAAGCGATTGACGC
The DNA here is from genome assembly GCF_036884655.1 of Musa acuminata AAA Group. Taxonomy (NCBI): domain Eukaryota; kingdom Viridiplantae; phylum Streptophyta; class Magnoliopsida; order Zingiberales; family Musaceae; genus Musa; species Musa acuminata. The sequence continues at coordinate 6,473,191 of NC_088339.1, read as the reverse complement.
ACCGGAGCAAGCTGCAGAATATGTCTTAGGAAATAATCGTAGTTAGCACATTGATTAAGTTAGAAATGGTCGGTGATCCCATTAGCTTAATCTTGGGGCAATTGGGCCCCTGAAAGAATCAAATTGGGCCGAATGGATTAACCCATTCGGACCCTGATTGCTGTGGGAGGTGCAACCGCCCAAGCCAGGAGGTAGCACCGCCCAGGATATGTCTCCCATCGAGATTGGGCGGTGCAACCGCCCCAGCCAAGAGGTGGCACCGCCCTGAGCTCAGTCTCCGAGCGAGACTGGGCGGTGCAACTTCTTCAGTCAAGAGGTAGCACCGCCAGAGCTCAAGTTTCGAGCTCTACCAAGCGGTGCAACCTCCCTAGTTAGACGGTGCAACTGCCTGAGCTCGGTCTTCGATCTCTGGCAGAGAGGTGCAACTGCCCCTGACAGAGGTGGCACCGCCCAGAGGCTCGGTCTTCGAGCTCTGCTAGGCGGTGCAACCGCCCCATTCAAGAGGTGCAATCGCCTGATCCCGGAATTCCGGGAATTGACAGATTTGAGCTCCAAATTTGAACTGGGTTGGGGCCTATAAATACCCCACCCATTCAGCACTGAAAGCACAGAACACACACTCGAAATCTTGCTGTCTTTCTGTGATTCTTAGAGCTCAAAACTACTAGTTCTTCTCTTTCTGTTCTTCAAAGTTTGAGTTGTAAAGAGAGGAGAGAAAACTTCTGTAAGGGTTGTCTCCTAAGCCCGTCAAAAGGAGTGAATCTGTAAGAGGGTGGTTGGCCTTCGCCTATTGAGGGAAGGCCTCTAGTTGACGTTTGTGACCTCGTCGGTGGAGGAAGCCAAAAGTGGAGTAGGTCAAGATTGACCGAACCACTCTAAATCTCGGTTTGCATTTCCTTTGAGCATTTTACCTTCACTGCAAACTTCTCAATAGCTTACTGCCCTCTGCGATTTTACGAACGAGTTTCAAGATTCAGACGTAAATCTGCGTTTAGACGTAAATCTGCGTTTAGACATAAATCTGCTTTTTCGTATGATCATCATATTGCATATTGCGTTTACGTTTTGAGCTTTACCATAACTGCACGCTGCCTTTATACTCCTGCTTAAACTGCGTCTTATCTAAGTGATTTACGAATCATCATTTAGACGTAAATCAGTTTCTTCGTACGAACGCCGGATTTCAGTTTGCGCCGATATTCTTGTTTTCATCATAGCTGCAAACTGCCTGCATAGTTTGACTTTAACCTTGCTTAGTATCAACTTTCATACAGAAGTTGTTTTTATCGTTCGAACGCAGCTTTCGATTTTAATCGCAGAAAGTTTTTCGCTGCACTAATTCACCCCCCCCCCTCTTAGTGCTCTCGATCCTAACAGTATCAATCATATTTATGCATCATTATATTTTCAAATTAAAACATGCACAATTTCAAAAACCTTACATTTCATTTTTCATTCACGATACTGAAAAATAAATCAATCATCATTATGAGCATATCATACATGATACTAAAACATTAAAATTTTTAAGCATTTATCAACATGTTGATCATGATACCAAACATTCATCGTTTAAAGCATTCATGATACACATCATATGTATCACATATATCATCATAATAAAAAGCATAAGTATTGCTTACATCATTCCACATCATAAATATTTCATATCATAATGGTATCAATTTGTCAAATTACATCCTACCATGCATGATCATAATTTTTCCCTCTTTTATTATTTGTATGTAAGAAAGAATAAGGGAAGAACAAAATAGTGTAAAATATTTTAATCATTTCAAGTTATACAAGTCATAAATACAAGGAAATCATGTCATGAAAGATAAGACTACGTAAATACAAAAAGACATGATTCATAAAAATTTCTTTAATAAAATGCAAGAAGTCATTGTGAACGATCTTGATTTACATAAAGTTTCAAAACATAATTATCAAGATCATGGTTAGTTTTATAGATCTCCTCTTTAGTAAATGGTAAAAGGGAACATAGGAGTACAAAGAAGAGATCTTGATTAAAAAAAATCTCAAATAATTTCAAGAGATCAAGATCATGATTTGAATAAAGCTCACTCAAATTCAAATCATTAAATCAAAATCATTTTCAAGAGATTCATAAAAATCAATAAGATAGAGAAAAATAATTTTTAAGAACAATGCTTTTCTCTTTTCAGTTGTTTAAATTCAAGTGATTTATTTCATAGAAACATTCTCTTTTCATTTAAATAAAATATGCATCAACATTTAAAACCGAAAAGGTCACTTTCATTACCATAAAAGTCAATAATCCATAAATCTCAAGAATCATCATGCACAATTTTGAAATATAAATTTATTAAGCATGATCTCATTATATTATTTCATCGAGCATGATTTCCTAAAGTATTTTTAATTAAATACAAAGATTATCAATATACGCATTATCACTTTATCACATCATTAAAACATCTAGCATGATTTAAGTCTAACATTTTGTTCCTTTATCATATGTAATTTTCATGATTATTTTTAAAATTACTATCATGATAAACATGATTCCTAATATTTTTTATTTTTATAACATTATTAAACATGTAATTTTTCAAGAAAATTAATTATAAACTAAATTAAAATAACTCATGAAAAGCATTATGTAATTTTGAAATAAATTAAAGGTATTTTGATTACCTCATTATTGAAAATCGTTAAGGCGTAATTTGTCACCTCGCCTTTGTTGAATTGTCCTTCTTCAGATGAGCTCGTTTTATCCCAATTTGTGTTCTTCTTCTTGTGTTTAAAGCAAGTAATTCCGTTCTTTTTACTTTTTAATTTTTATTTCATGAACTTTTTAAATTTCATTTGTGGTTCAAGTTCACCATCACTTGAGCTTATGCTCGAGTGGTCTTCAATTGTTCTATGTCCCAAATCCTTCCCATTCTTTGGAAGGTGGTTCTTAAGTTCTTCACGTGCATTACACGTCATTTCATATGTGATCAATGAATCAATTAGTTTTTCAATCGAAAAATAGTTCAAATTCTTTGATTCTTATATGTGATTGGGGTTGGCACTAAGAGGGAGGGGGGGTTGAATTAATGCAGCAAATAAAAACATCGGTTTCAGAAAATCTTTCGTATGATAAAACCCGAACTTGAAAATGCTTAACTTGAAACACGTGTTTGTAAATGTATTGAAGGTAGTGAGCTATTAAAAAGGTTTGCAGTAAAGATAAATTGCTCAAAGTAAAATACAAACCAGATTTTTAGAGTGGTTTGGTCAACGTGACCTACATCTACTTCTAGCTTCCTCCTCCGACGAGGTCACCGACGTCTACTAGAGGCCTTCCTTTAATAGGTGAAGGCCAATCACCTTTTACAACCCTCTTTTCCTTTTCATGGGTTTAGGAGATAACCCTTACAAGCACTCACTCTCCTCTCTTAAACAGAATTCTAACACTTAGACTTGGAGGAGGGAATTTCTAACGAGATTGTAGTAGCGTTTCTTTGCTCTTAGATTCTCTGTGCTTGTGTGCTTTAATCAGGGATAAGAGAGGTATTTATAGGCTTCAAGTTGATTCAAACTTGGAGCCTAAAACTTTCCAATCCTGGGTTCTCTAGGGCACGGGTGGTACCACTACCTACGCTGGGCAGTACCACTGCCCAGTGTACATTGACACTACCCTGGGCGGTACCACCGCCTGGCACCCTACCAAGGGTGGTACAATTGCCCAGACTGGCGGTACCACCGCCTAACACAGTCTCGAAGACTGTGCCATGACGGTGAGACTTCTTGGAGCACTGTTTGGGCCTCTTATTGGGCCCAACATAGTTCTTACATGGGCCTAGCTGGCCCCTAATTGGGTTGGCTCAAATCCAAGCCCAATTATGTGCTAACTATGAAATCCTAAGACATTAATCAAGTTGTCCAGCATGTTATTGGTCCCTCGATGCTTCGTCCGATTCTTTGACGCATTATCCTCTCTTATAACCTATTGCCCAATCGGCCAATTGACTCCGCAACTCCGATATTCTTGGTGCAATATCCGCTCTTCTTAGCCCGATGCCCAAATCCATGGCTCGAAGCCTTCTGCCGATATGTCGATCAATCCTCCAGCCCGACATCCAATCTTCTGACATGTTTTCCTCCGGCACAATATGATTTTTCCTACTTTAGTTGTCTCATCCTGATTGAAGCATCCCGCGTCACTCAAAACACAAATTAAAACATAATTGGTTTCATCATCAAAATATGAGATTAAATAGTCAGAAGATTGAACGTCGCGCCATAGGATCGATCAACGTATCGACAAAAGGCTACGGGCCATGGTTTCGGGTATCGGACCAAGAAGAGTGGATATTGCACCAAGGATATCGGAGTTGCAGAGGTCAACTGGCCGATTGGGCAATAGGCAGCAAGAGAGGACGATGCGTCAAAGAATCGGATAGAGCGTCGATGGACCAATGACATGCCGAACAACATGATTCTTGCTTAGTAATAACTGTCTAGATCGAAGTATGTTTTATGTGTGCAGGATTAACTACGATAGCAAGGCATAAAGCAAAATAAAGTCTCAGAGTCCATAACACGATTTCATTGGGACATCGAGAGTTCGTCGGAAGTCCGGACATTCATAAGAAGTTCTACCGAAATTGACCAAGAAGTCTAGGAGCTTACCAAAGAAGCTCATCAGAACTCTCTAAGAAGATCATTGTGAAGTCCAGGAGCTTGCCGGGAGTCCACTGGAACATTGCCAAAAGATCGTCGGACGTTTGCTTGAAGATCGTCGAAAGCTCGCCGGAAGAAACCTATACTTACAGACTTTATTTATCTTTGTAAATATCTTAAAATTTGTAGTTAGCATATAATTAAGATTATAATTTAGCCAACCTAATTAGGAGATATTTGGGCCCAAATTTGGGCTGTGTTGGGCCAAGAGAAAGGCCGAAACAATGACCAAACAAGTAAAACCGTTGTGGCATAGTCTCCCAGATTGTGTTTGGTGGTGGTACCGCCAGTCTGGGCAGTGGTACCACCTAGACACAGTCTTCTAGGCAGTGGTACCACTCAGTGTCAGGCTGCAGGCGGTGGTACTGCCCAGTGCAGGCGGTGGTACCGCCCGTACCCTGAAATTTTAGGGTATTTGAATTTTGGCTCCATTTTTGAAGCCATTTGGGGTCTATAAATACTCTAGATATTCCTACATGGAGAAGCAAGAAAAGTGAATAAAATCTTGATGTTTCTAGAGTTGAAAACCCTTGTAAAGTATAGAGTCCCTCCTCCTAAAGTTTAGAGACCATTCTAAGGGAGGGTGTGAGGGAAGCTTTGTAAAAAAAGGGTGTAAAGGTTCTCTCTGTTAGGATCAAGAGCACTAAGGGAGGGGGGGGTGAATTAGTGCAGCGGAAAACTTTCGACGATTAAAAAAGTGTTCGTACGATAAAAATAATTTCGGTAGAAAAGCCGATTCGTAAATCTCTTTAACTTGTAATCAAGCGAGATGTAGTTAAAGGAAATCTATGAAGGCAGTTTGCAGTTATGATGAAAGTTAAAATGTGAGCTCAAACTGAAATATGATGTTCGTACGATAAAACTGATTTACGTCTAAACACCGATTCGGAAAATGCAGAGCTTGAAACACGATCGTATATGCGCAAAAGGCAGGAAGCTTTTGAGGAGGTTTGCAGTAAAGATAAGATGCTTAAAGTAAATGCAAACCGAGATTTAGAGTGGTTCGGTCAATCTTGACCTACTCCACTTTTGGCTTCCTCCACCGACGAGATCACCGACGTCAACTAGAGGCCTTCCTTCAATAGGCGAAGGCCAACCACCCTTTTACAGTTTCACTCCTTTTGACGGGCTTAGGAGACAACCCTTACAGAATTTTCTTTCCTCTCTTAACAGATTAGAACTTGGAAGAAAAGAGGAAGAAGAACTTTCAACTCATACAACACTTTTGAGCTCTAAAAATCATAAAGTAAAATCAGAATTTCGATGGTTTTTGGGTTCCCTTTCAGTGCTGAAAGGGTGGGGTATTTATAGGCCCCAACCTAGTTTAAATTTGGAGCTCAAAACTATCAATTCCCGAAATTTCGGGATCTAGCGGTTGCACCGCCTGACTGAGGTGGTTGCACCGCCTGGCAGAGCTCGAAGACTGAGCCTCTGGGCGGTGCCACCTCTGTCAGGGGCGGTTGCACCTCCTGCTAGAGCTCGAAGACCGAGCTCAGGCGCTGCCACCGCCTGACTGAGGTGGTTGCACCGCTCAGCCAGAGCTCGGAGACCGAGCCCAGGCGGTGCCACCTCTTGGCTGGGGCGGTTGCACCGCCCAGTCTTGCTCGGAGACTGAGCCCAGGCAGTGCCACCGCCAGGCTTGGGCAGTTCAACCGCCTAGCAGAAATCAGGGTCCGAATGGGTTGATCCATTCGGCCCAATTTGGGTTTTTCAAGGGCCCAATTGCCCCAATATTAAGTTAATGGGATCATCTCCCATTTCCAACTTAATCATTGTGTTAACTACGATATTTCCTAAGACATTTACTGCAACTTGCTCAGGTGCGTCAATCGCTTTTTCCGGCGAGCTTCCGGCGAACTTTCGTCGATCATCCGATGAACCGTCGGTGATGCTCCTGCGGACTTTCGACAAACTCCTGGACTTGCGACGATCCACTTGGCGAGTTCTGACGAGCCTCTTTGGCAAGCTCATGGACTTCTCGGATTTGTTCCCGCAAAACCTCCGACAACTGTCCGAACTTCCGTCGAACTCTCGAACTCCTAATGTGATCATTGTCTTGACTCCGGCGCAACTCCTGTTGCATGTCTTTCTTCCATTATAGTTAATCCTGCACACTTAAAACAAAACTTTGATCGAGACAATTAATCCTAAGCAATTAACCAAGTTGTCCGGCATGTCATTGGTCCCTCGACGCTTCGTCCGATTCTGCGGCGCATCGTCCTCTCCTGCAGCCTATTGCCCAATCGGTCAGTTGACTCCGCAACTCCGATATCCTTGGCACAATACCCGCTCTTCTGGGCCCGATGCCCGAGTCTACAGCCCGAAGCCTTCTGTCGATACGTTGACCGATCAACCGGCCCGACGTCCAATCTTCTTACATGTTCCTCAGGCACAACATGATTTTCCTGCTTTAATTGTCTCATCCTGATCGAAGCATCCTACATCACTCAAAACGCAAATTAAATCATAAACATATATCAAGTAGTTTCATCATTAAAATACGAGATTCAACAATCTCCCCCTTTTTTATGATGACAACCACTTGATGACGGAGTTAAACTTAACTCCCGGAGTTTAAACAAACTCCCCCTATCAATATGCCATATCGATAGAACCTTGAATTCAAACTGAATTCAAGTCATTGCAATATTCATCATGAATACTTGCAACACGTTATCATGAACTTATGCATAAACTCATGCATAACTTCATACTTCTCTCCCTTTGTCATCAACAAAAAGGAGAAGTCCAACTATTCTTGTGTTTGGAATATTAGTTTAACTTATTGAATGAAAAACATAATATCAAGTTTTATCATCATGCAGTTTTGAAGCCAGAAAATTTAGCAAATGTTACATCATGCTTAGAACATTCAAGCTATCAAGTTTTAGATATGCAAGTTTTACAGCATACAAAATAGCACTTTTAGAACATGCAAGCTAGCAATGTTATAACATTTTAGAACTTGCAAGCTAGCAATTTAGAGATATTCAAGAAGGCAACTCTTGCTTCTTGAAATATGCAAGTTGCAAGCTAGCAAATTTTTACTTCCTTTGCAATGTTTGAGCTCGCAATTTTGCTTCCATTGCAAGGTGTAAGTTTAGCATGTTTAATTTTCTTGAGATAGAAACTATTTGCTTCTCTTTATGCTACAAGCTAGCAATTTTTACGATATGCAAGTTTTACTATATACAAGCTAGCAAAAATTTCGAAGGCAAATGCAAGATAGTTTTCTTGTGTAAGCTTATGATTCTTGCTTCCTATTGCAATGTGGAAGTTGCAAGTTTTGCTTCTTGACATAGGCAAGATAGCACTTTTGCAATTTTTGTTTGGCAAGCTTGTGATGTTCAAGATGACAAGCTCTTTCTTCTCTTTTGAGAAGTGTCATTTTTGCTTTCTTAGTAAAATGTCAAACTATCAAGAGACAATGTTTTACATGAGGCAAGCAAACAATTTGGCAAGTGTTACATTTGCATCTTCTCTTTAGATGTGCAAGAAAATAAACAAGTTTTTGCATTTTCTTGACATTTCAAGCTAGCAATTATCGGTGATGTTCAAGATAGCAATTTCTTCTCTTTTGTAATTTTTGCCTTTTTTTTGAATTGTGCTAGCAATCTATCTCCCCCTTTGTCATTGTCAAAAAGAAGGGAAAAACCCTTTAAATCAATTTCTAAATCATGACAAAGGTAAGTAATCATTCTTATTTGTGCATCATTATAGTTTTAATGCACAAATTCATTAACATTTCATTTTTTTATGCACGATACCAAAAAATCAATCATCATTATGAGCATATCAAATATGATATTCAAGCATTCATGATATATCATTTTGGCAACATGATCATAGCTATTCAAATGATGGTATCTAAATGTCAAAATTCATTACATCCTATCATGCATGAGCATTAACTTCTCATTTGTATTTCATGTATTATTTCATTTCATCTCATAAGGAATATCAAAAAGAGTTATTAGGTGATGAGACAAATATTTTATAAATACATGGAATTGTATAAAAATCATATAATAAGTGTTTCATGTATTCATATTATCACATGAAGCATACAATGCAAAGAAATCATGTCATGAAGAATATCAATGTGAAAATTCAGCAAAGATCACATGATACAATCGCATAGCATGATATAATTATGTGATATATCATGAGATGATAATTTATCATATCAATGAAAGATATCAATGAGGATCAATTCGTGAATACCAAAGATATGATTCATGGTTTATTAGAATTCTTCTTAATAAGTTCACGATCAGGATTCATATAATTCATAATAAAGCAAATTGATGTACAATCATTACACAAGACATACAAGGCAAAGAAATCTTATTATTTCTATATTATGAAATATATGATATCAAGGCTCATGATTCATTTGAAAAGATATAGCACAAAGAGCAACTTGAAACGTTCTTATCAAGATCACATTTTACAAAAAATTTCAAGTATCAAATATCAAGTAATCATCATGTTTCTTCAAAATTCTTAAGTCAAGAAGTCAAGGGAAAGTTCATGATTCGGTTAAAACAAAATTTCATTCAAGTTAATTCATAAAAAAAATCATAATCAAATTATCATTTTTGAGATTCATAACATGAATAACGTTATTACTATTTCATCAAAATCGAGAACACTAGAGATAGAAAATGTTTGAAGCATTTAGCATGATTCATATTTAAAATGTATCTTATGTCGTAAATACGAATCAAGCATTTGTCAAATCTGAAATCATCCTCAAAATTACATTCAATAAATTCATATATGACAAGCATAGATTTATTGAAAAATCAATAAGATAGAGGATTACATTTCATTTTTATAAATTTCTATTCATGTGATTTGCTTCTTATGAGCATGCCTTTGCTTTTAAAAAAATGTCAACATTCAAGATAGAAAGGTAAATTTCGTAATATAAATTATCAAGCATGATTCCATGATAACATCATTATAATATCTTACACAACTGGCAAAGGTTACTTTCAGATGCGCTATTTGGTGGATGTGGAAGGAGAGATGTAATAGAATCTTTGAATGTCAACACACAAACAATGCTCAGCTCTTGAAAGAGATTATTAGAGACTCAAGATCCTGTATGGAGCATGATCTCAAAACCGAGCACTTCACCCGAAGAGAAAAAGATATTTTTATCAAATTTAATTTTGCTATTAGCTAAAGATCTTGGGAATGATGCCAAATAATGTACCCACAGGTAGTTATAGTCTACAGCATGTGTAGTCATAACTATCGCATTCGCACTCTATGAGTTACTTGGCTTTGTCTATGACTTGTATAGATAAAGCTAGTTGTAGAAACTTTACACATAATCAATTTACTTTTACTTACCAAAAAAAAAAAGTATGATTTCAAAAAGAATGTTCAAGAGAAATCATTAAGACCAAATGCATGATACACTCATTTATTTTCAAAATATTCATCATGTTTATTTTCATGAGATTTACAAGATTGGTAAAATAAATTCATTAATCTCAATAGGATATAAAATTCATTTCCATTTCATACAATTGATTTCATGTGAGGGTGTTCAAGTCTTTTTATGAAAACATGTTTTATCATTTAAAATCAAAACATAAGTTTCGTCATAAAGCCGTTAAGGCCAAACACATCAAAAATAAAACATCATGATATCACATCTATCATCAAAAGACTATCAAGAAATTCATACATAGATGTACATGCACTATGTCATCTTAATATGTCATAAAAATGATTAAACCAAAAACATGTTAATCCAAAATGAGAGTTTCAAATCAACATTTACTTCAAAAGCTCATGCATGACATAAAATCATCAAAATACACATGCATGGATTAATCTTAAGCATTATCACATATCATATAACTATCATCCATAATGTTGCATACATCATTCAACATTTCAAAACATAACATGCATGATACCTTAGCAATATACTTTTCATGATCAAATTTTTAGTTCTTCAAAGATGCTAAAAAGAAAAACATGATATAATTTTTGAAAAACTATTTTTTTTTTATTCCTACTATCTAAATTAAGCACTCATGAAAAACTTCAAGTAATTTCAAAATAATTCAAGAGAGTTGAGTTACTTACCTTGTAGTCGAAGCCCGTCAAAGCCCAATTCGCCGTTTCACCTTTGGAAGTTCTTGATTCATCCTTGGTTGCCTTCCTCTTCTTTGGCCTCTTCCTTCGTTCAAGTTCATTGTCTATTTTAGATTTTTGTTTAATAAACTTATTAAGATTTAGTGTTCGAAGTTCAAGTTCATCATTGTCCTCATCACTTGAGTCATCGCTCAAGTGGTATTCATTTGTCCGGAGTTCCAAATCCTTCCTGTTCTTTGGAAGGTGATTTTGTTCATCATGTTCATCATGTGCATTGTGCACCATTTCATATGTCATCAACAAACCAATTAGTTCTTTAAGTGGTAAGTTGTTTAGGTTTTTAGCTTCTTGTATTGCAGTTAATTTTGAATCCCACTTCTTAGAAAGAGAACGCAAAATCTTGTTTACGAGTTCAAAATCCGAAAAACATTTTCCAAGAGCTCTTAAACTATTGATGACATCCATGAAACGGGTGTACATGTCGCCTATAGTCTCGCTTGGTTGCATTCGAAAAAGCTCAAAATCATGCAATAAAATGTTAACTTTCGAGTCTTTGACTCTACTAGTTCTCTCGTGCGTGATTTCTAGTGTTCGCCAAATGTCAAAAGCCGTTTCGCACGTAGAAATCCGATTGAACTCATTTTTGTCCAAAGCGCAAAATAAGGCATTCATAGCCTTTGCGTTTAAAGAAAAATACTTCTTCTCCAAATCCAACCATTCGTTCATCGGTTTAGAGGGAAGTTGAAAACCGTTTTCAACGATATTCCATAAATCCAAATTTATAGAAATCAAGAAAACTCTCATTCGAGTTTTTCAATAAGTGTAGTCCAATCCGTTAAGCAACGGTGGACGAAAAACTGATAAGCCCTCTTGAAAGCCATGAAGAGTCATTTCTCTCGGGTGTAAATCCGAAATGAGAAATACCGGGCTCTGATACCAATTATTAGGATCAAGAGCACTAAGAGGGGGGGGGGATGAATTAGTGCAGCGGAAATCTTTCAACGTTCGAACGATAAAAACGATTTCGGTATGAAAGTCGATTCTAAGATTACTTCAACTTAAGATCAAGCAAGATGACGTTAAAATCAATGGACATCAACATGATTATTATTTCATATTTTCAATCAAAATCATTTTGTTTGTTTATCACAAAATATGCAATATTATCATTTACTAGCATGATCATAATATTTTTTAAACATTAATTCTAAACTAAAAAAGAAAATACATCATGAAAGCATCAAGTAATTTGAAAATAAATTAGGGGGATTTCGATTACCTCATCATTGAAAGTGGTTAAGGCGTAGTTTGCCACCTCGCCTTTCTTCATTTTCTCCTCGTCTTCAAAGGAGCTCGATTCATCCCACTTTGTGTTCTTCTTCTTTGGCCTCTTCCTTCGTTCAAGTTTATTATTTATTTTAGATTTTTGTTTAATAAACTTATTAAGATTTAGTGTTCGAAGTTCAAGTTCATCACTGTCCTCATCACTTGAGTCATCGCTCAAGTGGTATTCATTTGTCCGGAGTTCCAAATCCTTCCTATTCTTTGGAAGGTGATTTTGTTCATCATGTTCATCATTTGCATTGTGCACCATTTCATATGTCATCAACGAACCAACTAGTTCTTCAAGTGGTAAGTTGTTCAGGATTTTAGCTTCTTGTATTGCAGTTACTTTTGAATCCCACTTCTTAGAAAGAGAATGCAAAATCTTGTTTACGAGTTCAAAATCCGAAAAACATTTTCCAAGAGCTCTTAAACTATTGACGACATCCGTGAAACGGGTGTACATGTCGCCTATAGTCTCGCTTGGTTGCATTCGAAAAAGCTCAAAATCATGCAATAAAATGTTAACTTTCGAGTCTTTGACTCTACTAGTTCCCTCGTACGTGATTTCAAGTATTTGCCAAATGTCAAAAGTCGTTTCGCACGTAGAAATCCGATTGAACTCATTTTTGTCCAAAGCACAAAATAAGGCATTCATAGCCTTTGCGTTTAAAGAAAAATACTTCTTCTCCAAATCCGACCATTCGTTCGTTGGTTTAGAGGGAAGTTGAAAACTGTTTTCAATGATATTCCATAAATCCAAATTCATAGAAATCAAGAAAACTCTCATTCGAGTTTTCCAATAGGTGTAGTCCAATCCGTTAAACAACGATGGACGAACAACCGATAAGCTCTCTTGAAAGCCATGAAGAGCCATTTCTCTCGGATGTAAATCCGAAACGAGAAATACCGGGCTCTGATACCAATTGTTAGGATCAAGAGCACTAAGAGGGGGGGGGGTGAATTAGGGCAGCGAAAAACTTTCGACGATTAAAAAAGTGTTCGTACGATAAAAACGATTTCGGTAGAAAAGCTGATTCGTAAATCTCTTTAACTTGTAATCAAGCGAGATGTAGTTAAAGGAAATCTATGAAGGCCGTTTGCAGTTATGATGAAAGTTAAAATGTAAGCGCAAACTGAAATATGATGTTCATACGATAAAACTGATTTACGTCTAAACGCCGATTCGGAAAATGCAGAGCTTGAAACACGATCGTATATGCGTAGGAGGCAGTAAGCTTTTGAGGAGGTTTGGAGTAAAGATAAGATGCTCAAAGTAAATGCAAACCGAGATTTAGAGTGGTTTGGTCAATCTTGACCTACTCCACTTTTGGCTTCCTCCACCGACGAGGTCACCGACGTCAACTAGAGGCCTTCCTTCAATAGGCGAAGGCCAACCATCATTTTACAGTTTCACTCCTTTTGATGGGCTTAGGAGACAACCCTTACAGAATTTTCTTTCCTCTCTTAACAGATTAGAACTTGGAAGAAAAGAGGAAGAAGAACTTTCAACTCATACAACACTTTTGAGCTCTAAAAATCATAAAGTAAAATCAGAATTTCGGTGGTTTTTGGGTGCCCTTTCAGTGCTGAAAGGGTGGGGTATATATAGGCCCCAACCCAGTTTGAATTTGGAGCTCAAAACTGTCAATTCCCAGAATTTCGAGATTTGGCGGTTGTACCGCCTGAATGAGGTAGTTGCACCGCCTGGCAGAGCTCGAAGACTAAGCCTCTAGGCGGTGCCACCTCTATCAGGGGCGGTTGCACCTCCTGCCAGAGCTCGAAGACTAAGCTCAGGCAGTGCCATCGCCTGACTCAGGCGGTTGCACCACTCAGCCAGAGCTCGGAGACCAAGCCCAAGCGGTGCCACCTCCTGGCTGGGGCGGTTGCACTGCCCTGTAACACCCCTCATTTCCGAATTTTCGTATAAATTTCTGGTGATAATGTAAGCATCTATTTTAAATTGACAAAAGAAATAGAGTATGAATCAGAGGTAACTTATTTTTAAGATTTGGGAGATCTGTTAAAAAAAAAACAGAAAGAATCTGAGGACCTATATGTAAACCCTAAGGACCTAATCGTGAATATGATAAAAAACAAGGACTAAACTGCAAAATACACAAAATGACAAATTCCACCGCTTAAGCCTCTCTGCCTTCATTCTTAAGGAAGCAGAGAAGGCAGCTACGTGGATGATCAGGGAAAGAAAGAAAGAAGAAGAAGAAGAAGGAGAAGAAGAAGAAGAAGAAGAAAAAATTGGGGTTTTAAGGGTTCTTGCCCAAATCCTTTCACTTAGGGTCAAAATTCCCAAAGGCAAGTGTTTCTAACCCCATCCTACAGAAAATTAGTCTCTGTTTTTATATTGATTCAAAATAAACTGAAGGATTTCTATTTAGAAACTGATATGTCTCTCTTTGGACATAGAACCATGGATTCTGAAATTTTTTTGGTAAACTGACCCCAATACACTGTTTCAGCTATAATTTTTCGTACAAAATGTGAATTCAGGCAGGAACTATTTTGTTTGAAATTAGACTCTAATAACTTTCTTTTGACACTGATTTTGTAGATTTTGGACACCGAAAACTTACCCAATCATCTGTTTCAAATGAGCCTATAGATGCTGCAAAACAGGGATCAAGATTTCTGACCTTTCGATACTAAAATGCTTATAACTCTCTGTTGAAAATTCTGATTTGTACCAAACTGATTTGTCCGAAACTAGACTTGTAGACCTTTCTTTTGACATATAGTTTGAAAATTTTGGAATTCAAATGCCTACCCTATTATCTGTTGAATCCGACCCTATGTATTCTGTAAAACAGTGATTGTGTCCTTGACCTTGTGTTACCAAATCAAATGTAACTCCTTGTGGGAAACCCTGATTCGTACGAAACTTATTTCGATAGAAAATAGATTGATATATCTTTCAACAATAGTTTTCTTATGGGTATTGGAGCATAATTGATAATCTGAAGTATTTGTTCTGTGTGCCACTTAAATTCTGTCAGAATTCGAGCTCTGGTCGATTTCACGTATTCTGTTTCATTTCTTTGGATATGGAATTCATCCAACCTTCTTATTTGAATTGAGCTAAATATGATTGCTTGGAATCCCTGTATACTCTTACTTTCCTTTCATTCCAAATCTGAATACATTTGTGAGAGATTTGTTCCTTGCATCATATTGTCTCGAAATGGCACATGTACGTTTTGTTGTTCCGCGTGTGCTTCCGATATATGCTACTTATTGATAAAACTGCCCTCTTGGACTCCGGTGTTTGTGGGATTGTCTGGACCTTTGCCAGAAATGGTAAAGGGCATGTGCTTAGAGCTTGCGATGCTCTGCCGGCCCCCTCTGACTTCACCTAGACGTGGGTGGATGGAGCTCCCAGACGTGGGAGACTTCTGTCTGGTGGTCATTCAGAAATGGATGAATCACAATTCTGTTTGAGATCCCACTACACCTTCTGTATGTTTGATATGATATCCAGAGCTTTGGTTATGTGTTTATGTATATGCTTTGGATAAGAATGTTATGAATGCAACGTCAAAGACGACGTTGGAGCTTCTGTTTGGTATGTGATATTGATAAGCTCCGAAATGTTTCATTCATTGTTGTTATGCTTCGAAATGTTCCATACGCTGTTGATTTGCTCCGGAACATTTCATATGCCATTGATAAGCTCCGATATGTTTCATTTGTTATTGTTATGCTCCGAAATGTTTCATTCGTTTCTGATATGCTCCAATTACTCTATGCCCCGTATGTTATGAACCAAATATGTATGATTGAATGGACAATTGTGATTCTGCACCTAATGATATTATGTCTACGAATTCGTATTTTCTGCCTCGTATTATGAAACTTTATCTATTTGGAAATTGTCCTATTTCGATATGGATATGTTAGTCACTTGCTGAGCTCTTTATGCTCACCCCGTTTGTTGATAAATTTTTCAGGATAGCGTATCGCTTGCTTAAATGTTAAGATTTGGCTGAGGTAGTGGAAAGTTAGAAGATTTTGGGCAGATTTGTGTTAGCATATATGTATTTGTTGTATAAGCCACTCTGCATCTAATGAAATATTGACGATGAATCTAAACCTGTGGATTTTGTGTAAGTTAAAGGATCCCTCATGTTTAGGATTTTGAAATGTTAAGTTAAATTCATGTAATGATACGAACTTATGGTAATCGTTGGTTTGGTGACTGCATAGACTTCCCCACTTGTGAAATTATGTTGTGGTTATTATTTTGGTGAGTTTAGTTCAGTTTGTTTGTATTATCGAGTGATGTGTGGGATGTTTATGAACTGCATAGGGTTATGAATTTGTAGACTATAGAGGTGAAATTTTTGATCTGAATGTTTTCTTAGTGACCTTAAATGTGTGTTTGGATCCTGGATTAGTTGTGATGAAAATTTTAAATATTGTCGATATTTTGAGGGGCGTGACATGCCCAGTCTCGCTCAGAGACTGAGCCCATGCGGTGCCACTGCCTGGCTTGGGCGATTCAACCGCCTGGCAGAAATCAGGGTCCGAATGGGTTGATCCATTCGACCCAATTTGGGTTTTTCAGGGCCCCAATTGCCCCAAGATTAAATTAATAGGATCACCTCCCATTTCCAACTTAATCATTGTGTTAACTACGATATTTCCTAAGACATTTACTGCAACTTGCTTCGGTGCATCAATCGCTTCTTCCGGCGAGCTTCCGGCAAACTTCCGTCGATCATCCGATGAACCCTCGGTGATGCTCCTGCGGACTTCCGACAAACTCCTGGACTTGTGACGATCCACTTGGCGAGTTCCAACGAGCTTCTTTGTCAAGCTCATGGACTTCTCGGATTTGTTCCCGCAGAACCTCCGACGATTGTCCGAACTTCCGTCGAACTCTCGAACTCCCAACGTGATCATTGTCTTGACTCCGGCGCAACTCCTACTGCATGTCTTTCTTCCATCGTAGTTAATCCTGCACACTTAAAATAAAACTTCGATCGAGACAATTAATCCTAAGCAATTAACCAAGTTGTCCGGCATGTCATTGGTCCCTCGACGCTTCGTCCGATTCTTCGGCGAATCGTCCTCTCCTGTAGCCTATTGCCCAATCGACCAGTTGACTCCGCAACTCCGATATCCTTGGCACAATACCCGCTCTTCTTGGCCCGATGCCCGAGTCCACAACCCGAAGCCTTCTGTCGATACGTCGACCGATCCACCGGCCCGACATCCAATCTTCTGACATGTTCCTCCGGCACAACATGATTTTCCTGCTTTAATTGTCTCATCCTGATCGAAGCATCTTACATCACTCAAAACGTAGATTAAATCATAAACATATATCAAGTAGTTTCATTATCAAAATATGAGATTCAACACTCTCCTGAGCTTGCAAAAGGAGAATAGAGTTGTAAGAAGGAGGTTGATCTTCACCTATTAAAAGAAGATTGTTAGTAGATGTCGATTGCCTCAATGGAAGAGGAATTGGTGGAGTGGATGTAGGTCACGATGACCGAACCACTATAAAAATCTGGTTTACGTTTCTTTTGAGCAATTTACTTTAACTACAAACTACTTTACTTTCTTACTACTTTCAATATGTTTATGAACACGTTTTCAAGTTAAGTATATTTCTGGGATTGGTTTTCAATGTACGGAAGTATTTTCCAAAACCGATGTGATTTTACCACTGCACTAATTCACCCCCCCTCTTAGTGCCGACTCGTTCCTAACAAACTCGAATGAGATTTTTCTTACTTTTTTTAGATTTTAATTTATGGAATATCATTGAAAATAGTTTTCAAAAGTCTTCTCTTCCAATGAACAATTAGAATGATTCGGAGAAAATGACTTTCTCATTGAATGCCAAAGCTATGAATGTTTTGTTTTGTGCTTTGGATAAAAGTAAATTCAATCGAGTTTCTATTTGCGAAATGACTTATGAGATTTGGCACACTCTTGAAATCACACACGAAGGCACGAATAGAGTTAAAGAGTCTAAAGTAAGTCTTTTGATGCATAATTTTGAATTGTTTCGAATGAAATCGAGCAAAACTATTATTGACATGTACACCTGTTTTACGGATGTTGTCAATAGTTTAAAAGCTCTTGGCAAATGTTTTTCTAATTTTAAACTTATTAACAAGATATTAAGATCCCTTCCAAAGAGTTGGGATTCTACAGTAATTGCAATTCAAGAAGTGAAAGACTTATAAAATGAGTCTTTGACATATGATGAACATGATGAATATGAGAACTATCTTCTAAAGAACAGGAAAGATTTGACACTTCAAACAATAGAAAACCACTCGAGCGAAAGCTCATGTGATGATGACATAGAACTCCTCACAAGTAAATTTATAAAATTTATAAAACATGAACTAAGAATAAAAATGAACGTAAAAAAAAAACTGTCAAAGAACTACCTTCCAAAGAATATGAAGGATTTGACACTTCGAACAATAGAAGACCACTCAAGCGAAAGCTCATGTGATGATGACATAGAACTCCTCGCAAGTAAATTTATAAAATTTATAAAATATGAAACTAAGAATAAAAATGAACATAAAAAAAAAAAAAACTGTCAAAGAATAAGAAAGTACTCAAGGTGACTTAGGATGAAACGAGTGCATCCGAAGACGAGGAGCAAACCAACAAAGGTGAGGTGGCGAACTACGCCTTAATGACTTTCGTCAACAAGGTAAGTGACACAATCAAATCACTTTTCCTTACCATGAAATTACTTAGTGTTTTGCATGATTAGTTTTATATATATATATATATATATATATATATATATATATGTATGTATGATCATGACAATTGCATGTTTTGTAATAATACTTGCACATCAAATAAGATTAATTCCTTACAAGTTATAAGAAACAATTATGTGTATCTTGATGATTTTATTTTGCTTTTCGGTTTTAAACATGATGGATGGTTTTCATATGAAAAACTTGAGCATACTTATATGAAATCAATTACATAAAATTAAATATATAAAAAAGAAAATGTATTATCATTGGAATTAAAATGATAAATCAAATCTCTTGTTTAAAGAAGCCTTTGTTAGGTTCGAAGCGGCACTAAGAGGGGGGGGGGGGTGAATTAGTGCAGCGGATTAAAACTTCGGTTTTAGACAAATCTTTCATACGATAAGAAATCGGAATTGGAAGTGCTTAACTTAAAAGCGTATTCGCAAAGTTGTGCAGTAAATGTAATGAGGAAATAAAGCAGTAAGAGGGTTTGCAGTAATGTAAATAGCAGTAATGAAATGCAAACCAGAGATTACGCTGTTTTTAAAGTGGTTCGGTCAAGTGACCTACATCCACTTGCGAGGCCCCTCTTCGATGAGGCTCCCACCTTCCACTAGCAAATCTCTTGAAAGGGAAGGGTGAATACCCCTCTTACAACTTTTACAAGCGGTTCACTCTCTTACAGATTTTTAGCAAGAAAGAAGGAGGTGAACACTAGCAAATGAAAACAAGAAAGGCAAAGACTCTTCTAAGACTTTTCTCTCAATTACTTGCTGCTCAAAAGTTGTTCTCTCAGCTGAGATTTGAGGGGTATTTATAGGCCTCAAGAGGATTCAAATTTTGGGCTCCAAAATTTGAATTCTCTTTGGGTTCCCAATGCTGGAGGTGCCACCGCCCAACGCTCGGGTGCTGGACGATGCAACCGCCTAGCCAAGGAGGTGTCACTGCCCAGCTCTCGGGTGCTGGGCGGTGCCACTGCCCAGCCAGGCGGTTCCACCGCCTAGCTCTTCGATTTCACTGGTTTGGCTTAATTTTAGCCCAAACCATATCTGACTTTGGGCCCAGTTGGCCCCTAACCAGGATATAGGATTATCTCTTAATCCTAATCCTAATTACAAGTGAACTACATAACAAAAAACACATCCTAAGCAAGCTTTCAACCGCGAACGTCGAGTCTTGTTTCGGCGAGCTTTCCGACGAACTTCTTCCGACGGACTCCCAGCAAGCTCCCGAACTTATGATGACTTTAACGAGTAGCCGAGCTTTCTCGGTGATCTCCGTGAACCTCCGACGATCTCTTCGGCGAACTTCCGAAAATTCCGACAGGTTCCCGATTTCTTCTCGATTGGTTCCGGCAACATCTCCGACGATTCTTCGGACTCTTAAACATCCATCGAACTTGACTCCGGTATACTTGCTTTGTGTTTTCTGGTTATCGTAGTTAATCCTGCACACTTAGCTCAATAATATGGATTAGATCAATCAATCCATCAATTGATTTTATCATCAAAATCCGAGATTCAACAGCCTTATGTTTAATGTTTTATATTTTTGGTCATGATGATTTTGATGATGAAATTTGTTTATTGGTCTTAAATGATGATGCATGTTTCGATTTAGTGTAAAAACTTGGGCATGCTTGTAAGAAATAAAATCACTTAAATTGGAAGAACTAAAAAGAGGAAAGCATTTTTCTTGAAATTTTCTTTTTCATATCTTATCAATTTTTTAAAAATAGATTAATGAATCTATTTATGTTATTTTATGAATCTCTTGAACTATTAAAGTGATTTTGATGATTTAGATTTGAATGAGTTTTATCCAAATTATGATCTTGATGATTGAAGATTTCATATGCATGAATTAAGATCTTTTTCTACTATGTTTCTTTTTGTCATTTACTAAAGAGAAAAATTATCCAAATGAATCATGAATGTTCTTTTGATTACAATTTGAAAGTTTTCGAATCAAGATTTTTCATTCTTCAATCTCCGACGATTCTTTTTGCTATTCATTAAAAAGGAGACTTATCCTAATAAACCAATGTATGCTACTTGACATCATGATAATTTATGACTTGAGTCTTGTTATGTATTATTCCCCTCTTCTTCTTTTTTATTTATAATGATAAAGGGGAGTAAGGAAATCACTAGCATTTCAAGAGATCGATAAATCTCTTTATTTCATTTTGAATCTCTTGAAAGTGATATTTTTTATTTGACAAATTGAACGAGTTGAAAATAATGATGAATGTTTTGAAAATAAATGTTTGTATCATGTTTGATAATTTTACATTTTGAAATTATGTATGATGAGTTGAAGTGATGATAGTTTAAAAATATTTATTCAAATGCATGAATCGATAATCTTTTTTGCCAAATGAATCATGATTTTTCTTGTGAATTCTTGGAATTATAACATGAGATTTTTTATGAATTAAGAGCATTTACTATGATTCTTCTTTTCGCTATTTGAGTCATCCAAAAAGAATCATAATTTTTCTTTTGATTTTTTGATATTCACAACTTGAAATTTGGTTCATGACTCCCTTGTATTCATGAATCTCATCACCTAATTAATTTTTCTTGATATTCTTCATGTGATGATATAAAATTATGCATGAAATACTCATGATATTATGTTGATACATATAAATGAGAAATTATGATCATGCATAGTAGAATGTAATGTAATTTGACATTTTTATACCATCATGATTTGAAATATTTATGATTTGGAATGATGCAATACTTATGATTTTTTGATGAAATGATGTGAAAGTCAACAATTATAATTTTTTGAAATCATACCTTATTTCAATATGCCATATTGAATTATGAATGATACTTTATCTTTGTCATGATTTAGAAATTGATGTAAAGGGAAAAGAATTACAATATTGTATTCTTCCCTTCTTTTTGACAATGAGAAAGGGGGAAAAAAATTGCTAGCTTGCATATTTCAAAGAGAGGCAAATCTTGCTAGCTTGCTCATCTCAAAAGAGAAGCAATAAGTGCTATCTTGCAAATCCCAAGAGAAGCAATGTTTGCTAACTCACACATTTTAAGAAGATGTAAAAATAGGCTATCTTGCACTTTGCAAAAGATGTAAAATTTTGCTAACTTTCATATGTGAAAAACTTGCTAGCTTGCATGTTTAAAACTTGCCATCTTGCTAGCTTGCATATCTAAAAATTTGCTAGTTGCACCTCTTCTTTTTGCCAATGACAAAGAGGGAGAAAGAATTGCTAGTATGAACATCTCAAAAGAAAATTACTAGCTTGCATGATAATGTTTTAAAAACTTGAGATTATGTTTATAATGCAATGATTTGAAATTTTATTTCAAAAACTTGCTAGATGCATTTCTTTTAGTTGATGACAAAGGGGGAGAAGTAATGATGATGATTTGAATCATGCATGATATGATATATTTTTATATTTTTATATATTGCATGATTTTTTGACTTCAAGGTTCTATTAATATGACATATTGATAGGGGGATTTAAGGTTAACTCTATCATCAATTGGTTGTCATCATCAAAAAGGGGGAGATTGTTGAATATCAGAATTTGATGATGAACCCAATTGATAGTGTTTATGATTTGATCTGCGTTTTGAGTGATGCAAGAAGCTTCGATCAGTGAGAGACAATTAAAGAAGGATTTATTTTCATTTGACTTGGTTCAAATCCTTTCATGAATTTGGTTCTTAATGAATTCCTTCCTTACCCTTCTTCCTCTTCTCCTTATGGCAAAGGAAGAAAGAAACTTCCACATCTTAATAAGAACCAAAAAGCTTTTACACATCTAAAGTAAAAAATGTTAGCTTATCCAAAAGTAGTTATCTTGCAAAGTTTTTTCTTAACTTCTCATTTTTGTTAACTTGGATAAATTGGTGTTTAACTTACATGAATAGCTTTTTAAACACTTGCCTTGTTGAATGATTTCCTTTTTGTTGATGACAAAGGGAGAGAAATATGGCAAATTGATGACAATGTAAAAAAAGTATCATATTGTAAATGCTTGAAATATTATTAGTATCATCAAATACATTGTAAATACTTAAAAAATATCAAAATGTATTATGAATGCTTGAAATGTGATTAGTATCATAAAATACATCGTAAATACTTGAAAAATATCAAAATGTATGATTGATTTCTATCATAATGTGGCATAGATACTTGATATTTTTTATTCTTAAAATCATGCTTGATTTCATATCAAAATGATAAATGTCTATCATTATGATAAGGTATCAAATTTATCATGCTTAGTATCATTCCTTGGATTGATGAATTGTCATCTTTTATCAAAAATTGAATCTTGCTAAATTTAATATTAAAATTTGTATCATACTTGAAAATGATGATTTTTTATCATCATTCTATATTATACTTAAAAATGGATGTCATGCCTTAACATCATTTTTATTGTGATAAATACGTGGTATCATATTTTGAGATGGTAAATCATGATTGGTATCATGATGTGCATATCGATAAGTTCAAATGCATATAACTTATCGGTTTCATGTTTGAATTCAAAGGCCTTGAATTCAAGAGTGTTTCTTCTCAAGTATGGCATATAGATAGGGGGAGTTAAGGTTAACTTTGTCATTAATTGATTACCATCACAAAAAAAGGGGAGATTGTTGAATCTCGAATTTTGAGGATGAAATCAATTGGTAAATTATTTGATCAAATCTATATGTTGAGAAAAGTGTGCAGGATTAACTATGATAGTGATCAAGGCATAAAGCAAAATGAAGTGCTGGAGTCAAGATCAAGATTTTGTTGGAAGTTTGAGAGTTCATCGGAAGTCCAGAGGTTCGTCGGAAATGCTGTCAGAATTGACCGAGAAGAAGATCATCGAAACTCGCCAAGAAGATTGTCAGAAGTCCAAGAGCTTGCCAGAAGTCTACTGGAAGATTGTCGATAGATCATCAGAAGTCCATCGGAAGAATCGGAAGTGGATGTAGGTCACTACGACCGAACCACTATAAATTCTGGTGTGTTCTTTCCTTATTGCTTATTTTGTTTACTGCATTACAAACTATCCAATCCCTTCTTCTCTATTCACTTGTAAACTTATATAAGTTAAACAAACAATTTTCATCATAATTAGTTTTTATCGTACGAAGATTTTCAAACCGATGTAATTTTTTCGCTGTACTAATTCAACCCCCCCCCCCCCCTCTCTTAGTGTCGTTCATGATCTTAACACAACCATCCATCATTTCATGAGTGGATCAATCAGTGAACTCATTCTCTAATGAGCACCTGCACTATATCCGTAGTGTCCCCACATGAGCAGTTATGAGACTAGTTGTTGTAGGAAAATCTTAGGGGCGACATCACATGCATAGCGAAAGAACAAGAAAAATAAAATCCCCTATTCCCAAAGAGATGTTCGTCGTCGTGCAAAGATTAGTGTGCAAAATCCATGAAACTTAAAATTGCATATAGAGTAGACTATGTGTTAGAACCCTTGCAGATTCTAAACTTGGGGTTGATCTCTTTAGGGGATCGGCCTCCTTGGAACTCTATAGGGTTCCTCCCTCCAAGTTGCTGCTCAAAGGCTACAGAAAAGATTCATCTATTGCTTATCAAAAGAGGAGGAATACATGACTATTTATAGGGCTTCTAAACCCTAACTTCTAATATGACCCTACTCAAGACTCCTACTTGTAACCAACTCCTAATAGGACTCCTACTAAAGACTTCTATTCCTTTACAACTCCTTATTCTTCTCTAAGAAACAACCTCCTAACCCTAGCCGGCCTCTTCACCTCTTTAATAGGGGTCAGCTTAGGTAGGTTTTACATGAATGTCCCTCACAATTAGGACTCTCCTAGCTAGAGTCCTAACAGACCCGCCCTCTTCAAATCAGCCTTGTCCTCGAGGCTGATGATTCATGAATTTTGGGAATTTGATCTTCAAGTCATCATAGTTCTCCCAAGTGGCATCTTCTGTTGGTAGGTTCACTCACTGTATTAGCACTTTAGTAGTGGGTCGTCGTCGTCGAGTCATGATCCGTCGATCAATAATGGTACTTGGTTGGGTCTGGAGTTCTCCTTGGATAGTCATATTTGGCGGGTGGCTTTGAGCTATCTCCAAGCACCTATTTACAACTTCTGTCTCGTCGTCGATTTGTGGGTGATATGCCATACTCCTTTTCAATTTAATACCCTGCATATAGAATAACTTTGTCCAAAATCTGCTTGTGAAGATGCAAGTAGAATTTATCATAAGCACAATGCGTCCCTTATAATGTAGTTTGTTTTAGTCCCAATTGTAATGAGCCACGGAGCTTGGTGCTTCCTCCAAATTTTTTATAATCTTACTAGTCTCTAAATCTTCCTGCCATTCCATCTTAATATCCTCAAGGAAGTCGCTGGTCAGAAGTGAAACGGCCGAAACTTCAGCTTGCTCGGGTAGCTGCGAAAGCGCATCTACAAAAATATTCTCTTTCCCCTTTTTGTAAGTTATTTCATAATCAAATCAAAGAAGTTTTGTTACCTATTTTTGCTGCTCAGGGGATGATATCTTTCGCTCTAAAAAGTACTTGAGGCTTTTATGGTTAGTTTTAATTTGAAATCGTCGACCAATCAAGTAGGGTCTCCACCTCGTTGCTGCGCGCACAATGGCGAGCATCTCCATATCATATATTGACTTATTTTGATAGGAGGGAGATAATATCTTGCTAGTGTATGCGAGTGGTCGACCATCTTGAATGAGAACGTCTCCCGTTCTGTCTCCAGATGTATCGGCCTCAATGATGAAGGGTCGGTTGAAATCTGGTAGCGCTAGCACCGATATCGTCGTTATGGCTGCCTTAAGTTTGTCGAAGGCAACAGAGGCTTTGTTCGACCATTGGAAGATATCATTTTTCAATAGAGAAGTGAGTGGTGCATTGATCTTTCCATAGTTTTTCACGAACTTACGGTAGTAGCCTATTAAATCCAAAAAGCCATGTAGCAATTTTATGTTCCTCGGGGTAGGCCAGTTTTGCATTACTCCAATTTTGAAGGGGTCCACCATCACACCTACCTCTGATATGATATGCCCAAGATATTCCATCTTTTGTTGCAGAAAGCAAAAATTCATAGTGATCGTTGTGTGTTCGAAAGGCAGTTTTCGGTATGCCTTTTTCACACACTCGAATTTAATGATACCCGGATCGAAGGTCCAGCTTTCTAAAGATTTATGCTCCCTTTCATCTAGCAATTCATCTACTTCTAGAATAGGGTATTTATCCTTGATGGTTATGCCATTGAGACCTCGGTAATCCACGCATATTCGCCATGTTCCGTCCTTCTTGCATACAAGTAGCACCGGTGAAGAGTAGAGACTGTAACTTGGCCGAATAACTCCTGTTTTGAGCATCTCTTTTATAATCCTTTCTATTTTATCCTTCTAGAGATGTAGATATTGATATGACTGAGTATTTGCTAGAAGTTTTCTTGGAAGAATCGTTATATAATGATCATACCGACGGGTAAGAGGTAGGTTGTGTGGTTCATCAAATATATCTGAAAATTCAGCAAACAAAGGAAGTAGGTTTGGATCTTCAAATTCTATTGGCTCTCCCTTAGTTTGCTGCTCCATTGGTACCGAAAAGCTGCTGCATACTTTATGCAAAACCGTCTCCATTTGTTGTGTGAAAATCGTCGTTACATCGCCCCCACGTTTCCCATTCAATATCACCTATTTCTCCTTACTGTAAAATTTCATAAGTAGTTGCATAAAATTCCAAGAAATATCACCTAATGTCATCAACTATTTAATTTTGAGCATAGCCTCATGATCATCAAGAGGGAGAAGGAAGAAATATGCAATTATCTCTTGGTAAGGCCTCATGATCAGCAACAGTTTCACTTGTGGGTGCCTACGATTATACTTCAAAATCCATCCATCGGAGACCTTAACGTCAAACCTACTGCAATTCTCGATAGGTAAGGCCATTTAGACAGCAACCTTACTGTTTAGAATGTTATTAGTACTGCTCGTGTCGATGAGAACAGTGATCGGTTGTTGTTTGAGAAGGCCTCCAACTTTCATCGTTTGCGGGTTTGAGTAGCTGGCTAGTGCATGTACCGTAACTTCGATCGGTTGTGGCTCTTCTTCTGCATCTTCTTTTTCATGTTCAAGGCTCTCTTCTGGATGTCCAATGACCTCTTCTTCTATTGGTTCAATCATAAGAAGTCTCCCTTTACTACAGCGATGCTCACGGCTCCACGCCTCATCGCAATGCCAACATAACCCCTTCACATATTGCTCCCGAAGCTCTTCTCTAGTTAACCTCTTTGGTGTAGGGATTCGGTCGACAATAGAGGGGGCTGAGGGCTTCAATATTGCTGGTTAAGGAGTGACCCTAGTCCTCCGAGCTTCATGGTTCAATTGCTCCTCTTGATGTCGTGCGAAAGAGATGGCTGCCATAAGCGTGTACGGTTGTCGTGCTTTAACTTCTCCTCGAATCTCCAGCTTCAAGCCCTCAATGAAGGTCCTCAATAGCTGTTTTTGAGACCAATCACGAGTTTGATTAGATAACCTTTCAAACCTAGTTTGGTACTCCTGAATGGTGGAGGTTTGTTGGATCTTTGCTAGTTGTCCGTCAATATTCTCATAATTGGTTGGTTTAAGCGGATCAGCAGTCCTTCTTTGAATTGTCGCCATGAAAGGACTACATAAGTGTGTTCAAACCAGTCAAACCACTGTATGGCATCCCCTTCTAGATGTATAGCTACAATTTTCACCATAGATGCGTCCGTAGTTTTGTGGTACCAAAAATATTGCTCCGCGCGCGAGATCCAACCAATCGGGTCTCCTTCTTCCCATCTAGGAAAGTCCAATCTCATGCGTGGATAGTTGAGGTCAGTCATAGAGCCTCCCCTCCATTGGTATTCATCTCTTCGAGTTTGGTGCAATTGGGCAAAGCTCTCTCCTTGATATGATTTTTTCGGGCTTAGTGGTCGGCCTAATTTGAGTTCGGTAAAGAGCGTTCGAATCTTATCTTCCATTCGCACTTCCAAGGCTTTGAATTTAGCATTGATTACCTCCTTAGATACCATAGTATATGCCTCCAAATCTATGATGTTAAGATCTCTCTTTTGTTGTTGGGTTAAAGGCATGTATAGGTTGAGAGAAGTGATGGTCGAAAGGGTTGGTGGATTGGTGGATGTAGGTTGCGGTTTAGGCTCATTTTGTGGCTGTTTTGGGTGCAGTTTGAGGGTGTGGTTTAATGGAGTTTTAGGGCTATGGATGAAAGTTTTGGATCTGTGATAGATGGCAGCAAAAGTTTGATAGAAATCAGTGGAAGTTGCAGCAAGTATGTGCTGTCTTGTAAGAGTAGAATTGTCGTCGAAGAAACAACGGTTTCTCGATGTAATTTCCACAAAAAACTTGAGAGAATTAAGGAGGGAATTGATAGCAAAATCACAGTTTATATGACAGCGAGGATGACTAATTTAATCAAGAAAATTTCAGTAGTATAACAGCAAGGAAATTGGTGCAAGTTGCGATAGCAGAATTCTCGTCGAAAAATTTCAGCGGATTACGATGAAAATTTGCAGCAACACAAAATAATTATTAGACATGAATTTCTCAATAGATCAATATTAGATAGAAGCCAAGATGATCTATGAAGTGTATAAAAAATTTCATTCAAAAAAGATTGCAAATAGATGGGTTAAGGCAACAATATGCGGCTGAAATTTTCTACAGCACAAATTTTTAAGTATAGCAGATTGGACGTAAAAGATCAGTAGTTTATATTGAGAATTTTTTAATGAAACTAAAGGAAAATCTACTGTTAGGAAGTGTCAAAGCTATCATAAAAATTTCGTAGAGATTTGGATAGAAACAATGTAGTATCAAGATCAAACAAACAGTGCTATGCGGCTGAAATTTTACAGTGCAGATTTTCAAGTATAGCAGATTAGACATAAAATATCAATGATTTATATTAAGAATTTTTTGGCAAAACTAAAGGAAAATCTGCTGTTAGGTAGTGTCAAAGATTTCATAAAAAATTTGTATAGATTTGGATAGAAAAAACATAGTAGCAAGATCAAATAGATAGTGTTAAGCGGCTAGAATTCTGCAATGTATCTTTTATCGTAGAGATGAAAACTTTGTGACGAAAAGTTTATGCAGCAATATAGGAATAATTTTTTTAGGATTTTTGAATAAGGATAACTAAATTGCAGCAGCAGTAAGGTAGGAAACCAGAACATGTTGCAATTCACGGGGAGATCAAAGGATGATCCGCGGTGGTGGAGATGACGATGGAATTTGGTGACGATCTTTTAAGCAATTGTGGGAATTACTTTGAGTGGTTGTGGAGGGTTGATGGATGGTTGTAGAAGGGCAGCGAGGTGCCAAGAATTCTGCTCTGATACCAGGTGTTAGAACCCTTGCAGATTTTAAACTTGGGGTTGATCTCTTTAGGGGATCGGCTTCCTTGGAACTCTATAGGGGTTCCTCCCTCCAAGTTGTTGCTCAAAGGCTACAGAAAAGATTCATCTATTGCTTATCAAAAGAGGAGGAATTCATGACTATTTATAGGGCTTCTAAACCCTAACTCCTAATAGGACTCCTACTCAAGACTCCTACTTGTAACCAACTCCTAATAGGACTCCTACTCAAGACTCCTATTCCTTTACAACTCCTTATTCTTCTTTAAGAAACAACCTCCTAACCCTAGCTAGCCTCTTCACCTCATTAATAGGGGTCATCTTAGGTAGGTTTTACATGAATGTCCCTCTCAATTAGGACTCTCCTAGCTAGAGTCCTAACACTGTGTTACCTAGGGAGATCGTATATCCTTGTTTCCTTGTAGATCTTTAGGAGAGGGTGAAGGAGGTCAAGTATTCTCCTCTTTAGCGGTGATCCACATAGCAGGACTGCGACGACGCTCCTCAAAACTCTAGGCCTGCTCTAAAGTGGAGAGGGGGAGGAGAATAGGAGAGGCAAGCAAAGGCTCTAGCCTATGAGGCTCTGAATCCCTCATATTTATAGAGGCCCCTTGTCAAAACCTAATGGATCCTCCCCTAGTGGGTATTCGATCTGCATCCAATTACCCAAGCCTTTTTAGATTAGTGGATCTCTATCTAATAATCTCTCATGGGCTCTTATTGGATCTCGTTCATGGGATCCAATAATTTAGGGGCTTATTGGATATCCAATAAGATAGGGGCTCTGGCGGATATCTCATATCCGAACCTCTACTCATCGCAATGCCTACCATATGTGTGTGACTCTCGAGGCCCAATATCGAGCTAGCCATGAGTCATACATGTCAGAACTCTTTCTAACTTAGTGAATTATTATCTCTGTAATAATTCACTGGACTCATTGACTACGGATGTACGAGGCCACTATGCTGTAGTCCCCATTCGATACAGGTGAATCCAATTCATTAGACATGTCTGTCCTCAGTTACCGTGTACTTATAGTCCCTCATCTATCTAATATCCCAGAGACCGTATATTGAGCATGGTGTTGTTAGACCCATACGGTTTCTATTTGAGTCTCGCTCTAATCGGATTCTCCCGGAGAAGTCTTTCTCTCTCAACCCGAATGACCCTAGCAAGGGATTTGTCTGAGCAAGAATACATGGTATATTTCTCTCATGACACCGAGAGTGGATGATCCTCTATCGATACTCAATAACCCTCGTAAGATCGACTGCCACTCCCAATGTCTAGTTATACTAGATCTGGGACATCCAAACCTATAAGTCTGGTATCAAAGAGTGGAGCACTCATACAGGACATCCTTGGTGTCTCAAGTCTAAGGACCAAATACACCACTAGGACTATAGAAACGCTATCTGATAATAAAGCATCATTAACCATCCAACATTCCAAAAGCGGGTCAATCAGTGAACTCATTCTCCAATGAGCACATGTACTGTATCCCTAGTGTCCCCACACAAGCAACTATGAGACCAGCTACATCCATCATATGGATGGATATACAGCACACCAGTCTGTCCAGTTATCACGATGTCCCTCTCGAGTAACCTATGATTGGGATTATTTAGGATCTGTGTTTAAAGGTGAATCGGTCTCATTATTGTGATCTTATCACAATCCGATTCCCATTGCATGGATCCAAGGACATCATAATATATACATTAATATATGCAATAATCAACATAAAGTGATAAATACTAAAATATAATAAGCAAAAAGATTATGTGTTAAGTCACACGTGCCATCACTCACGTGATTGGCTTGCTGGGCACCTATGACTAGCAATCTCCCACTTGACCTAAAGCCAATCACCCATGTGTCTAATCCCCATCAGACCCCTATGACACTCAAAGACAATATGAGATAACGGCTTTGTTAGTGGATCTACAATGTTATCTTCGGATGGAACTCTTTCCATTGCTACATCTCCACGGGTTACGATCTCTCTAATAAGGTGGAACCTCCTCAGAACTGATTTCTGATGAGACCTGGTTTCCTTCGCTTGAGTAATCGCCCCGTTGTTGTCGCAATATAAGGAAATCGGCTCCTCGCTATCTGGCACGACTCCCAAATCTATGATGAACTTCTTCACTTAGACTCCCTCCTTTGTTGCATCTGATGTATCAATGTACTTCGCCTCTGCGGTCGAGTCAGCAATAGTATCTTGCTTGGAACTCTTTCAGCACACTGCTCCTCCATTCAAGGTGTACATAATTCCCAAATTCGACTTACTATCATCAACATCAGACTGAAAACTCGAGTCAGTGTAGCCTTCAACCTTGAGGCTACTACCTCTATATACTAGTAAAAGATCCTTAGTCCTTCTCAAGTACTTAAGGATACACTTTACTACTTTCTAGTGTTCCAAGCCTGGATCCACTTGATACCTTCTCATGATACTCAGAGCATGTGCTATATCAGGCCTAGTACATAGCATGACAGACATGATAGACCCTATCGCTAAGGCATAAGGTATCATATCCATGTTTGTCCTTTCTTCTGAAGTCTTTGGGGACATACTCCTAGAAAGCGATATCCTAAGGATTTTGATATGACTTATTTGATGAATGCAAAACAATTAGTAGAAAATATAAATTGTTAAAAAAGGAGCATGATAGTCTTATTAGTAATTTTGATAAATTAAAAACTAAATATCATAATAGTTTAGCTCCATGTATAAAATGTCATGATATAGAAACTCTCCAAAAGGAGAACTTGCTACTTAAGGATACCTTGAAAAAAATTCGAGGTTGGTAGCAGGTCTTTGAACATGATTCTTACAAATAAGGGTTACGTTCCTAAAAGATGTGAAATCCGATTTGTGAGAAGTCCTCACCAAAATCCAACCACCTTCATTAAAGGTCCTATCTTACATGTTCGACACCAAAGCAAATGCAACTTTTGTTACAAACATGGACATAGAACTTATCATTGTCCATTCAAGAATGTTAGTCCAAACAAACTGATTTAGGTTCCTAAAGGAACCATGATAAATTCTATGCAACATGATAAATAATTTAGATCAGTTTTTGAGGCACCTAAAAGTAAATGGGTACCTAAAAATCATCCTTTCTTATAGAAACATATACCATCACAAGTTAGGAGCAAGAGATGGTACATCGATAGTGGATACTTAAGGCATATGATCGGAGATCCATCTCAATTTTCTAAGCTCACTAGCATAGACGAAGGCTATGTCACCTTCGGAGACAACAGCAAAGGTAAAATCATTGGCAAAGGAACCATAGGTAACAAATCCAATTTCTTTATTGAAGATGTTTTGTTAGTTGATGGTTTAAAACATAACCTCGTGAGCATTAGTCAACTATGTGATAAAGGATATATTGTCAAATTCGAATCTAATTACTTGCATCATTGAAAAACCATACAAAAACACATCTATGATTGCATTAAAACAAAATAACATTTACACCATTGACATCAATGATCTTTGTAATGAAATATGTTTCTCGGTTTTAAATGAGGATGCTTGGCTTTGGCATAGGAGAGTAGGTCATGCTAGCATGAAACTAATCACTCAAATATCATCCAAAGAACTTATAAGAGGAATTCCTCATATCAAGTTCATCAAAGATAATTTGTATGATGCTTGTCAACTAGGAAAACAAATTAAAGGTAGTTTCAAATCTAAGAATCAAATAGGCACCTCTCGGCCCTTGTAATTGATCCATATGGACTTGTTCGGACCAATCTCTACATCAAGCCTAAGATGTAGCAAATATGTCTTTGTTATTGTAGATGACTATAGTAGATACACATGGACTTATTTCTTGAAACACAAAAATGAATGCTTTAGATATTTCACCAAGTTTTGTAAACTTGTTCAAAATGAAAAGGCTTTTATGATTTCATCAATTCGAAGTGATCACGGTGGTGAATTTCAAAACCGTGATTTTCAAGAATTTTGTGAATCTAATGGATACAACCACCATGTTGAATGAATATAGCCTACCCAAATATTTTTGGGCCAAAGTCGTAAACACTGCATGCTATATTTTGAATAGAGTTCTAGTAAGACCCTTACTCACCAAAACTCCTTTTGAGTTGCGAAACAATAAAAAACCCAATGTTTTATATATTAAAGATTTTGGGTGTAAGTGTTTTATCTTGAATGAAAAAGATGCCTTAGGAAAATTTGATGCAAAATCTGATGAAGGAATTTTTCTTGGTTATTCTTCGATTTTTAAAGCTTTTCGTATCTTCAATAAAAGAACTTTAATTATAGAAGAATCCATTCATGTTGTTTTCAATGAGATTTCCGAAATCAAGAAAAATGATTTTGATGATGATGTTAATTTCGATTCTTTGAATTTAAATGAAACCCCTTCTCCAACTAGCACCTTGGATACATCCACTTCCAAAACATCCTTACCCAAGGATTGGAAGTATGTAGATGCTCATCCTAAGGAGCTAATCCTAGGAGACACATCTAAGGGGGTTCAATGTTAGAACCCTTGCAGATTCTAAACTTGGGGTTAATCTCTTTAGGGGATCGGCCTCCTTGGAACTCTATAGGGGTTCCTCCATCCAAATTGCTGCTCAAAGGCTACAGAAAAGATTCATCTATTGCTTATGAAAAGAGAAGGAATACATGGCTATTTATAGGGCTTCTAAACCCTAACTCCTAATAGGACTCCTACTTAAGACTCTTACTTCTAACCAACTCCTAATAGGACTCCTACTTAAGACTCTTACTTCTAACCAACTCCTAATAGGACTCCTACTCAATACTCCTATTCCCTTACAAATCCTAATTCTTCTCTCAGAAAAAACCTCCTACATGAATGTCCCTCTCAATTAGGACTCTCCTAGCTAGAGTCCTAACAGATCCGCCCTCTTCAAATCAGCCTTGTCCTCAAGGCTGAGATTCCATGAACTCAGGGAACCGGGTCTTCAGCTCCTCATATGGTTCTCATGTGACGTCTTCAAGTGGTAGATTATTCCAATGCACTAATACTTCAGAAGAGGGATGTCAGCGACGCATCACGATCCTGCGATCGAGGATGGCTTGTGGTTGGACTTGAATAACTCCATACTCAGTTGTGTTGGGCAGTTGGATCTGGGGTGACTCGTGTTCTCCCAACTTGGGCTTTAGGCATGATACGAGGAAGACAGGGTGAATTTTGGCATCCTCAGGTAATTTAAGTCTGTACGCCACGGCTCCAATATGCTCTGTGATCTGATAGGGCCCATAAAAATGTGGGGATAGCTTCATGGAGGCTCGAG
Organism: Musa acuminata AAA Group; assembly: GCF_036884655.1. NCBI lineage: Eukaryota > Viridiplantae > Streptophyta > Magnoliopsida > Zingiberales > Musaceae > Musa > Musa acuminata. Next base: position 6,438,546 of record NC_088339.1, on the reverse strand, counting down.
TGTTGATATAGAGTTGCTTGTATGGTTATTGGCAAAGATAAACCCAATCTCCCACTGAAAATTCTCTTTCACTTCGTCGTGTGTCGGCTTGCTGCTTCATTCTGGCTTGAGCGGTAGAGAGATTATCTTTTAACAGTTGTAAGAGTTTGTCCCTATCAATCAATTCTTGGTCAACCTGATCTACCTTGGCCGAGCCAATTATATACTTTGGAATCACAGGGGCTGGTCAACCATACAATGCTTCATAAGGGGCACATTTTGTAGATAAATGATATGTAGTATTATACCACCATTCGGCCAAGGGAAGCTATTTCACCCACTCTTTTGGTCGGTCGCTAGCGAAACACCGGAGGTACGTCTCTAAGCACCTATTTACAACCTTTGTTTGGCCGTTAGTTTGTGGATGATACGCTGTGCTCATCTTGAGTTTGGTGCCTTGTAATTGAAATAACTTGGTCCAAAATTTACTAGTGAAGATCCTGTCACGATCACTTACGATGGACCTTGGCATCCCATGGAGTTTAACAATATTTTCTATGAAAATCTGGGCAATACTAGCAGTAGTGTAGGGATTTCTCACAGCACAAAAATGAGCATATTTCGTAAGTCGATCAACCACCACGAGAATCGTGCTTTTACCTTTGGAAGATGGCAGCCCTTCAATGAAGTCCATGGAGATGTCAGTCCATACTGAGTCTGGTATGGGTAGTGGTTGTAGCTTCCCTGGATTTGTCACAGTTTCACCCTTGTGCTATTGACATGCATCACATTGTGCCACATATTCTGCAATAATTTTTTTCATCCCTCTCTAATAAAAATTTTGCTTCACTCTTTTGTAGGTTCTTAGGAATCTAGAGTGCCCTGTTGAAGGTATGGAGTGCATTTCATGCAAGATGATTGTGATGCAAGGGGAGTCAGGTATAAGCACAATGTGACCTTTGTAGCGTAGATCCCTCGAATCCCAAGTGTAGTGGGCTATTGCACTTGGATCCTCCTGCAATTTTTTTATGATATTGCTGATCTCTGGATCCTTCTTCCATTCTTCCCTAATGTCCTCGAGGAGACCGGTGGTAGGAATGGAGATGGCTGAAACCTTAGCTTGTTCAGGTAGCCGTGAGAGTGCATCTGTAACAACGTTTTCTTTCCCCTTTTTGTAAATAATTTCATAATCAAATCCAAGAAGTTTGGTTACCCATTTTTGCTGCTTAGGGAATGATATCTTTTGCTCCAAAAAGTACTTGAGGCTTTTATGGTCAGTTTTAATTTGAAATCGCCGGCCGATCAGGTAGGGGCTCCACCTCGTTACTACGTGTACAATGGCGAGCATCTCCTTATCATATACTGACATGTTTTGATGGGAGGGAGATAATGCCTTGCTAGTGTATGCGAGTGGTCGACCATTTTGCATGAGAACAACTCCAATTCCGACTCCAGATGCGTCGGCCTCAATGATGAAGGGTATATTGAAATCTGGTAGCGCAAGCACCGGCGTCGTTGTCATGGCTGCTTTAAGTTTATCGAAGGCAGCAGAGGCTTTGTCCAACCATTGGAAAGCATCTTTTTTCAGTAAAGAAGTGAGTGGTGCACTGATCTTCCCACAGTCCTTAACAAATTTTTGGTAGTAGTCCGTTAGTCCAAGGAACCCCCGTAGTAATTTCACGTTTGTAGGTTTCGGCCAGCCTTGCATTGCCTCAATTTTTGTTGGGTCTACCGCCACTCCTTCTTCTGATATTATATGCCCAAGGTACTCTACTTTTTGATGGAGAAAGCTGCACTTTGGTTGCTTAACAAAAAAAGTATTCTCCCGAAGGATCGTCAAAACAATCCGTAAATGCTGAAAGTGAGTCTCAAGAGAAGGGCTATAAACGAGAATATCATCGAAAAATACCAGCACAAATTTACGAAGAAAGCTTCGAAAAATATCGTTCATGAGACTTTGAAAGGTTGAAGGAGCATTAGTGAGTCCAAAAGGCATTACCAAGAATTCATAATGGCCATCATGTGTGCGAAATGCAGTTTTTGGAATGTTATCGTCACATACCCGAATTTGGTGGTGACCGGATCGGAGGTCCAACTTCGTGAAGACTCGAGCTCCTTTCAATTCATCAAGAAGTTCACCCACCATTGGTATTGGGTACTTGTCCTTGACGGTGATTCCATTTAAAGCTCGGTAGTCGATGCACATCCGCCAAGTTCCGTCCTTCTTGCGTACAAGTAGCACCGGTGAGGAATAGGGGCTGCAACTTGGCCGAATCACCCCTGTTTCAAGCATCTCCTTTACGATCTTTTCAATTTCATCTTTTTGGAGGTGAGGATATCAGTATGATCGAGTGTTCGCTGGTGGCTTGCCCGGAAGGATTGGAATTCGATGGTCATGTTGCCGAGGAGGAAGACCGCGCGGTTCAGCAAATATATTGGCAAATTCATTTAGCAATTGGGCAAGATTTTGATCTTCAATTTCTATTTTCTTCTCTTTTGGTTGTGGCTGGAGATGCATTAAAAAGCCACCATTTACCTTATGCAAAACTTTCTCCATTCATTGGGTCGAAACAGTGGTAACGTTGCTTCCGCGCTTCCCGCGTAGGATGATCTGTTTGCTCTTACAGTATAATTTCATAATTAATTTAGAAAAGTTCCAAGAGACATCACCTAGTGTAGTCAGCCATTCTATACCAAGCACTGCCTCATAGTCATCAATTGGTAGGAGGAAGAAATCGGTGATAATTTCTTAGTCTTGAAGTAATAGTTTCACCTGCAGGCATCTTTGGTCGCACTTCAGGATTCTGCCGTCGGCAACCTTTACATCGAACTTACTGCAACCTTCAATATGCAGTGCCATCCGAGCAGCAACCTTACTATTCAGGAAGTTATTAGTGCTACCCGTGTCGATGAGAACAGTGATCAACTGTTGTTTGAGAAGGCCTCCAACTTTCATCGTTTGTGGGTTTGAGTAGCCGGCTAGTGCGTGTACCGTAATGTCGGTCGGCTGTGGCTCTTCTTCCATATCTTCTTCTTCATGTTCAAAGCTCTCTTCTAGATGTTCAATGACCTCTTCTTCTACTGGTTCAATCATAAGAAGTTTACCTTTTTTACAGCGATGCTCGCGGCTCCACGACTCATCGCAATGCCAACATAACCCCTTCGCAGATCGCTCCCGAAGTTCATCTCTTGTTAACCTTTTCGGTACAGGGACTCGGTTGATAGTAGGGGGGGCTGAGGGCTTTAGTATTGTAGGTCGTGGAGTGATCCTTGTCCTCCGGGCTTCATGGTTTAATCGCTCCTCTTAAAGTCGTGCGAAAGAGATGGCTGCCATAAGCGTGTATGGTTGTCATGCCTTAACTTCTCCCCGGATCTCCGGCTTTAAGCCCTCAATAAAGGTCCCCAATAACTGTTTTTCAGACCAATCATGAGTTTGATTAGATAACCTTTCAAACCTGGTTTGATACTCCTGAATGGTGGAGGTTTGTCGGATCTTTGCTAGTTGTCCGTCAATGTTCTCGTAATAAGTTGATCCGAAGCGGATCAGTAGTCCTTCTTTGAATTGTAGCTATGAAAGGACTCCATAAGTATGTTCAAACCAGTCAAACCATTGTATGGCATCCCCTTCAAGATGTATAGTTGTAATTTTCACCATGGATGCATCCGCAGTTTTATGGTACGATAAAAGCTGCTGCAATTTAGTTATCCCTATCCGAAAATCCAAAAAAAAAAAACTTGTTCCTATATCGCTGTATAAACTTTTCGTCACAAAGTTTTTATCTCTACAACAAAAGATACATTGCAGAATTTCAGCCGCATAGCACTATTTGTTTGATCTATTGAATCTCGGATTTTGATGATAAAATCAATTGATGGGTTAATTGATCTAATCCATATTATTAAGTTAAGTGTGCAGGATTAACTATGATAACCAGAAAATACAAAGCAAGAATACCGGAGTCAAGTTCGATGGACGTTTAAAAGTCCGAAGAATCGTCGGAGATGCTGCCGGAACCAACCGAGAAGAAATTGGGAACCTATCGGAATTTTCAGAAGTTTGCCGAAGAGATCGTCGGAGGTTCACAGAGATCACCGAGAAGGCTCGGCTACTCATTAAAGTCATCACAAGATCGGGAGCTTACTGGGAGTCCGTCGGAAGAAGTTCGTCGGAAAGCTCGCCGAAATAAGACTCAACGTTCGCGGTTGAAAACTTGCTTAGGATGTTTTTTTTGTTATGTAGTTCACTTGTAATTAGGATTAGGATTAAGAGATAATCCTATATCCTGGTTAGGGGCCAACTGGGCCCAAAATTAGACTTGGTTTGGGCTAAATTTGAAGCCCAACCAATGAACCGAAGGGTCTGGCGGTGGCACCGCCAGACTGGGCGATTGCACCGTCCAGCACCCGAGAGCTGGGCGGTGGCACCATTTGGCTGGGCGATGGCACCGCTAGTCCACGATCAGTGTCAGAAACTGACAGGCGGTGGCACCGCCAACATCGGGAACCAAAGAAGATTCAAATTTTGGAGCCCAAATTTGAATCCTCTTGAGGCCTATAAATACCCCTCATATCTCAGCTGAGAACACAACTTTTTGAGAAGCAATTGATTGAGAGAAAGATCTTAGAAAAGTCTTTGCTAGTCTTGTTTTCAATTTGCTAGTGTTCACCTCCTTCTTTCTTGCTGAAAATCTGTAAGAGAGTGAACCGCTTGTAAAAAGTTGTAAGAGGGGTATTTACCCTTCCCCTTCAAGAGATTTGCTAGTGAAAGGTGGGAGCCTCATCGAAGAGGGGCCTCGCAAGTGGATGTAAGTCATTTGACCGAACCACTGTAAAATCGGCGTGATCATTGGTTTGCATTTACTTATTGTCATTTATATTACTGCAAACCATTTGCACTTTAATGCTCTACTTCTCTATCTCCGTCTTACTCATCCCTTCAAGTTAGAATGCAATCGAAATGGTTTCAAATGAAAACGTTGCTTTTATCGTACGAAGTTTCCGAAAGTGCGGCTCCTAATAGTACGAAGTTTCCTAATTGAAAGGGACTTCTAACCAACTCCTAATAGAACTCCTACTGAAGACTCCTATTCCCTTATAACTCCTAATTCTTCTCTAAGAAAAAACCTCCTATATGAATGTCCCTTTCAATTAGGACTCTCCTAGCTAGCGTCCTAACATTCAAACATGTTCTTCTCTTAAAAATTTTTGTGCCAACGTCGCTTTTCTCTCTCAAATTGAACCTAAATGTATTGACGAAGCCATGAAAGATGATTCATGAATTATCACAATGCAAGATGAGTTAAATCAATTCGAGAGAAATGAGGTGTGGAAGCTTGTTGCTAGACCAAATGACCATTTAGTTATTGGTACTAAATGGGTCTTTAGAAATAAGCAAGATGAATATGGTCTCGTGGTTAGAAACAAGGTTAGATTAGTGGCCAAAGGTTTCAACCAAGAAGAAGGTATCGATTACGAAGAAACCTTCACTCCTATGGCTCGATTAGAAGCCATAAGGATACTCCTTACCTATGCTAGTAATAACAATTTTAAGTTGTTTCAAATGGATGTTAAATGCGATTTTCATAATGGCTTTATTTTTGAAGAAGTTTATGTTGAACAACCTCCCGAATTTGAAAATAATAGCCTCCCTAATCATGTGTTTAAATTAACTAAAGCTCTCTATGGTTTAAAAAAAGCCCCAAGGGCTTGGTACGAGAGACTTAGTTCTTTTCTTATTGAAAATAATTTCACAACATGCAAGGTCGATACTACATTGTTTATCAAGAATTTTGAAAATAATTTTCTCATTATTTAGATTATGTTGATGATATTCTCTTCGGTTCTACGAATGAATCTCTTTGTGAATCTTTTGCTAAAACCATGAGTCTCGAATTTGAAATGAGTTTGATGGGAGAATTAACCCTTTTCTTAGGCTTACAAATTAAGCAACTAAGTAATGACATATTTATTAGTCAAACTAAATATGCTTTAGATCTACTGAAAAGATTTAATATGGATAGCTCAAAAGCTATTAACACTCCTATGAGCACCTCTACTAAGTTAGAAGTTGATGAAAGTGGAGAAAGCTTCGATCAAAAAACCTATAGGGGTATGATAGGAAGTTTACTTTATCTCACTGCAACTAGACCAGATATCATGTTCAGTGTAGGACTTTGTACTAGGTTTCAATCGAACCCAAAGATATCTCATCTCAAAGCGGTTAAAAGAATACTTAGATAACTTAAAGTTACCACAAATCTAGGATTATGGTATCTAAAATCCGAGAATTTTGAGTTAATTGCTTATGCTGATGCGGATTTTGCTGGGTATAGACTAGATAGAAAAAGCACATCAGGAACATGTCAATTTTTGGGACATTTCTTTGTTTCCTAGTCATCTAAGAAATAAAACTCGGTTGCACTATCAACAACCGAAGCTAAGTATATTGCAGCTAGTGCATACTGTGCACAAGCTGTGTGGATGAAAAACACCTTAGAAGATTACAAAGTCCATCTTAAAAATATTCTCATTAAATGTGATAACACAAGTGCAATATGTTTAACAAAGAATCTCATTCAACACTCAAGAACAAAACATATTGATATTAGACATCACTTTATATGAGATCATGTTACTAATCATGATGTAATCATAGAGTTCATTGATACTAAGCATCAACTAGCTGGTATTTTTACAAAACCTCTAAGTGAAGAACAATTTGATTTCATTATAAAAGAATTAGGAATGTTAATGTGTTCGAATACATGAACTTGTTAAGATTATTTTTCGGACTTTCTTGATTTAATGATCAAATCACTTAATTGCCATGATGATTTTATACAATTACATGCCTTAATTACATGTTGGAAATTATGTGTTTTGGATACAAAAAATTTCATGATAATAAGCATGTTTTATCTTCATGATTGAATTTGAAAATCTATAGCAAAACCTCGTCCGAATGCATGAAAGTGTTAAATTTTATTTTCGGATCTTCTTGATCCTAACAATCAGATTTTCTCAATACATTATTCTCTACCAAACTTAATAAACATATGTCATATTGAGTTTGATTCACATCATTGATTTTTGAAATATAGAATCAACTAGCAAATGCATCTCTCATAGACTTATCATGTGAAAAATATCTTTCGAGAAATGGATTTGATGTTTCCTTCTTATATCTTTTAAGAAATAGTTTTACGTGCAAGGATTTGATTCACACACATATCTTGATTCTTGTAAAAATAAATCGTGCTTTAATATCTTATCAATTTTAACTTCATTCAAGTAAGCTCACAAATGGCTTTCCTCCTTCATGCAAAAAGATAATAACAAATAAAAAGGAAGAAGTAATGAAAGCTATCTCCATATCATGTTTTCCTTGAGATGTTTGTTTATTTGGTATCCTTGAGATGTTTGAATCATTATCGCACTTATGCTTAAAGTTTGCTTATATCGTTCTCCTTTTTGTTGATGACAAAGGGGGAGAAATATATGAATTGATACTATGAGTGCCATATTTGAATGAGAAATATATGAATTGATGCTATGAGTGCCATATTTGAATTTAATGCTATATGAATTGATGTTATGAGTGCTATATTTGAATTTGAATTATGTTAAGATATCAAAAGCTTGCATCGAAATATATGATAAATTGGTGATAGAATTGCTATGATTGCCATATTTGCACTATGTTATTGTCATATTTACACTATATTAAGATATCTAGAGTTTACATTGCAATTCTACAAATTGATATCTTGTCATGTGATGAAATGCTATGATTGCTAAATACTTGAAATGTTTGTATTATGTTAAGATATCAAGAAAGGAAGACTGAAAGTTTGAAAGGAAGACTGAAAGTTTGATCTTACTCTGTGATTTTAGAGCTCAAAAGTATTGTAAAGGCCAAAAGTTCTCCCTCTTTTCTTCCAAGTTTTGATCATTCAAGAGAGGAGTGAAAATTCTATAAGGGTTATCTCCTAAGCCCGTCAAAAGGAGTGAAACTGTTAAAGGGTGGTTGGCCTTCGCCTATTGAAGGAAGGCCTCTAGTAGATGCCGGTGACCTCATCGGAGGAGGAAGCCGAAAGTGGATGTAGGACACGTTTGACAGAACCACTCTAAAATCTGGTTTGCATTTCCTTTGTGCTATTTATCTTAACTGCAAACTACCTTCCTTACTTTACTTCAAATACATTTCTATAAGCTTTCAAAGTTATTATCTGCACGAAATGACTTTTACGTCAGAATCGGATTTCAACATACGAATATTGTTTCAAATCGTCGAAAGTTTTCCGCTGCACTAATTCACTACCCCCCCCTCTTAGTGCTCTTGATCCTAACAAGGTGGTGGTACTGCTCAGACCTAGGAAATCTGGGATGAGATATTTTTAAGCTCCTAGTTTGAATCAACTTGAGGCCTATAAATATCCCTCTCATCCCTAGTTAATACATACAAGTACAAAGAGTTTAAAAGTGAAGAAACGTTGATGCAATCACTTGAGTAATCCCTAGTTTTGTTTAGGAGTGTGTGTGTGCTTATAAAGGTTATCTCCTAAACCTGTAAAAAGGAGAAGAGGGGTGTAAAAGGTGGTTAGTCTTTGCCTATTAAAGGAAGACTGATAATGGATGTCGGTGGCCTCGACGGAAGAGGAATCATTAGAGTGGATGTAGGTCATGACGATCAAAACACTATAAAATTGGTGTGTTCTCTGGTTTGCATTTATATTGTTGCCATTTACTTTACTACAAATAATTTTACTTGCTTACAGCCTTCAGTACATTTACGAACACGCGTTTCATGTTAAGTTTCCAAAATCAGTTTTCAACATACGAGATTTTCTAATACCAACGTGATTTTACCGTTGCACTAATTTTCACCCCCCCCCCCCCCCCCCCCCCTTCCCCCCTAGTGCTAACTCTTTTCCTAATAGTTGGTATCAGAGCTTCGTGATTTCTCATTTGGTTTAACACCCAAGAGAAATGGCTCTTTTTGGCTTTCAAGAAGGTCACTCTCTCATTCGTCCTCTCTTATTCAATGGGACGGACTACACCTATTAGAAAACTCGAATGAGAGTTTTATTACTTTCTATTGATTTAAATTTATAGAATATAGTCGAAAATAGATTTCAAATGTCTTCTCTTCTAATGAACAATTAGAATGATTTGGAGAAGAAGACGTTCTCTCTAAATGCTAGAGCTATGAATGCTCTATTTTGTGCCTTAGATAAAAATGAGTTTAATCGGGTTTCTTTATATGAAACGGCTTTCAATATTTAGCATATTCTCGAAATCACACAAAAAGGCACGAATAGAGTTAAAGAGTCAAAAGTCAATCTTTTATTGCATGATTTTGAACTTTTTCGAATGAAGCCAAGCGAAACCATTGTTGACATATACACCCATTTTACAGATGTCATCAATAGTTTAAAAGCTCTTAGCAAATGCTTTTCAAATTTTGAACTCGTTAATAAGATTTTACTATCGCTTTCTAAAAATTGGGATTAAAAAATAACGGCTATACAAGAATCAAAGAACTTGAATCATTTTCCACTCGAAGAACTAATTGGGTCTTTAATGACCTATGAAATGAGTTTTATGACATATGTGTTACAAAACGAACTTGAGAACAATATTCTAAAGAATAGGAAGGATTTCGGACTTAGAATAATCGAAGACCACTCGAGCATAAGCTCAAGTGATGGTGAACTTGAACTCCTCAAGAAATTTAAAAAGTTCACAAACATCAATCAAAAAATAAAAATAAACTTAAAAAGAACACAAATTGGGATCAATCGAGCTCCTCCGAAGATGATGAGAAAATCAACAAAGGCGAGGTGGCAAACTACACCTTAACGGCTTTCGACGATGAGATAATCAAAATGCCCTTAGTTTATTTTGAAATTACACGATGCTTTTCATGAGTTATTTTTAATTTAAAAATTTATTTTTTTTAAAAAAATTACATGTTTAATAAATAAAATATAAAAAATTAGGAATCATAAATATTTAGTAATTTTGAAAATAATCATGAAAATTACATGTGTTATGATAAAGGAACAAAAATGTTAGACTTAAATCATGCTAGATGTTTTAATAATAATGTGAATCATAATGATTTCCGTATTATTGAAAATGCTTTATGAAATCATGCTTGATGAAATAATATAATGATGCATAATGATCATGCTTAATAAATTTATCTTCTGAAATTATGTATGATGATTTAAAGTAATGATGATTTTTGGGTTATTTATGCCATATTGATCTTTGTCGTAATAAATCTTGCACTTTTGATTTTAAACATGATACATATTTTTGTTTGGCATAAAAAGACAAAGACATGCATGTTTGAAATCAAATCACTTAGATTAAAACAAAAACGGGGAATGCATATTTTTCTTGAATATACCTCTAAAGCTTTTCAATTTTTCAACAAGTGATTCTTAGTGATGAATCCATCTTATGTAATCTCTTGAAAATGATCTTGATTTAATGATTTGAATTTAAATGAGCTTTATCTTGAGCTTTCAAAATTTATAACTTGAGATTTCTTATGCATAAATCAAGATCTCATATGTTTCTTTTATCCACTTATAAAAGAAGAGATTTGTTGAAATAAATCATGTTTTATGGCATTCATGAAAAATTAATACATTATGCATGAATCGAGTTCTCATAAGAATCTATTTTTGTTGTCTTCATTGAATTGTCTTGAAAAGATGTTGATAATTTTGATGATCTGAATTTGAATAAGTTTTATCAAAATCATGATCTTGGTTTATTGGAATTACTTGAGATATTTTTTTTAATCAAGATCTCTTATTTGTACTCCTACGATTTTTCTTGGTATTTTACTAAAGAAGAGATTTTCTATGTGAATCATAATATTTTATATGCATGAATTGAGGTCTTGTTCTCCTACAAAATTAAATGAATTTTATCTATATCATGATCTCCTAAGAGTTCTTTTCGTTAATTATTTAAGAGGAGATTTGTTAAAATGGATCATGGTTTCTCTTGATTTCTCGAATTTTAGACTTGATCTTTCATTTTTTATGATTGAAATAATGATTGGAACATTGATGATATGAATGCATGGAATACTCATGATATTGTTTTGATGCTCTAAAATGATAGAAATTTTGCTAGCTTGCATACTTCAAGTAGAAGTAAAAAGCTTGCTCATCCCAAAAGATGTAAAAAAATTTGCCAACTTTTATGTGTAAAATTTGCTAGCCCACAAATTACAAGGAGAAAAACTTTCTAGGAAGCAAAGTTGCTAGCTTATTCAAAAATGATGCATGCAATACTTATGATTTTGTTATGATGATGTATTTGATGTATTGCATATCATGTATGAGAATCATGATTAAAATTACATTGACTTGAATTAAATTTAAATTTAAGGTTTATCTCAATTATGACATATTGAAATAAGAATGACACTTTATTTTTGTCATAATTTAAACATTGATGAATTGCACCATTGTTTTGTTATTCCTCTCTTTTTGCCAATGACAAAGGGGGAGAAAGAATTTCTAACATACACATCATGAAGCTTGCACAAGTCAAGAAGATGCAAAAACATGTTAACTTGCTTATCTCAAAAGGGAAGCAAAGATTGCTAACTTGTATATTTCAAGAAGCAAAAGATGCCTTTTTGAACATCTTAAATATTGCTAGCTTATATGATGTAAAACTCAAAATTTTTGCTGGCTTGCAATGATGATAAAACTTGAGATTTATTATGCAATGATTTGAACTTTGATGTTTAAAAACACTTGCTAGTTGCACTTCTCCTTTTTGTTGATGACAAAGGGGGAGAAGTATGATGTTATGCATAAGTTTATGATAACATATTGCTTGGATTTTTGAATCCAAGAGTCTCTATCAATATGACATATTGATAGAGGGAGTTTGTTTAAACTCCGGGAGTTTATTTAAACTCCGTCATCAATTGGTTGTTATCATAAAAAAGGGGGAGACTATTGAATCTCGTGTTGAATCTCGGATTTTGATGATGAAACTAATTGATTGTGTTTAGATGTTTAACTGCATTTTGAGTGATGCAGGTCTACTCGATCAGGATTAGACTGTTAACGCAGGAAGAATTGACATTGCGCCAAAGGAGATCACGTTAGGATATTGGATGGCAGAAGGCTTCGAACGTCGGGCATCGGGCCAAGAGCGAAATTGCGCTAAGGATATCGGGATTGTGGAGGTCAACCGCCAATTGGGTAACAAGCCACAAGAAAGGACGATGCACTGAAGAATCGGACGAAGCGCCAACCAATGACGTGCCGGGCAACAGAATGTCAATTCGCGTTGTAATAATTGTCTAGATCGGAGTAGAGTTTTAGCTTGTGTGTAGGATTAACTATGATAACGATGAAGACATAAAGCGAAACAAAGTGTCGGAGTCAAGTGCAAAGGATTTGTTGCGAGTTCGAGAGTTCAACGGAAGTCCGAAGGTTCGTCGGGAATGCTGCCGGAACTAGCCAAAAATGAGTAGGGAGCTTGCCGAAGGATTTTTCGGAAGCTCGCCGGAAGGTTCGTTGGAAGTTCATGGAGCTCGCCGAGAAAGATCGGAGCTTGCCGAAGAAGCTCGTTAGAACTCACCAAGATCAAATCGTGAAGTCTAGGAGCTTTGCCGGGAGTCCGCAGAACGATTTTCGAGAGTTTATCGGAAGACCGCCGAAAGTTCGCCAGAAGCTCGCCGGAAGAAGTCTTGACTTGCGGACTTTGTAATAGCTTAGGAAATGTCTTTAAATTTATAGTTAGTACATTAATTAGGATTATGATTAAGAGATAATCCTATATCCTAGTTAGGGACCAACTAGGCCCAAAATTAGACTTGGTTTGGGCTAAATTTAAAGCCCAACCAGTGAACCGAAGGGTCTGGCGGTGGCACCGTTTGGCTGGGCGGTGGCACCGCCAGTCCACGGTCAGTGTCAGAAACTGACAGGCGGTGGCACCGCCACTAACAGGCGGGGGCACCGCTAGCATCGGGAACCAAAGAAGATTTAAATTTTGGAGCCCAAATTTGAATCCTCTTGAGGCCTATAAATACCCCTCAAATTTCAGCTGAGAGAATAACCTTTTGAGAAGCTAGAAGTTGAGAAAAGCTTTAGGAAAAGTCTTGTTTTCAATAGCTTGAGTGTTCACCTCCTTTCTTTTCATTGAAATCTTTGTAAAAGGGGTGAACCACTTGTAAGAGGTTGTAAGACGGGTGTAAGAAGGAGGTTGATCTTCGCCTAGTAAAGGAAGATCGTTAGTGGATGCCGGTGGCCTCGACGGAAGAGGAATCGGAGGAGTGAATGTAGGTCACGATTGACCGAACCACTATAAACTACCATCTTCTCTGGTTTGCATTTACTTCCTGCTATTACCTTACTGCAAACCCCTTCAATAGCTTACTGCCTTCAAGTTAAAACACAATCGAAACGGTTTCAAACGAAACGTTGCTTTTATAGTACGAAGTTTCCGAAAGTGTTTAAATCGTCGAAAGTTTATCATACTTCATTGTTGCACTAATTCACCCCCCCCCCCCCCCCCCCTCTTAGTGCCGCTCTGATCCTAACAATTGGTATCAGAGCCAGGTATTTCTCATTTCGGATTTACACCCGAGAGAAATGGCTCTTCATGGCTTTCAAGAGGGCTTATCGGTTTTTCGTCCACCGTTGTTTAACGGATTGGACTACACTTATTGGAAAACTCGAATGAGAGTTTTCTTGATTTCTATGAATTTGGATTTATGGAATATCATTGAAAACGGTTTTCAACTTCCCTCTAAACCGATGAACGAATGGTCGAATTTGAAGAAGCAGTATTTTTCTTTAAACGCAAAGGCTATGAATGCCTTATTTTGTGCTTTGGACAAAAATTAGTTTAATCGGATTTCAACATGCAAAACGGCTTTTGATATTTGGCGAACACTTGAAATCACGCACGAGGGAACTAGTAGAGTCAAAGACTCGAAAGTTAACGTTTCAATGCATAATTTCGAGCTTTTTCGAATGAAGCCGAGCGAAACCATTGTTGACATGTACACCCGTTTTACGAATGTCGTCAATGGTTTACAAGCTCTTGGCAAATGTTTCTCAAATTTGGAACTTGTTAGTAAAGTTTCACGATCACTTTCTAAAGCTTGGGAATCAAAAGTAACGACAATACAAGAAACAAAAGATTTAAATATTTTTCCACTTGAAGAACTTATCGGCTCATTGATGACATATGAAATGGTGTGCAATGCACATGATGAACACAATCAACACTTGAACCACGTTCCAAAGAATATGAAGGATTTGGAACTCCGGACAAATGAATACCACTTGAGCGATGACTCAAGTGACGAGGACAATGATGAACTTGAACTTCAAACACTAAATCTTAATAAGTTTATTAAACAAAAATCTAAAATAGACAATAAACTTGAACGAAGAAAGAGGCCAAAAAAAAGGAAGCAACCAAGGATGAATCAAGAACTTCCAAAGGTGAAACGGCGAATTGGGCTTTGACGGGCTTCGACTACAAGGTAAGTAACTCAACTCTCTTGAATTAATTTGAAATTACTTGAAGTTTTTCATGAGTGCTTAATTTAAATAGTAGGAATAGGAAATAAAAAATTGTTTTTATTTTTAGCATCTTTGAAAAATTAAAAATTTAATCATGAAAACTATATTGCTATGGTTTCATACATGTTATGTTTTGAAATGTTGAATGATGTATGCAACATTAAGGATGATAACTATATGATATGTGATAATGCTTAGGATTAATCTATGCATGTGTATCTTGATGATTTTATGTCATGCATGAGTATTTGAAGTAAATATTGATTTGAAACTCTCATTTTAAATTAACAATTGGATTAATATGTTTTTGGTTTAATCATTTTTATGATGAATTAAGATGACATTCTCATGACATATTAAGATGACATAGTGCATGTACATCTTTGTATGAATTTCTTGATAGTCTTTTGATGATAGATGTGATATCATTTTTGATGTGTTTGGTCTTGACGGCTTAATGACAAAACTTATGTTTTGATTTTAAATGATGATACATGTTTTCACAAATAAACTTGAATACCGTCACATGAAATCAATTGTATGAAATAGAAATGAATTTTATATCCTATTGAGATTAATGAATTTATTTTACCAATCTTATGAATCTCATAAAAATAAACATGATGAATATTTTGAAAATAAATGAGTGTATCATGCATTTGGTCTTAATGATTTCTCTTGAACATACTTTTTGAAATCATACTTATAATGAATATCAAGATATTAAAAGGATGTTATCATGGAATCATGCTGGATAATTTATTTTACAAAATTTACCCTTCTATCTTGAATGTTGACATTTAAAAAAAAAAAAAAAAGGCAAAGGCATACTCATAAGAAGCAAATCACATAAATAGAAATTTATAAAAATAAAAAGTAATCCTCTATCTTATTGATTTTTCAATAAATCTATGCTTGTCATGTATGAATTTATTGAATGTAATTTTGAGGATGATTTCAGATTTGACAAATTCTTAATTCGTATTTACGACATAAGATACATTTTAAATATGAATCATGCTTCAATCATATTAAATGCTTCAATCATTTTCTATCTCTAGAGTTCTCGATTTTGATGAAATACAAGTGATAAATTCATTTATGATATCTTGTAAATCACTTGAATTATGAATGAGTTGAAAATGCTTTTCCCATCTTATCGAGATTAATGATTTCATGATATTGTGTGAATCTGGAAATTGATTTTAATGAAATAGTAATAATGTTATTCATGTTATGAATCTCAAAAATGATAATTTGATTATGATTTTTTTTAATTAACTTGAATGAAATTTTGTTTTATCCGAATCATGAACTTTCCCTCGACTTCTTGACTTAAGAAGAAACATGATGATTACTTGATATTTGATACTTGAAATTTCTTGTGAAATGTGATCTTATTGAGATTTCTTATGCATGAAACAAATTGTTCTCCTTGCTATTTATTACCAAATGAATCATGATATCATTGCTATTATATCTCCTATGATTCATGTGTAGAGAAAGAATTTATAAATCATAATACAATGAGATTTATTATGCAAAAATAAAGTGTTTTTGTGATTCTTTGCTAAAGAAAATAATTAGTAAAATCATGATCTTGATAATTATAACATGAAGTTCTTTATAAATCAAGATCGTTCATTATACTCCCTCCATTTATCAAAAAGGAATTCTTCAAATGAAGTGTAACTTGTCTTTTGATTTCTAAGAATTCAATGAAGTGTCATATTGATATCTTGATACTTGGAATATTTTAAAATGTGATCTTGATAAGAATATTTCAAGTTGCTCTTTGTGCTATATCTTTTCAAATGAATCATGAGCCTTAATATCATATATTTTATAATATAGAAATAACAAGATTTCTTTGTCTTGTATGCCTTGTGTGATGATTGTACATCAATTTGTTTTATTATGAATTATATGAATCTTGATCGTGAACTTATTAAGAAGAATTTTAATGAACCATCAATCATATCTTTGGTATTCACGAATTGATCCTTATTGATATCTTTCATGAATTCTTTGCATATTTGGCTTGTTGAATGGTTGAAATTTTTAGCCATTGAGTTCTCCCTTCTTTTTGACAATGACAAAGGGGGAGATAGATTGCTAGCACAATTCAAGAAAAAAATAAAAAAAATTACACTTCTCAAAAGAGAAGAAATTGATATCTTGAACATCACCGAAAATTGCTAGCTTGAAATGTTAAGAAAATATAAAAAATTATTTACTTTCCTGCACATCTAAAGAGAAGATGCAAATGTAACACTTGCCAAATTGTTTGCTTGCCTCATGTAAAACATTGTCTCTTGGTAGTTTGGCATTTTGCTAAGAAAGCAAAAATGACACTTCTCAAAAGAGAAGAAAGATCTTGCTATCTTAAACATCACAAGCTTGCCTATCTTAAGAAACAAAAAATTTGCAAAAGTGCTATCTTGCCTATCACAAGAGGCAAAACTTGCAACTTGTACATTGCAATAGGAAGCAAGAATCATGAGCTTACACAAGAAAGCTATCTTGTATTTGCTTTCGAAATTTTTGCTAGCTTGTATGTTGCAAAACTTGCTCACTTTTTCAAACACTTTGCTAGTTTGTACTTTGTAAAGGAAGCGAAAATAGCACTTCTCAAAAGAGAAGAAAGAACTTATTATCTTGAACATCACAAAAATTTGCTACCTTGCATGATGTAAAATTTGCTAAGATCACTATCTCAAAAGAGTTGCTATCTCAAAAAAAAAAGGCAAATGTGCTATCTTGCCTATCTCAAAATCCAAAATATGTTACGGAAGCAAAATTGCTAGCTCAAACATTGCAAAGGAAGCAAAAATTTGCTAGCTTGCAACTTGCATATCATGAAAATTGCTAGCCTGTAGTCTAAAGAGAAGCAATTAGTTGTTATCTCAAGAAAAGCAAACATGCTAAACTTACACAACTTTAATTGCTAGATTGCATGACGATAAAATTTGATACTATGTTTTTCATGCAATGTATGAAACTTTTTTTTTTCTCTAAACACATAAGAGTAGGAACTTCTCCTTTTTGTCGATGACAAAGGGGGAGAAGTATATTGATGACTTCATGCATTAAATTGAATATTTTAGATATTTGCATGATGGTTTAAATGTTTATCAGAACAAGTGATGAATGTTACTTGGATTTGGGATAATCCAAGTGTTCTATCAATGGCATATTGATAGGGGGAGTTTGGTTAAACTCCGGGGAGTTAAGGTTAACTCCGTTAGTCATCAATTAGTTGTCATCATCAAAAAGGGGGAGATTGTTGAATCTCGGATTTTGATGATGAAACTAATTGATTGTGTTTAGATGTTTAACTGCATTTTGAGTGATGTAGGTCTACTCGATCAGGATTAGACAGTTAACGCAGGAAGAATTAACGTTGTGCCGGAGGAGATCACGTTAGGATATTGGATGGCAGAAGGCTTCGGACGTCGGGCATCGGGCCAAGAGCGGAATTGCGCTAAGGATATCGGGATTGCGGAGGTCAACCGCCAATTGGGTAACAAGCCGCAAGAAAGGACGATCCACTATAGAATCGGATGAAGCGCCAACCAATGACGTGCCGGGCAATATAATGTCAATTCGCGTTGTAATAATTGTCGAGATCGGAGTAGAGTTTTGGCTTGTGTGTGCAGGATTAACTATGATAACGATGAAGACATAAAGCGAAACAAAGTGTCAGAGTCAAGTGCAAAGGATTTGTTGCGAGTTTGAGAGTTCGACGGAAGTCCGAAGGTTCGTCGGGAATGCTGCCGGAACTAGCCAAGAATGAGTAGGGAGCTTACCGAAGGATTTTTCGGAAGCTCGCAGGAAGGTTCGTTGGAAGTTCGCGGAGCTCACCAAGAAAGATCGGAGCTTGCCAAAGAATCTTGTTAGAACTCACCAAGATCAAATCGTGAAGTCTAGGAGCTTGCCGGGAGTCCGCAGAACGGTTTTCGAAAGTTTATCGGAAGACCGCCGAAAGTTCGTCGGAAGCTCGCCGGAAGAAGTCTTGACTTGCGGACTTTGTAATAGCTTAGGAAATGTCTTTAAATTCATAGTTAGCACATTAATTAGGATTAGGATTAAGAGATAATCCTATATCCTAGTTAGGGGCCAATTGGGCCCAAAATTAGACTTGGTTTGGGCTAAATTTAAAGCCCAACTAGTGATCCGAAGGGTCTGGTGGTGGCACCACCAGACTGGGCGGTTACACCACCCAACACCCGAGAGCTAGGCGGTGGCACCGCCTGGGCTGGGCGATGGCACCTCCCAGCACCCGAGAGCCAGGCGGTGGCACCGCCCAGCACCCAAGAGCTGGGCGGTGGCACCGCTAGTCCACGGTCAATGTCAGAAACTGACAGGCGATGGCACCGCCACTGACAGGCGGTGGCACCGCTAGCATCGGGAACCAAAGAAGATTCAAATTTTAGAGCCCAAATTTGAATTCTCTTGAGTCCTATAAATACCCCTCAAATCTCAGTTGAGAGAATAACCTTTTGAGAAGCTAGAAGTTGAGAAAAGCTTTAGGAAAAGTCTTGTTTTCAATAGCTTGAGTGTTCACCTCCTTTCTTTTCATTGAAATCTTTGTGAAAGGGGTGAACCACTTATAAGAGGTTGTAAGATGGGTGTAAGAAGGAGGTTGATCTTCGCCTAGTAAAAGAAGATCGTTAGTGGATGCCGGTGGCCTCGACGGAAGAGGAATCGGAGGAGTGGATGTAGGTCACGATTGACCGAACCACTATAAACTACCATCTTCTCTGGTTTCATTTACTTCCTGCTATTACCTTATTGCAAACCCCTTCAATAGCTTACTGCCTTCAAGTTAAAACACAATCGAAACAGTTTCAAACGAAATGTTGCTTTTATAGTACGAAGTTTCTGAAAGTGTTTAAATCGTCGAAAGTTTATCATACTTTACCGTTGCACTAATTCACCCCCCCCCCTCCCCCTCTTAGTGCCGCTCCGATCCTAACATCTCGAATTTTGATGATGAAACCAATTAATATGTGTTTATGAATTGATCTGCATTTTTAAGTAATGCAGGATTCTTCGATCAGGATGAGACAATTAAAGCACGAAGAATCAGGTTGGGCCAGTGGAACATGTCAGATGATTGGACGTCGAGCCAGAAGATCGGTCGACGTATCAACAGAAGGCTTCGAGCCATGGATTCAGGCATCGGGCTAAGAAGAGCAAAAATTGCACCAAGTGTATCGGAGTTGTAGAGGTCAACTGGCTGATTAGTTAATAGGCGGCAAGAGAGGACGATGCATTGAAGAATCGGACGAAGTGTCGTTGGACTAAGGACATGCCGGACAACATGATTCATGTTTAGTAATAATTGTCTAGATCGAAGTGTGTTTTTACATGTGCAGGATTAACTATGATAGTAAGGTATAAAGCTTCGATCATGATGAGATAATTAAAGCAGGAAGAATCATGTTGGGCCTGTGGAACATATCAGAAAATTAGACGTCAAGCCAAAAGATCGGTCGACATATCGACAAAAGGCTTCGGGCCATAGATTCGGGCATCATGCTAAGAAGAGTAGAAATTGCTCCAAGGATATCGGAGGTGCAGAGGTCAACTTGTCATGCCCCTCAAAAAATATCCATGATATTAAAATTTTCATCACAAATCCATCCAGGATCCAAACTAACATTTGAGGACACTAAAAAAACATTCTATCAAATTCACATCTATAAAACCTGTGCAGTTTTATAATCATATATCACATCATTCGATAATTCATATTTATGGCAACCCAAGCCAAACTTGACAAACATGAACAACATTTATAAATCCACAAGCTAAATAAATTATACAATCAGAACTCCAATTATTCACCATAAGTTCATATCATCATAAACTAGACTTAACATTCTGAAAGTCCAAATAAGAGAGATCTTCTAATACCTGTACACAGTATATCCATTTTGATTCATCGACAACATTTCATTACATACAAAATATGCTTATACAACAATAACATAATAACCAACAAGACTTGCCCATAATTTTGAATAACTCTTCACTGCATCAGCCCAATTCAAAACATCTAAAAGAGTGACAAGCTGACCTGAAAGATTTATATAACAACGGAGTGAGCTAAAAACAGCTCAGCAAGTGACAAAGCATATTCAGAATAGAAGGAACGGTTTCGAACGAGTAAGATATCATAATGCAAGGCATAATACAAGAATTCTCAAGGATACCATCTCATTAGATACAAAATCATATGTGTCATGTCATTCAAAACATATTTGGTTCATAACAAATGGAGCATAGAGTAATTGGAGCATATCAATAGCGTACGAGATGTTCCAGAGCATATCAATGGCAAATAGGACATTTCAGAACATATCAGTTTATAGCAAATGGAGCATAGAGTAATTGGAGCATACCAATAGCGTATGAAATGTTCCGGAGCATATCAATGACAAATGGAACATTAGAAGCATAACAATAGCAAATGAAACATTTCGGAGCATAACAAAGGCATAGGAAATGTTTCGGAGCATATCAATAACAAATGAAACATTTCGGAGCTTGTCAATGGCGTATGAAATGTTCCGGAGCATATCAACGGCATATGGAACATTTCGGAGCATATCAATAACAAATACCAAACAGAAGCTCAAACGTCATCTTTGACGTTGCATTCATATCATTCTTATCCAAAGCATGTACAGAAACACATAACCAAAGCTCTGGATATCATATCAAACTTACAGAAGGTGCAGTGGGACCATAGACAGAATGTGAATCATCCATTTCTGAATGACCACCAGACAGAAGTCTCCCACGTCTGGGAGCTCCATCCACCCACGTCTAGGTGAAGTCAGAGGGGGGCCGGCAGAGCATCTTAGGCTCTATGCACATACCCATTACCATTTCTGGAAAAGGTCCAGATAATCCCACAAACACCAGAGTACAAAAAGGACAGTATGAACAACGAATAGCATATATCGGAAGCACACGTGGAACAACAAAACGTACATGTGCCTTTACGAGTCAATACGATGCAAGCAATAATCTTTCACAATTGTATTCAGATTTGAAAGGAATTGAAAGCAATGGCACATATGGAATCCAAGCAATCACATCGAATTCGATATCCAAAGGAATAAAACTAGAATAGGCACACATCGAAAGTAAATGCGGAACAATGGGTTATACATGTGCTTATATAAGTCAATACGATATAGCATAAACGTTACACAACAGTTTTCAAGAGTGCAAATAATTTTAAGGATAAGAGCATACAAGAATTCAAAGTAGTAATATAAAGCTCAATTGAATAAGAAAGCTAAAGAATGTCAATTTCCAAAGAAATGAAACCAGAATATGAGAAATCGACCAAAGCTCGATTTCTAGCAGAATTCAAGAGGCACATTGAACAAATGATTCAAACTATCAATCGTGCTCCAAGTTACTCAGAAATATATCATTGGAAAGAAATTTCAATTTATTTTCAGATAAAATAAGTCTCGTATGAATCGAAGTTTCCAACAAAGAGTTACAATAGATTTAGTAACCCAAGATCAAAGAACAAATCTCAATTTTTACAGAATTCACAGGGTCGGTTTCAACAGAAAACTGGGCAGGCATTTGGACTCTAAATCATTCAATCCATATATCAAAGAAAGATCTACGAGTCTAGTTTCCAATGAAATAAGCTTTGAACAAATCGGAGTTTCCAACATCGACTTATAGGCAAATCAGTAACAAAAGTTCAGAAATTATGATCCCTATTTTGCAGAATCTGTAGGCTCATTTGAAACAGAAGTTTGGGCAGGCAAACTTACTCCGAATTCTTAAAATAAGCTATCAAAAGAAAGGTTTATGAGTCTATATTCTGATCAAATAAGTTTTGTCCAAATCAGAGGTCAATACATGAAGTTATAGCCATAACAAAGTAGAAGGGTCAGAATATCAGAAGTTGCATAGATTTGAATCGTTACGTCTAAACAGGAGATATATCAAATGAAAGACTAGAACAATTCAAAGTTCCTCATATTCAAAACAAATGTAGCGGTAAAATTGCGGTAAGGAAAGATCAGGACACATGCAATAGGAAAGATTAGAAAGCTTGCAATAGGAAGGATAGGAACACTTGCAAGAGAAAAGATTAGAAAGCTTGCAATAGAAAGGATCAGAACACTTGCAAGAGAAAAGATTAGAAAGCTTGCAATAGAAAGGATCAGAACACTTGCCTTTCAAAGATTTTGATCCGAAGATCCAAAGAAAGTGTCAGCCCAAATCCTTCTACTTTTCCTTCACAACTGTAGCTCATGCAGAACATAGAGGCATAGTCACCTACTCTCTCTTACTCTCATTCCTTCGTTTTCTTTCCCAAACGCAGCTGCCACTGCCACCACCGCTGTCACTGCCACAATCGCTGCCCCTTCCACTGCACTACTTCCTTCCTCCTCTTCTTTCGCAGACACAGCTGCTGCATACGCAGTCACTGCCGCTGTGGCCGCAATCCCTTCCGCAGCCCCTTTTTCACCCTTTCCTTTCTTTTCTTTCCCAGCTGCACTGCTGCAGTCGCAGCCTCAGCCACGGCCGCAGCCTCTTCTTCCTCCCCTGCTCATCTTCCTCTCCTTCTTCTCTTCCAACTGCAGCTGCCATCGCCGTAGCCGCAGCCCCTTCTCCTCTTCCTCTCTTCTTCCTCTCCTTCCCTTTCTCTTCTTCTTTCTTTCCTTTTTCTCTTTCCCTGCCACAGCTGCAGCTGCCACTGCCGCAACTGCAGCTACTTCTTTCCCTTCTCCTCTTCCTTCTCCTTCCTTTCTTCTTCTTCTCTCCCCGCTGCAACTGCTGCAGTCGCGGCCACAGCCACGGCCGCAACCTCTTCTTCCTCCCCTGCTCATCTTCCTCTTCTTCTTCTCTTCCTCCCCTTCTTCCCCGGCGTCACACACACCCTCTCCTCTGTTTCCTCTACAGGAAACAGAGGTATCATAACCTCTTCTCCTGCTTCCTATTCTTCTTCTCTTCTTCTTCTTCTTCTTCTCCTCTTCGGATGCCCCACACCTCTCCTCTGTTTCCACCTGCAGGAAACAGAGGTGCTGTAGCCCTAACTGTTGCCACCTCTCGCTCCTCTCCCTCGTCCCTCTCTTTTCCCTCTTCTTCTCCTTCTCTTCTTCTCCTCTTCCCTTTTCCTCCCCAACGCCACACACCTCCTCGCTGCAGCCTTGCCGCAGCTATCCTCCTCTCTTCTTCTTCTTCTTCTTCTTCTTCTTCCCTTCTCCTCCCCAACGCCCCACACATCCTCTCCTCTGTTTCCACCTGCGGGAAACAGAGGTGCAGCAGCCCTAGCTGCTGCTGCTGCCTCTCTCTCTCCTCTCCATCTTCCCTCTCTTCTTCTTCTTTTCTTCTCTTCTCCCTCTTCCTCCTCTCTTCTTTTCCCTCTTCTTCTTCTTTCTTCTCTCCTCATGCCCCACCGCTCTCTCTGTAAACAGAGAGAGTGCGTGGGAGGCGGTGGGATAAAATCGAAATTTTCGGTTTTCTTTATTTTCTTTTCATTTTACAACTTAGCAGTTTAGTCCTTGAATTTTTTATATTTATATATAGGTCCTCAAATTTACATATAATTTCTTATTAATAATTTTCAAAAGTGAGGGATATTACACAACTGGTCGATTGGACAATAGGTCGCAAGAGAGGATGATGCGTCAAAGAATCGAACGAAGCGTTAATGGACCAATGTCATTCCAGACAATATGATTCATGAGTAGTAATAGTTGTCTAGATCGAAGTGTGTTTTTACATGTGCATGATTAACTACGATAGCAAGGCATAAAGCAAAATCAAGTCCCATAGTTAAGAACGCAATTTAATTGGGAGTTCGAGAGTTCATCGGAAGTCCAGACGTTCGTCGAAAGTTCTACAGGAACTAGCCAAGAAGTCTCAGAGCTTGCCAAAGAAGCTCGTCGGAACTCACCAAAAAGATTATCGTGAAGTCCAGGAGCTTGCGGGAGTCCGCCGGAACATTGCCGAGAGATCGTTAGAAGTTCGCTCGAAGATCGTCGGAAGCCCGCCGGAAGAAACCAAGACTTACAGACTTGTTTAGCTTAAGTATATCTTAGATTTTGTAGTTAGCACATAATTGAGATTGTATTTTGGCCAACCCAATGATGAGCTAGTTGAGCTCATGTAAGGACTGTGTTGGGCCCAATGAAAGGCTCAAAAAATGACCCAAAAAGTAGCACTGTCGTGGTACAATCTTCGAGACTATGTCTAGCGGTGGTATCGCTAGTTTGGGAGGTGGTACCGCCTCTAGTAGAGTGCTAGGCGATAGTACCGCCAGTGGCCCAGTGTCATGCGGTGCTACTGCCTAGTGCAATGTTAGTGTCAAACTGACACTAGCGGTGGTACCACCCAGCATAGGCAGTGGTACCGCCCGAACGTAGGAAACACTAGATGAGATGTTATTAGGCTCCATGTTTGAATCAACTTGAGGCCTATAATTACCCATCTCATCCCTGGTTAATACATATAAGCACAGAGTGTTTAAAAGTGATGAAACACTGTTGTAATCACTTCAGTAATCTCCTCCTCTAGTCTAAGTCTAGAATTCTGTTTAGGAGGAGTGTGTATGCTTGTAAAGGTTGTCTCCTAAACCTGTAAAAAGGAGAAGAGGGGTGTAAATGGTGGTTGGTCTTCACCTATTGAAGGAAGACTGATAGTGGATGATGGTGGCCTCGACGGAAGAGGTATCGGCGGAGTAGATGTAGGTCACGATGACCGAACCATTATAAAATTGACGTGTTCTCTGGTTTGCATTTATATTGTTGCCATTTACTTTACTGCAAACCAGTTTACTTGCTTATAGCCTTCAATACATTTACGAACACGCGTTTCAAGTTAAGTTTCCGAAATTAATTTTCAACGTATAAGATATTTTCTTAAACCGACAAGATTTTACTGTTGCACTAATTCACCCCCCCTCCTCTTAGTGTCGACTCTTTTCCTAATAGTTGGTATCAGAGCCTCATGATTTCTCATTTGGTTTAACACCAAAGAGAAATAGCTCTTTTCGGCTTTCAACAGGGTCACTCTCTCATTCGTCCTCCCTTGTTCAATGGGACGAACTACACATATTGGAAAACTCGAATGAGAGTTTTCTGACTTTTTATTAATTTAAATTTATAAAATATGGTCAAAAACATATTTCAAATGTCTTCTTTTCTAATGAATCATTGTAATGATTTGGAGAAAAAGACGCTCTCTCTAAATGCTAGAGCTATAAATGCTCTATTTTGCGCCTTAGATAAAAATAAATTCAATCAGGTTTCTTTGTGCGAAATGACTTTCGATATTTGACATATTCTCGAAATCACACACGAAGGCACGAATAGAGTTAAAGAGTCTAAAGTCAATCTTTTATTGCATAATTTTGAATTTTTTCAAATGAAGCCAAGAGAAACCATTGTTGACATATACACCCGTTTTACGAATGTCATCAATAGTTTAAAAGCTTTTGGCAAATGCTTTTCAAATTTTAAACTTGTTAATAGGATGTTATGATCGTTTATTAAAAATTGGGATTCGAAAATCATAGTAATATGTTAGGACTCTAGTTAGGAGAGTCCTAATTGAGAGGGAAATTCATGTAAGAGGTTTTTTCTTAGAAAAGAATTAGGAGTTGTAAGGGAATAGGAGTCTTGAGTAGGAGTCCTATTAGGAGTTGGTTAGAAGTAAGAGTCTTAAGTAGGAGTCATATTAGGAGTTAGGGTTTAGAAGCCCTATAAATAGCCATGTATTCCTCCTCTTTTCATAAGCAATAGATGAATCTTTTCTGCAGCCTTTGAGCAGCAACTTGGAGGGAGGAACCCCTATAGAGTTCCAAGGAGGCCGATCCCCTAAAGAGATCAACCCCAAGTTTAGAATCTACAAGGTTCTAACACCTGGTATCAGAGCAGCGTTCTTGGCATCTCGCTGCCCTTCCACTGCCATCCATCAGAGTAGAGATCTTAACATCACAGATTTGGAGTCATATACTATGGCATCTGATGAGGCAATCAATGCTAAATTTGAAGCCTTTGAGGCACGAATGGAGGATAAGATTCAGACTCTCCTTACCGAATTCAGTTTGGGCCAACCACCAAACCTGAAGAAATCACATCAAGGAGAGAACTCTAACCAATCAAATCATGCCCAAAGAGATGACTTCCAAGAGAGGGGAGGTTCTATGACCGACCCCAACTATTCGCGCATGAGAGTGGACTTCCCTAAATGGGAAGAAGGAGACCCAATTGGTTGGATCTCGCGCGCGGAGCGATATTTTCGGTACCATAAAACTGCGGATGCATCCATGGTGGAAATTGCAGCTATACATCTTGAAGGGGATGCCATACAATGGTTTGACTGGTTTGAACACACTTATGGAGCCCTTTCATGGCAACAATTTAAAGACTACTGATCCGCTTCGGACCAACTTATTACGAGAACATTGACGGACAACTAGCAAAGATCCAACAAACCTCCACCATTCAGGAGTACCAAACCAGGTTTGAAAGATTATCTAATCAAACTCGTGATTGGTCTGAAAAACAACTATTGGGGACCTTTATTGAGGGCTTAAAGCCGGAGATTCGGGGAGAAGTTAAGGCGCGACAACCATACACGCTTATAGCAGCCATCTCTTTCGCACGACTTCAAGAGGAGCGATTGAACCATGAAGCCCGAAGGACTAGGATCACTCCACGACCTACAATACTAAAGCCCTCAGCCCCCCCTACTATCAACCAAGTCCCTGCACCGAAAAGGTTAACAAGAGAAGAACTTTGGGAGCGATCTGCGAAGGGGTTATGTTGGCATTGCGACGAGCCGTGGAGCCGCGAGCATCGCTGTAAAAAAGTTAGACTTCTTATGATTGAACTAGTAGAAGAAGAGGTCATTGAACATCTAGAAGAGAGCCTTGAACATGAAGAAGAAGATATGGAAGAAGAGTCACAACCGGCCGACATTATGGTACACGCACTAGCCGGCTACTCAAATCCGCAAACGATGAAAGTTGGAGGCCTTCTCAAACAACAGCCGATCACTGTTCTCATCGACACGGGTAGCACTAATAACTTCCTGAATAGTAAGGTTGCTGCTCGGATGGCACTGCATATTGAAGGTTGCAGCAAGTTCGATGTAAAGGTTGCCGACGGCAGAATCCTAAAGTGCGACCAAAGATGCCCGCAGGTGAAACTATTACTGCAAGACCCAGAAATTATCGCCGATTTCTTCCTCCTACCAATCGATGACTATGAGGTAGTGCTTGGTATAGAATGACTGACTACACTAGGTGATGTCTTTTGGAACTTTTCTAAATTAATTATGAAATTCTACTATAAGGGCAAACAGATCATCCTACGCGGGAAGCACGGAAGCAACGTTACCACTGTTTCGACCCAACGAATGTAGAAAGTTTTACACAAGGTAAATGGTGGCTTTTTGATGCACCTCCAGCAGCAACCAGAGGGGAAGAAAATAGAAATTGAAGATTAAAATCTTGCCCAATTGCTTACTGAATTTGCCGACATATTTGCTGAACCGCACGGTCTTCCTCCTTCTCGGCAACATGACCATCGAATTCCAATCCTTCCGGGCAAGCCACCAGCGAACACTCGACCGTACTGATATCCTCACCTCCGGAAAGATGAAATTGAAAAAATCGTAAAGGAGATGCTTGAAACAGGGGTGATTTCGGCCAAGTTGCAGCCCTTATTCCTCACCGGTGCTACTTGTACGTAAGAAGGACGGAACTTGGCGAATGTGCATCGACTACCGAGCTTTAAATGGCGTCACCATCAAGGACAAGTACCCAATACCAGTGGTGGATGAACTTCTTGATGAATTGAAAGGAGCTCGAGTCTTCACGAAGTTGGACCTCCGATCCGGTTACCACCAAATTCGGGTATGTGACGATGACATTCCAAAAACTGCATTTCACACACATGATGGCCATTATGAATTCTTGGTAATGCCTTTTGGACTCACTAATGCTCCTTCAACCTTTCAAAGTCTTATAAACGATATTTTTCGGAGCTTTCTTCGTAAATTTGTGCTGGTATTTTTCGATGATATTCTCGTTTACAGCCCTTCTCTGGAGACTCACTTTCAGCATTTACGGATTGTTTTGACGATCTTACGGGAGAATACTCTTTTTGTTAAGCAACTAAAGTGCAGCTTTCTCCAGCAAAAAGTAGAGTACCTTGGGCATATAATATCAAAAGAAGGAGTGGCGGTAGACCCAACAAAAATTGAGGCAATGCAAGGCTGGCCGAAACCTACAAACGTGAAATTACTGCGAGGGTTCCTTGGACTAACGGGCTACTACCAAAAATTTGTTAAGGACTATGGGAAGATCAGTGCACAACTCACTTCTTTACTAAAAAAAGATGCTTTCCAATGGTCGGACAAAGCCTCTGCTGCCTTCGACAAACTTAAAGCAGCCATGACAATGACGCCGGTGCTTGCGCTACCAGATTTCAATAGACCCTTCATCATTGAGGCCGATGCATCTAAAGTCGGAATTGGAGTCGTTCTCATGCAAAATGGTCGATCACTCGCATATACTAGCAATGCATTATCTCCCTCCCATCAAAACATGTCAGTATATGATAAGGAGATGCTTGCCATTGTACACGCATTAACGAGGTGGAGACCCTACCTGATCGGCTGGCGATTTCAAATTAAAACTGACCATAAAAGCCTCAAGTACTTTTTGGAGCAAAAGATATCATCCCCTGAGTAGCAAAAATGGGTAACCAAACTTCTTGGATTTGATTATGACATTATTTACAAAAAGGGGAAAGAAAACGTTGTTACAGATGCACTCTCATGGCTACCTGAACAAGCTAAGGTTTCAGCCATCTCCCTTCCTGCCATCGGTCTCCTCGAGAACATTAGGGAAGAATGGAAGAAGGATCCAGAGATCAGCAAGATCATAAAAAAATTGGAGGAGGATCCAAGTGCAATAGCCCACTACACTTGGGATTCGAGGGATCTACACTACAAAGGTCGCATTGTGCTTACACTTGACTCCCCTTGCATCGCAATCATCTTGCATGAAATGCACTCCATACATTCAGCAAGGCACTCTGGATTCCTAAGAACCTACAAAAGAGTGAAGCAAAATTTTTATTGGAGAGGGATGAAAAAAATTATTGCTGAATATGTGGCACAATGTGATGTATGTCAATAGCACAAGGGTGAAACTGTGGTAAATCCAAGGAAGCTACAACCACTACCCATACCAGACTCACTGTGGACTGACATCTCCATGGACTTCATTGAAGGGCTGCCATCTTCCAAAGGTAAAAGCACGATTCTCGTGGTGGTTGATCGACTTACAAAATATGCTCATTTTTGTGCTGTGAGAAATCCCTACACTACTACTAGTATTGCGCAGATTTTCATAGAAAATATTGTTAAACTGCATGGGATGCCAAGGTCCATCGTAAGTGATCGTGACAGCATCTTCACTAGTAAATTTTGGACCGTGTTATATCAGTTACAAGGCACCAAACTCAAGATGAGCACAGCGTATCATCCATAAACTGACGGCCAAACAGAGGTGGTAAATAGGTGCTTAGAGACGTACCTCCGGTGTTTCGCTAGCGACCAACCAAAAGAGTGGGCGAAATGGCTTCCCTGGGCCGAATGGTGGTATAATACTACATATCATTCATCTACAAAATGTGCCCCTTATGAAGCATTGTATGGTCGACCAGCACTTGTGATTCCAAAGTATGTAATTGGCTCGGCCAAGATAGACCAGGTTGACCAAGAATTGATTTATAGGGACAAACTCTTACAACTGTTAAAAGATAATCTCTCTACCGCTCAAGCCAGAATGAAGCAGCAAGCCGACACACGACGAAGTGAAAGAGAATTTTCAGTGGGAGATTGGGTTTATCTTCGACTACAACCATACAAGCAACTCTCTATCAATACTCAAGCCTCCATGAAGCAATCCCCACGTTTTTATGGGCCCTATCAGATCACAAAGCATATTGGAGCCGTGGCATACAGACTTAAATTACCTGAGGATGCCAAAATTCACCCTGCCTTCCACGTATCATGCCTAAAGCCCAAGTTGGGAGAACACGAGTCACCCCAGATCCAACTGCCCAACACAACTGAGGATAGAGTTATTCAAGCCCAACCACAAGCCATCCTTGATCGCAGGATCGTGATGCGTCACCGACATCCCTCTACTGAAGTACTAGTGCATTGGAATAATCTACCACTTGAAGATGCCACATGGGAACCATATGAGGAGCTAAAGACCCGGTTCCCTGAGTTCATGGAATCTCAGCCTTGAGGACAAGGCTGATTTGAAGAGGGCGGGTCTGTTAGGACTCTAGCTAGGAGAATCCTGATTGAGAGGGACATTCTGTTAGGACTCTAGCTAGGAGAGTCATAATTGAGAGGGACATTCATATAAGAGGTTTTTTCTTAGAGAAGAATTAGGAGTTGTAAGGGAATAGGAGTCTTGAGTAGGAGTCCTATTAGGAGTTGGTTAGAAGTAAGAGTCTTAAGTAGGAGTCCTATTAGGAGTTGGTTAGAAGTAAGAGTCTTAAGTAGGACTCCTATTAGGAGTTAGGGTTTAGAAGCCCTATAAATAGCCATGTATTCCTCCTCTTTTCATAAGCAATAGATGAATCTTTTCTGCAGCCTTTGAGCAGCAACTTGGAGGGAGGAACCCCTATAGAGTTCCAAGGAGGCCGATCCCCTAAAGAGATCAACCCTAAGTTTAGAATCTGCAAGGGTTCTAACACAATACAAGAATCAAAGGACTTGAACCATTTTCCGCTCGAAGAACTAATTGGGTCCGTAATGACCTATGAAATGAGTTTTATGCCATATGTGGCATAAAACGAACTTGAGAACAACCTTCCAAAGAACAGGAAGGATTTCGGACTTAGAATAATCGAAGTCCACTAGAGCATAAGCTCAAGTGATGGTGAACTTGAACTTCTCAAGAAATTTTAAAAGTTCATGAAACAACAATCAAAAAATAAAAACAAATTTAAAAAGAATATAAATTGGGATCAATCGAGCTCTTCCGAAGACGAGGAGAAAATCAACAAAGGCGAGGTGGCAAACTACGCCTTAACGGCTTTCAATGATGAGGTAATCAAAATATCCTTAGTTTATTTCGAAATTGCATGATGCTTTTCATGAGTTATTTTTAATTTAAAAAATTATTTTTAAAAAAAAATTACATGTTTAATAAATAAAAATATAAAAAATTAGGAATCATGCTTATCTAGTAATTTTGAAAATAATTATGAAAATTACATGTGTTATGAAAAAGGAACATAAATGTTAGACTGAAATCATGCTAGATGTTTTAATAATAATGTGTATCTTAATGATTTTTGTATTACTGAAAACACTTTATGAAATCATGCTTGGTGAAATAATGTAATGATACATAATGATCGTGCTTGATTTATGCCTTATTGATCTTGGTCGTAAAAAATCTTACACTTTCGGTTTTTTACACTTTCGGTTTTAAACATGATTTGCGTTTTTGTTTGGCATAAAATGATAAAGGCATATTTGTATGAAATCAAATCACTTAGATTAAAACAAAAAGGGGGAATGTATATTTTTCTTGAATATACCTCTAAAGCTTTTTGATTTTTCAACCAATGATTCTTAGTGATGAATCCATCTTATGTAATCTCTTGAAAATGATCTTGATTTGATGATTTAAATTTAAATGAGTTTTATCTTGATTTTTCAAAATTTATAACTTGAGAATTCTTATGCACGAATCAATATCTCCTATGTTTCATTTATCCACTTATAAAAAAAGAGATTTGTTGAAATAAATCATGTTTTATGATATTCCTGAAAAATTAAGACATTATGCATGAATCTGAGTTCTTATGAGAATCTATTTGCATTTTCTTCATTGAATTGTCTTGAAAAGATGTTGATTTATGATCCTAATTTGAATAAGTTTTATCAAAATCTTGATTTTGGTTTATTGGAATTACTTGAGATTTTTTTTTTAATCAAGATATCTTTTTTGTACTCATACGATTTTTCTTGATATTTTACTAAAGAAGAGATTTTCTATGTGAATCATAATATTTTATATGCATGATTTGAGGTCTTGTTCTCGTACAAAATTAAATGAATTTTATCTATATCATGATCTCCTAAGAGTTCTTTTCGTTAATTACTTAATAGGAGATTTGTTAAAATAGATCATGGTTTCCCTTGATTTCACGAATTTTAGACTTGATCTTTCATTTTTTATGATTGAAATAATGATTGAAACATTGATAATATGAATGCATGAAATACTCATGATAATGTTTTGATGCTCTAAAATGATAGAAATTTTGCTAGCTTGCATACTTCAAGAATAAGTAAAAGGTTGCTCATCCCAAAAGATGTATAAAATTTTACCAACTTTCATGTGTAAAATTTGCTAGCTCACAAATTGCAAGGAGAAAAACTTTCTAAGAAGCAAAGTTGCAAGCTTATTAAAAAATGATGCATGTAATACTAATGATTTTTTTATGATGATGCTGTTGAATCTCATATTTTGATGATGAAACTACTTGATATATGTTTATGATTTAATCTATGTTTTGAGTGACGTAGGATGCTTCGATTAGGATGAGACAATTAAAGCAAGAAAATCATGTTGTGCCCGAGGAATATGTCAGAAGATTGGACGTCGGGCCGGTGGATCAGTCGACGTATCGACAGAAGGCTTCGGGCCGTGGACTCGGGCATCGGGCCAAGAAGAGCGGGTATTGTGCCAAGGATATCGGAGTTGCGGAGTCAACTGGCCGATTGGGCAATAGGCTGCAGGAGAGGACGATGCGCCGAAGAATCGGACGAAGCGTCGAGGGACCAATGACATGCCGGACAACTTGGTTAATTACTTAGGATTAATTGTCTCGATCGAAGTTTTGTTTTAAGTGTGCAGGATTAACTACTATGGAAGAAAGACATGCAGCAGGAGTTGCGCCGGAGTCAAGACAATGCTCACGTTGGGAGTTCGAGAGTTCGACAGAAGTTCGGACAGTCGTCGGAGGTTCTACGGGAACAAATCCGAGAAGTCCATAAGCTTGCCAAAGAAGCTCATCGGAACTCGCCAAGTGAATCGTCGCAAGTCCAGGAGTTTGCCGGATGTCCGCAGGAGCATCACCGAGGGTTCATCGGATGATCAACGGAAGTTCGCCGGAAACTCGCAGGAAGAAGCGATTGACGCACCGGAGCAAGATGCAGAAATTGTCTTAGGAATTATCGTAGTTAGCACAATGATTAAGTTGGAAATGGGAGGTGATCCCATTAACGTAATCTTGGGGCAATTGGGCCCCTAAAAAACCCAAATTGGGCCGAATGGACAACCCATTCGGACCCTGATTGCTGTGGGAGGTGCAACCGCCCATGCCAGGAGGTGGCACCGCCTGGGCTAGGTCTCCCAGTGAGACTGGGCGGTGCAACCGCCCCAACCAGGAGGTGGCACCACCTGGGCTCAGTCTCCGAGCGAGACTAGGCGGTGCAACCTCCCCTGACAGGAGGTGGCACCGCTTGAGCTTAGTCTTCGAGCTCTGCCAGGAGATGCAACCGCCTCAGTCAGGAGGTGCAACCGCCTGAGCTCTGGCAAGAGGTGCAACCGCTCCTGACAAGAGGTAGCACCACCCAGAGGCTCAGTCTTCGAGCTTTGCCAGGCGGTGCAACCGCCCCAGTCAGGAGGTGCAACCGCCTGATCCCGGAATTCCGGGAATTGACAGTTTTGAGCTCCAAATTTGAACTGGGTTGGGGCCTATAAATACGCCACCTATTCAGCACTGAAAGAGCATGAACTTACACCGAAATCTTGATCTTTTTCTGTGATTCTTAGAGCTCAAAATTGTTGTAAAGGCCAAAAGTTCTTCTCCCTCTGTTCTTCCAAGTTCTGACTTGTAAAAAGAGGAGAGAAAATTCTGTAAGGGTTGTCTCCTAAGCCCGTCAATAGGAGTGAAACTGTAAAAGGGTGGTTGGCCTTCGCCTATTGAAGGAAGGCCTCTAGTTGACGTCGATGACCTCGTCGGTGGAGGAAGCCAAAAGTGGAGTAGGTCAAGATTGACCGAATCACTCTAAATCTCAGTTTGCATTTACTTTGAGCATATTATCTTTACTACAAACCTCCTCTAAAGCTTACTGCTTTCTGCGCATATATGATCGGGTTTCAAGCGTTGCACTTTCCGAATCAGCGTTTAGACGTAAATCAGCTTCTTCGTACGAACGTTGTATTTCAGTTTGCGCTTATATTATGGTTTTCATCATAACTGCAAACTGCCTTCATAAGATTGATTTTAACGTCATCTCGCTTGATCTTAAGTTAAAGTAATCTTAGAATTGGCTTTCACATCGAAATCGTTTTTATCGTTCGAACGTGTTTTATCGTTGAAAGATTTCCGCTGCACTAATTCACCCCCCCCCCTCTTAGTGCTCTTGATCCTAACAATTGGTATCAGAGTGGGGTTAACTCTCAAACGGATTAAAACCCAAGAGAGATGGCTTACGCCGGAAACCAAGAGGGACATTCTATTACACGTCCACCCATGTTCAATGGGATGGACTACACCTATTGGAAGACCCGAATGAGGATCTTTCTTATTTCTATGGATGTTGAACTTTGGAATCTTGTCGAAAACGGTTTTTCGAAGTCTTCTCTTCCAATGATCGATTGGAATGACTTGGAGAAGAAGGCTTTCGCTCTTAATGCAAAGATTATGAATGCCTTATTTTGTGCACTTGATAAAAACGAGTTTAATCGTGTTTCGATTTGTGAAACCGCATTTGATATTTGGCACACACTCGAAGTGACTCATGAAGGCACAAGTAGAGTGAAAAAATCAAAAATCAATCTTTTGTTGCACTCTTTTGAACTTTTCCGGATGAAATCGAGTGAGACTATTGGCGACATGTTTACCCATTTCACGGATGTCGTCAACGGTCTAAAAGGACTCGGAAAATGTTTTTTGGATTTTGAACTCGTAAACAAGATTTTGCGTTCTCTTTCTAAGAAGTGGGATTCAAAAGTAACTACAATACAAGAAGCTAAAAACCTAACAACTTACCACTTGAAGAACTAATTGGTTCTTTGATGACATATGAAATGGTGCATAATGTACATGATGAACATGATGAACAAAATCACCTTCCAAAGAACAGGAAGGATTTGGAACTCCGGACAAATGAATACCACTTGAGCGATGACTCAAGTGATGAAGGACAATGATGAACTTGAACTTCGAACACTAAATCTTAATAAGTTTATTAAACAAAAATATAAAATAAACAATAAACTTGAACGAAGGAAGAGGCCAAAGAAGAAGAATATAAAGTGGGATGAATCGAGCTCCTCCGAAGATGAGGAGAAAATCAAGAAAGGCGAGGTGGCAAACTACGCCTTAACGACATTCAACGATGAGGTAATCAAAACCCCCTTAATTTATTTCGAAATTACATGATCCTCTTCATAATCTATTTTATTTTTTAGTATAGAATTAATTTTCTTGCAAATTACATGTTTAAAAAAAAATGATGAAAATGCAAAATTTATGATCATGCTAGTAGTTCTAAAAATAATCATGAAAAATACATATTTTATGATAAACAAACAAAATGATTTTGATTGAAAATATGAAATCATGCTTGATGATATAATGATGTTTTGATACCATGATTTTATTCTATGCATGAGATATTAAAAATCATGTTTATTGGTTTTATAATTATGGATGATGAATCTTGCAATTTTCACGGTAATGAAAGTGTCGTATTGATCTTTGTCATAATAAAACTTGCACTTTTGATTTTAAAACATGCTACATGTTTGGCATAGATGAAATAAAATCATATGAATTAAAACAACTAAAAAGAGAAAAGTATTTTTCTTGAAAATTTAGTTTTCTCTACCCTATTGACTTTTTCACTAAGAGATTAATAAAATTATCTATGCCATTTTGAATCTCTTGAAAGTAATGTTGAGATTTTCATTCATGCATGATACTGATTAAATCAATCAATATTATGAGCATATTATACATGATACTTAAATTTTTAACTATTTATCAACATTTTGATCATGATACCAAACATTCATCATTTAGAGTATTCATGACATTAAATCAACATTTATAATACATCATTTTAGTAACAACTCATAGCATTTTAAATCATGATTTACATCATATGCAATACATCACATCATAATTAAAAAGCT
Source organism: Musa acuminata AAA Group (assembly GCF_036884655.1). Lineage (NCBI taxonomy): Eukaryota > Viridiplantae > Streptophyta > Magnoliopsida > Zingiberales > Musaceae > Musa > Musa acuminata. Next base: position 6,401,733 of record NC_088339.1, on the reverse strand, counting down.
CAAGTATTGCATGCATCATTGCAAATCATAAATGCTTCATATCATGATGGTATCAATTTTGTCAAATTATATCCTACCATGCATGATCATAACTTTTCATTTGTATACATCGAAATAAATTAATGAATATTTCATATACTCATATCATCACATAAGGAATATCAAGAAGAATTGGTAATGAGATTTACGAATCATGTAGACAAATTATGAATATTAAGAGACATATTATGATTCTTTTTAGATAACTCAAATAGCAAAAAGAAAGAATCATGGTAAGTTATTTTGATTTATAAAAGAATTATCAAGTTATAATTCCAAGAAATCACGATTCATTTCAATAAATTTCAATAAGAACACAAGGTAGGTGATCTTGATTCATAAATGATTTCAAGTTATAAATCATGGGAAATTAAGATCATGATTTCGATAAAACCCATTAAATTCAAATAATCAAAATCTCAACATTACTTTCAAGAGATTCAAAATGGCATAGATAATTTTATTAATCTCTTAGTGAAAAAGTCAATAGGGTAGAGAAAAATAAATTTTCAAGAAAAATACTTTTCTCTTTTTAGTTGTTTTAATTCATATGATTTTATTTCATCTATGCCAAACATGTAGCATGTTTTAAAATCAAAAGTGCAAGTTTTATTATGACAAAGATCAATACGACACTTTCATTACCGTGAAAATTGCAAGATTCATCATCCATAATTATAAAACCAATAAACATGATTTTTAATATCTCATGCATAGAATAAAATCATGGTATCAAAACATCATTATATCATCAAGCATGATTTCATATTTTCAATCAAAATCATTTTGTTTGTTTATCATAAAATATGTATTTTTCATGATTATTTTTAGAACTACTAGCATGATCATAAATTTTGCATTTTCATCATTTTTTTTTAAACATGTAATTTGCAAGAAAATTAATTCTATACTAAAAAAGAAAATAGATTATGAAGAGCATCATGTAATTTCGAAATAAATTAAGGGGGTTTTGATTACCTCATCGTTGAATGTCGTGAAGGCGTAGTTTGCCACCTCGCCTTTCTTGATTTTCTCCTCGTCTTCGGAGGAGCTCGATTCATCCCACTTTATATTCTTCTTCTTTGGCCTCTTCCTTCGTTCAAGTTTATTGTTTATTTTAGATTTTTGTTTAATAAACTTATTAAGATTTAGTGTTCGAAGTTCAAGTTCATCATTGTCCTTCATCACTTGAGTCATCGCTCAAGTGGTATTCATTTGTCCGGAGTTCCAAATCCTTCCTGTTCTTTGGAAGGTGATTTTGTTCATCATGTTCATCATGTACATTGTGCACCATTTCATATGTCATCAAAGAACCAATTAGTTCTTCAAGTGGTAAGTTGTTAGGTTTTTAGCTTCTTGTATTGTAGTTACTTTTGTATCCCACTTCTTTGAAAGAGAACGCAAAATCTTGTTTACGAGTTCAAAATCTAAAAAACATTTTCCGAGTCCTTTTAGACCGTTGACGACATCCGTGAAATGGGTAAACATGTCGCCAATAGTCTCACTCGATTTCATCCGGAAAAGTTCAAAAGAGTGCAACAAAAGATTGATTTTTGATTTTTTCACTCTACTTGTGCCTTCATGAGTCACTTCGAGTGTGTGCCAAATATCAAATGCGGTTTCACAAATCGAAACACGATTAAACTCGTTTTTATCAAGTGCACAAAATAAGGCATTCATAATCTTTGCATTAAGAGCGAAAGCCTTCTTCTCCAAGTTATTCCAATCGATCATTGGAAGAGAAGACTTCGAAAAACCGTTTTCGACAAGATTCCAAAGTTCAACATCCATAGAAATAAGAAAGATCCTCATTCGGGTCTTCCAATAGGTGTAGTCCATCCCATTGAACATGGGTGGACGTGTAATAGAATGTCCCTCTTGGTTTCCGGCGTAAGCCATCTCTCTTGGGTTTTAATCCGTTTGAGAGTTAACCCCACTCTGATACCAATTGTTAGGATCAAGAGCACTAAGAGGGGGGGGGGTGAATTAGTGCAGCGGAAATCTTTCAACGATAAAACACGTTCGAACGATAAAAACGATTTCGATGTGAAAGCCAATTCTAAGATTACTTTAACTTAAGATCAAGCGAGATGACGTTAAAATCAATCTTATGAAGGCAGTTTGCAGTTATGATGAAAACCATAATATAAGCGCAAACTGAAATACAACGTTCGTACGAAGAAGCTGATTTACGTCTAAACGCTGATTCGGAAAGTGCAACGCTTGAAACCCGATCATATATGCGCAGAAAGCAGTAAGCTTTAGAGGAGGTTTGTAGTAAAGATAATATGCTCAAAGTAAATGCAAACTGAGATTTAGAGTGATTCGGTCAATCTTGACCTACTCCACTTTTGGCTTCCTCCACCGACGAGGTCATCGACGTCAACTAGAGGCCTTCCTTCAATAGGCGAAGGCCAACCACCCTTTTACAGTTTCACTCCTATTGACGGGCTTAGGAGACAACCCTTACAGAATTTTCTCTCCTCTCTTTACAACTCAGAACTTGGAAAAACAGAGGGAGAAGAACTTTTGGCCTTTACAACAATTTTGAGCTCTAAGAATCACAGAAAAAGATCAAGATTTCGGTGTAAGTTCATGCTCTTTCAGTGCTGAATAGGTGGCGTATTTATAGGCCCCAACCCAGTTCAAATTTGGAGCTCAAAACTATCAATTCCCGGAATTCCGGGATCAGGCGGTTGCACCTCCTGACTGGGGCGGTTGCACCGCCTGGCAAAGCTCGAAGACTGAGCCTCTGGGTGGTGCTACCTCTTGTCAGGGGCGGTTGCACCTCTTGCCAGAGCTCGAAGACCGAGCTCAGGCGGTTGCACCTCTTGACTGAGGCGGTTGCATCTCCTAGCAAAGCTCGAAGACTAAGCTCAAGCGGTGCCACCTCCTGTCAGGGGAGGTTGCACCGCCTAGTCTCGCTCGGAGACTGAGCCCAGGTGGTGCCACCTCCTGGTTGGGGCGGTTGCACCGCCCAGTCTCACTGGGAGACCTAGCCCAGGCGGTGCCACCTCCTGGCTTGGGCGGTTGCACCTCCCACAGCAATCAGGGTCCGAATGGGTTGTCCATTCGGCCCAATTTGGGTTTTTTAGGGGCCCAATTGCCCCAAGATTAATTTAATGGGATCACCTCCCATTTCCAACTTAATCATTGTGCTAACTATGATAATTCCTAAGACAATTTCTGCATCTTGCTCCGGTGCGTCAATCGCTTCTTCCTGCGAGTTTCCGGCGAACTTCCGTCGATCATCCGATGAACCCTCGGTGATGCTCCTGCGGACATCCGGCAAACTCCTGGACTTGCGATGATTCACTTGGCGAGTTCCGATGAGCTTCTTTGGCAAGCTTATGGACTTCTCGGATTTGTTCCCGTAGAACCTCCGACGACTGTCCGAACTTCTGTCGAACTCTCGAACTCCCAACGTGAGCATTGTCTTGACTCCGGCGCAACTCCTGCTGCATGTCTTTCTTCCATAGTAGTTAATCCTGCACACTTAAAACAAAACTTCGATCGAGACAATTAATCCTAAGTAATTAACCAAGTTGTCCGGCATGTCATTGGTCCCTCGACGCTTCGTCCGATTCTTCGGCGCATCGTCCTCTCCTGCAGCCTATTGCCCAATCGGCCAGTTGACTCCGCAACTCCGATATCCTTGGCACAATACCCGCTCTTCTTGGCCCGATGCCCGAGTCCACGGCACGAAGCCTTCTGTCGATACGTCGACTGATCCACCGGCCCGACGTCCAATCTTCTGACATATTCCTCCGGCACAACATGATTTTCTTGCTTTAATTGTCTCATCCTAATCGAAGCATCCTACGTCACTCAAAACATAGATTAAATCATAAACATATATCAAGTAGTTTCATCATCAAAATATGAGATTTAATAGCATCATCATAAAAAAATCATTAGTATTGCATGCATCATTTTTGAATAAGCTTGCAACTTTGCTTCTTAGAAAGTTTTTCTCCTTGCAATTTGTGAGCTAGCAAATTTTACACATGAAAGTTGGTAAAATTTTATACATCTTTTGGGATGAGCAAGCTTTTTACTTATTCTTGAAGTATGCAAGCTAACAAAATTTCTATCATTTTAGAGCATCAAAACATTATCATGCGTATTTCATGCATTCATATTATCAATGTTTCAATCATTATTTCAATCATAAAAAATGAAAGATCAAGTCTAAAATTCGTGAAATCAAGAGAAACCATGATCTATTTTAACAAATCTCCTATTAAGTAATTAACGAAAAGAACTCTTAGGAGATCATGATATAGATAAAATTCATTTAATTTTGTACGAGAACAAGACCTCAAATCATGCATATAAAATATTATGATTCACATAGAAAATCTCTTCTTTAGTAAAATATCAAGAAAAATCGTATGAGTACAAAAAAGATATCTTGATTAAAAAAAAAATCTCAAGTAATTCCAATAAACCAAAATCAAGATTTTGATAAAACTTATTCAAATTAGGATCATAAATCAACATCTTTTCAAGACAATTCAATGAAGAAAATGCAAATAGATTCTCATAAGAACTCAGATTCATGCATAATGTCTTAATTTTTCAGGAATATCATAAAACATGATTTATTTCAACAAATCTCTTTTTTTATAAGTGGATAAATGAAACATAGGAGATATTGATTCGTGCATAAGAATTCTCAAGTTATAAATTTTGAAAAATCAAGATAAAACTCATTTAAATGTAAATCATCAAATCAAGATCATTTTCAAGAGATTACATAAGATGGATTCATCACTAAGAATCATTGGTTGAAAAATCAAAAAGCTTTAGAGGTATATTCAAGAAAAATATACATTCCCCCTTTTTGTTTTAATCTAAGTGATTTGATTTCATACAAATATGCCTTTATCATTTTATGCCAAACAAAAACGCAAATCATGTTTAAAACCGAAAGTGTAAAAAACCGAAAGTGTAAGATTTTTTACGACCAAGATCAATAAGGCATAAATCAAGCACGATCATTATGTATCATTACATTATTTCACCAAGCATGATTTCATAAAGTGTTTTCAATAATACAAAAATCATTAAGATACACATTATTATTAAAACATCTAGCATGATTTCAGTCTAACATTTATGTTCCTTTTTCATAACACATGTAATTTTCATAATTATTTTCAAAATTACTAGATAAGCATGATTCCTAATTTTTTATATTTTTATTTATTAAACATGTAATTTTTTTTAAAAAATAATTTTTTAAATTAAAAATAACTCATGAAAAGCATCATGCAATTTCGAAATAAACTAACGATATTTTGATTACCTCATCATTGAAAGCCGTTAAGGCGTAGTTTGCCACCTCGCCTTTGTTGATTTTCTCCTCGTCTACGGAAGAGCTCGATTGATCCCAATTTATATTCTTTTTAAGTTTGTTTTTCTTTTTTGATTGTTGTTTCATGAACTTTTAAAATTTCTTGAGAAGTTCAAGTTCACCATCACTTGAGCTTTTGCTCTAGTGGACTTCGATTATTCTAAGTCCGAAATCCTTCCTGTTCTTTGGAAGGTTGTTCTCAAGTTCGTTTTATGCCACATACGGCATAAAACTCATTTCATAGGTCATTACGGACCCAATTAGTTCTTCGAGCGGAAAATGGTTCAAGTCCTTTGATTCTTGTATTGTGTTAGAACCCTTGCAGATTCTAAACTTGGGGTTGATCTCTTTAGGGGATCGGCCTCCTTGGAACTCTATAGGGGTTCCTCCCTCCAAGTTGCTGCTCAAATGCTGCAGAAAAGATTCATCTATTGCTTATGAAAAGAGGAGGAATACATGGCTATTTATAGGGCTTCTAAACCCTAACTCCTAATATGACTCCTACTTAAGACTCTTACTTCTAACCAACTCCTAATAGGACTCCTACTTAAGACTCTTACTTCTAACCAACTCCTAATAGGACTCCTACTCAAGACTCCTATTCCCTTACAACTCCTAATTCTTCTCTAAGAAAAAACCTCTTACATGAATGTCCCTCTCAATTAGGACTCTCCTAGCTAGAGTCCTAACAGAATGTCCCTCTCAATCAGGATTCTCCTAGCTAGAGTCCTAACAGACCCGCCCTCTTCAAATCAGCCTTGTCCTCAAGGCTGAGATTCCATGAACTCAGGGAACCGGGTCTTTAGCTCCTCATATGGTTCCCATGTGGCATCTTCAAGTGGTAGATTATTCCAATGCACTAGTACTTCAGTAGAGGGATGTCGGTGACGCATCACGATCCTGCGATCAAGGATGGCTTGTGGTTGGGCTTGAATAACTCTATCCTCAGTTGTGTTGGGCAGTTAGATCTGGGGTGACTCGTGTTCTCCCAACTTGGGCTTTAGGCATGATACGTGGAAGGCAGGGTGAATTTTGGCATCCTCAGGTAATTTAAGTCTGTATGCCACGGCTCCAATATGCTTTGTGATCTGATAGGGCCCATAAAAACGTGGAGATTGCTTCATGGAGGCTTGAGTATTGATAGAGAGTTGCTTGTATGGTTGTAGTCGAAGATAAACCCAATCTCCCACTGAAAATTCTCTTTCACTTCGTCGTGTGTCGGCTTGCTGCTTCATTCTGGCTTGAGCGGTAGAGAGATTATCTTTTAACAGTTGTAAGAGTTTGTCCCTATAAATCAATTCTTGGTCAACCTGGTCTATCTTGGCCGAGCCAATTACATACTTTGGAATCACAAGTGTTGGTCGACCATACAATGCTTCATAAGGGGCACATTTTGTAGATGAATGATATGTAGTATTATACCACCATTCGGCCCAGGGAAGCCATTTCGCCCACTCTTTTGGTTGGTCGCTAGCGAAACACCGGAGGTACGTCTCTAAGCACCTATTTAGCACCTCTGTTTGGCCGTCAGTTTATGGATGATACGCTGTGCTCATCTTGAGTTTGGTGCCTTGTAACTGATATAACACGGCCCAAAATTTACTAGTGAAGATGCTGTCACGATCACTTACGATGGATCTTGGCATCCCATGCAGTTTAACAATATTTTCTATGAAAATCTGTGCAATACTAGTAGTAGTGTAGGGATTTCTCACAGCACAAAAATGAGCATATTTTGTAAGTCGATCAACCACCACGAGAATCGTGCTTTTACCTTTGGAAGATGGCAGCCCTTCAATGAAGTCCATGGAGATGTCAGTCCACACTGAGTCTGGTATGGGTAGTGGTTGTAGCTTCCTTGGATTTACCACAGTTTCACCCTTGTGCTATTGACATACATCACATTGTGCCACATATTCAGCAATAATTTTTTTCATCCCTCTCCAATAAAAATTTTGCTTCACTCTTTTGTAGGTTCTTAGGAATCCAGAGTGCCTTGCTGAAGGTATGGAGTGCATTTCATGCAAGATGATTGCGATGCAAGGGGAGTCAAGTGTAAGCACAATGCGACCTTTGTAGTGTAGATCCCTCGAATCCCAGGTGTAGTGGGCTATTGCACTTGGATCCTCCTCCAATTTTTTTATGATCTTGCTGATCTCTGGATCCTTCTTCCATTCTTCCCTAATGTCCTCGAGGAGACCGGTGGCAGGAAGGGAGATGGCTGAAACCTTAGCTTGTTCAGGTAGCCATGAGAGTGCATCTGTAACAACGTTTTCTTTCCCCTTTTTGTAAATAATGTCATAATCAAATCCAAGAAGTTTGGTTACCCATTTTTGCTACTCAGGGGATGATATCTTTTGCTCCAAAAAGTACTTGAGGCTTTTATGGTCAGTTTTAATTTGAAATCGCCAGCCGATCAGGTAGGGTCTCCACCTCGTTAATGCGTGTACAATGGCAAGCATCACCTTATCATATACTGACATGTTTTGATGGGAGGGAGATAATGCATTGCTAGTATATGCGAGTGATCGACCATTTTGCATGAGAATGACTCCAATTCCGACTTTAGATGCATCAGCCTCAATGATGAAGGGTCTATTGAAATCTGGTAGCGTAAGCACCGGCGTCATTGTCATGGCTGCTTTAAGTTTGTCGAAGGCAGCAGAGGCTTTGTCCGACCATTGGAAAGCATCTTTTTTTAGTAAAGAAGTGAGTTGTGCACTGATCTTCCCATAGTCCTTAACAAATTTTTGGTAGTAGCCCGTTAGTCCAAGGAACCCTCGCAGTAATTTCACGTTTGTAGGTTTCGGCCAGCCTTGCATTGCCTCAATTTTTGTTGGGTCTACCGCCACTCCTTCTTCTGATATTATATGCCCAAGGTACTCTACTTTTTGCTGGAGAAAGCTGCACTTTAGTTGCTTAACAAAAAGAGTATTCTCCCGAAGGATCGTCAAAACAATCCGTAAATGCTGAAAGTGAGTCTCCAGAGAAGGGCTGTAAACGAGAATATCATCGAAAAATACCAGCACAAATTTACGAAGAAAGCTCCGAAAAATATCGTTTATAAGACTTTGAAAGGTTGAAGGAGCATTAGTTAGTCCAAAAGGCATTACCAAGAATTCATAATGGCCATCATGTGTGTGAAATGCAGTTTTTGGAATGTCATCGTCACATACCCGAATTTGGTGGTAACCGGATCGGAGGTCCAACTTCGTGAAGACTCGAGCTCCTTTCAATTCATCAAGAAGTTCATCCACCACTGGTATTGGGTACTTGTCCTTGACGGTGACGCCATTTAAAGCTCGGTAGTCGATGCACATCCGCCAAGTTCCGTCCTTCTTACGTACAAGTAGCACCGGTCAGGAATAAGGGCTGCAACTTGGCCGAAATCACCCCTGTTTCAAGCATCTCCTTTACGATTTTTTCAATTTCATCTTTCTGGAGGTGAGGATATCGGTACGGTCGAGTGTTCGCTGGTGGCTTGCTCGGAAGGATTGGAATTCGATGGTCATGTTGCCGAGAAGGAGGAAGACCGTGCGGTTCAGCAAATATGTCGGCAAATTCAGTAAGCAATTGGGCAAGATTTTAATCTTCAATTTCTATTTTCTTCCCCTCTGGTTGCTGCTGGAGGTGCATCAAAAAGCCACCATTTACCTTGTGTAAAACTTTCTACATTCGTTGGGTCGAAACAGTGGTAACGTTGCTTCCGCGCTTCCCGCGTAGGATGATCTGTTTGCCCTTATAGTAGAATTTCATAATTAATTTAGAAAAGTTCCAAAAGACATCACCTAGTGTAGTCAGTCATTCTATACCAAGCACTACCTCATAGTCAGCGATTGGTAGGAGGAAGAAATCGGCGATAATTTCTGGGTCTTGCAGTAATAGTTTCACCTGCGGGCATCTTTGGTCGCACTTTAGGATTCTGCCGTCGGCAACCTTTACATCGAACTTGCTGCAACCTTCAATATGCAGTGCCATCCGAGCAGCAACCTTACTATTCAGGAAGTTATTAGTGCTACCCGTGTCGATGAGAACAGTGATCGGCTGTTGTTTGAGAAGGCCTCCAACTTTCATCGTTTGCGGATTTGAGTAGCCGGCTAGTGCGTGTACCATAATGTCGGCCGGTTGTGACTCTTCTTCCATATCTTCTTCTTCATGTTCAAGGCTCTCTTCTAGATGTTCAATGACCTCTTCTTCTACTAGTTCAATCATAAGAAGTCTACCTTTTTTACAGCGATGCTCGCGGCTCCACGGCTCGTCGCAATGCCAACATAACCCCTTCGCAGATCGCTCCCAAAGTTCTTCTCTTGTTAACATTTTCGGTGCAGGGACTTGGTTGATAGTAGGGGGGCTGAGGGCTTTAGTATTGTAGGTCGTGGAGTGATCCTAGTCCTCCGGGCTTCATGGTTCAATCGCTCCTCTTGAAGTCGTGCGAAAGAGATGGCTGCTATAAGCGTGTATGGTTGTCGCGCCTTAACTTCTCCCCGAATCTCCGCTTTAAGCCCTCAATAAAGGTCCCCAATAGTTGTTTTTCAGACCAATCACGAGTTTGATTAGATAATCTTTCAAACCTGGTTTGGTACTCCTGAATGGTGGAGGTTTGTCGGATCTTTGCTAGTTGTCCGTCAATGTTCTCGTAATAAGTTGGTCCTAAGCGGATCAGTAGTCTTTAAATTGTTGCCATGAAAGGGCTCCATAAGTGTGTTCAAACCAGTCAAACCATTGTATGGCATCCCCTTCAAGATGTATAGCTGCAATTTCCACCATGGATGCATCCGCAGTTTTATGGTACCGAAAATATCGCTCCGCGCGCGAGATCCAACCAATTGGGTCTCCTTCTTCCCATTTAGGGAAGTCCACTCTCATGCGCGAATAGTTGGGGTCGGTCATAGAACATCCCCTCTCTTGGAAGTCATCTCTTTGGGCATGATTTGATTGGTTAGAGTTCTCTCGTTGATGTGATTTCTTCAGGTTTGGTGGTTGGCCCAAACTGAATTCGGTAAGGAGAGTCTGAATCTTATCCTCCATTCGTGCCTCAAAGGCTTCAAATTTAGCATTGATTGCCTCATCAGATGCCATAGTATATGACTCCAAATCTGTGATGTTAAGATCTCTGCTCTGATGGATGGCAGTGGAAGGGCAGCGAGATGCCAAGAACGCTGCTTTGATACCAGGTGTTAGAACCTTGTAGATTCTAAACTTGGGGTTGATCTCTTTAGGGGATCGGCCTCCTTGGAACTCTATAGGGGTTCCTCCCTCCAAGTTGCTGCTCAAAGGCTGCAGAAAAGATTCATCTATTGCTTATGAAAAGAGGAGGAATACATGGCTATTTATAGGGCTTCTAAACCCTAACTCCTAATATGACTCCTACTTAAGACTCTTACTTCTAACCAACTCCTAATAGGACTCCTACTCAAGACTCCTATTCCCTTACAACTCCTAATTCTTTTCTAAGAAAAAACCTCTTACATGAATGTTCCTCTCAATTAGGACTCTCCTAACTAGAGTCCTAACATATTACTGTTATTTTCGAATCCCAATTTTTAATAAACGATCATAACATCCTATTAACAAGTTTAAAATTTGAAACGCATTTGCCAAAAGCTTTTAAACTATTGATGACATTCGTAAAACGGGTGTATATGTCAACAATGGTTTCTCTTGGCTTCATTTGAAAAAATTCAAAATCATGCAATAAAAGATTGACTTTAGACTCTTTAACTCTATTCGTGCTTTCGTGTGTGATTTCGAGAATATGCCAAATATCGAAAGTCATTTCGCACAAAGAAACCTGATTGAATTCATTTTTATCTAAAGCGCAAAATAGAGCATTTATAGCTCTAGCATTTAGAGAGAGCGTCTTTTTCTCCAAATCATTACAATGATTCATTAGAAAAGAAGACATTTGAAATATGTTTTTGACCATATTTTATAAATTTAAATTAATAAAAAGCAAAAAACTCTCATTCGAGTTTTCCAATATGTGTAGTTCGTCCCATTGAACAAGGGAGGACGAATGAGAGAGTGACCCTGTTGAAAGCCGAAAAGAGCTATTTCTCTTTGGTGTTAAACCAAATGAGAAATCATGAGGCTCTGATACCAACTATTAGGAAAAGAGTCGACACTAAGAGGAGGGGGGGTGAATTAGTGCAACAGTAAAATCATGTCGGTTTAAGAAAATATCTTATACGTTGAAAATTAATTTCGGAAACTTAACTTGAAACGCGTGTTCGTAAATGTATTGAAGGCTATAAGCAAGTAAACTAGTTTGCAGTAAAGTAAATGGCAACAATATAAATGCAAACCAGAGAACACGTCAATTTTATAATGGTTCGGTCATCGTGACCTACATCTACTCCGCCGATACCTCTTCCGTCGAGGCCACCATCATCCACTATCAGTCTTCCTTCAATAGGTGAAGACCAACCACCATTTACACCCCTCTTCTCCTTTTTACAGGTTTAGGAGACAACCTTTACAAGCATACACACTCCTCCTAAACAGAATTCTAGACTTAGACTAGAGGAGGAGATTACTGAAGTGATTACAACAGTGTTTCATCACTTTTAAACACTCTGTGCTTATATGTATTAACCAGGGATGAGATGGGTAATTATAGGCCTCAAGTTGATTCAAACATGGAGCCTAATAACATCTCATCTAGTGTTTCCTACGTTCGGGCGGTACCACTGCCTATGCTGGGTGGTACCACCGCTAGTGTCAGTTTGACACTAACATTGCACTAGGCAGTAGCACCGCATGACACTGGGCCACTGGCGGTACTATCGCCTAGCACTCTACTAGAGGCGGTACCACCTCCCAAACTAGCGATACCACCGCTAGACATAGTCTCGAAGATTGTACCACGACAGTGCTACTTTTTGGGTCATTTTTTGAGCCTTTCATTGGGCCCAACACAGTCCTTACATGAGCTCAACTAGCTCATCATTGGGTTGGCCAAAATACAATCTCAATTATGTGCTAACTACAAAATCTAAGATATACTTAAGCTAAACAAGTCTGTAAGTCTTGGTTTCTTCCGACGGGCTTCCGGCGATCTTCGAGCGAACTTCTAACGATCTCTCGGCAATGTTCCGGCGGACTCCCGGCAAGCTCCTGGACTTCACGATAATCTTTTTGGTGAGTTCCGACGAGCTTCTTTGGCAAGCTCTGAGACTTCTTGGCTGGTTCCTGTAGAACTTTCGACGAACGTCTGGACTTCCGATGAACTCTCGAACTCCCAATGAAATTGCGTTCTTAACTATGGGACTTGATTTTGCTTTATGCCTTGCTATCGTAGTTAATCATGCACATGTAAAAACACACTTCGATCTAGACAACTATTACTACTCATGAATCATATTGTCTGGAATGACATTGGTCCATTAACGCTTCGTTCGATTCTTTGACGCATCATCCTCTCTTGCGACCTATTGTCCAATCGACCAGTTGTGTAATATCCCTCACTTTTGAAAATTATTAATAAGAAATTATATGTAAATTTGAGGACCTATATGTAAATATAAAAAATTCAAGGACTAAACTGCTAAGTTGTAAAATGAAAAGAAAATAAAGAAAACCGAAAATTTCGGTTTTATCCCACCGCCTCCCACGCACTCTCTCTGTTTACAGAGAGAGCGGTGGGGCATGAGGAGAGAAGAAAGAAGAAGAAGAGGGAAAAGAAGAGAGGAGGAAGAGGGAGAAGAGAAGAAAAGAAGAAGAAGAAGAAGAAGAAGAGAGGGAAGATGGAGAGGAGAGAGAGAGGCAGCAGCAGCAGCTAGGGCTGCTGCACCTCTGTTTCCCGCAGGTGGAAACAGAGGAGAGGATGTGTGGGGCGTTGGGGAGGAGAAGGGAAGAAGAAAAAGAAGAAGAAGAAGAAGAGAGGAGGATAGCTGCGGCAAGGCTGCAGCGAGGAGGTGTGTGGCGTTGGGGAGGAAAAGGGAAGAGGAGAAGAAGAGAAGGAGAAGAAGAGGGAAAAGAGAGGGACGAGGGAGAGGAGCGAGAGGTGGCAACAGTTAGGGCTGCAGCACCTCTGTTTCCTGCAAGTGGAAACAGAGGAGAGGTGTGGGGCATCCGAAGAGGAGAAGAAGAAGAAGAAGAAGAAGAGAAGAAGAATAGGAAGCAGGAGAAGAGGTTATGATATCTCTGTTTCCTGTAGAGGAAACAGAGGAGAGGGTGTGTGTGACACCGGGGAAGAAGGGGAGGAAGAGAAGAAGAAGAGGAAGATGAGCAGGGGAGGAAGAAGAGGTTGCGGCCGTGGCTGTGGCCGCGACTGCAGCAGTTGCAGCGGGGAGAGAAGAAGAAGAAAGGAAGGAGAAGGAAGAGGAGAAGGGAAAGAAGTAGCTGCAGTTGCGGCAGTGGCAGCTGCAGCTGTGGCAGGGAAAGAGAAAAAGGAAAGAAAGAAGAAGAGAAAGGGAAGGAGAGGAAGAAGAGAGGAAGAGGAGAAGGGGCTGCGGCTACGGCGATGGCAGCTGCAGTTGGAAGAGAAGAAGGAGAGGAAGATGAGCAGGGGAGGAAGAAGAGGCTGCGGCCGTGGCTGAGGCTGCGACTGCAGCAGTGCAGCTGGGAAAGAAAAGAAAGGAAAGGGCGAAAAAGGGGCTGCGGAAGGGATTGCGGCCACAGCGGCAGTGACTGCGTATGCAGCAGCTGTGTCTGCGAAAGAAGAGGAGGAAGGAAGTAGTGCAGTGGAAGGGGCAGCGATTGTGGCAGCGACAGCGGTGGTGGCTGTGGCAGCTGCGTTTGGGAAAGAAAACGAAGGAATGAGAGTAAGAGAGAGTAGGTGACTATGCCTCTATGTTCTGCATGAGCTACAGTTGTGAAGGAAAAGTAGAAGGATTTGGGCTGACACTTTCTTTGGATCTTCGGATCAAAATCTTTGAAAGGCAAGTGTTCTGATCCTTTCTATTGCAAGCTTTCTAATCTTTTCTCTTGCAAGTGTTCTGATCCTTTCTATTGCAAGCTTTCTAATCTTTTCTCTTGCAAGTGTTCCTATCCTTCCTATTGCAAGCTTTCTAATCTTTCCTATTGCAAGTGTCCTGATCTTTCCTTACCGCAATTTTACCGCTACATTTGTTTTGAATATGAGGAACTTTGAATTGTTCTAGTCTTTCATTTGATATATCTCCTGTTTAGACGTAACGATTCAAATCTATGCAACTTCTGATATTCTGACCCTTCTACTTTGTTATGGCTATAACTTCATGTATTGACCTCTGATTTGGACAAAACTTATTTGATCAGAATATAGACTCATAAACCTTTCTTTTGATAGCTTATTTTAAGAATTCGGAGTAAGTTTGCCTGCCCAAACTTCTGTTTCAAATGAGCCTACAGATTCTGCAAAATAGGGATCGTAATTTCTGACCTTTTGTTACTGATTTGCCTATAAGTCGATGTTGGAAACTCCGATTTGTTCAAAGCTTATTTCATTGGAAACTAGACTCGTAGATCTTTCTTTGATATATGGGTTGAATGATTTAGAGTCCAAATGCCTGCCCAGTTTTCTGTTGAAACCGACCCTGTGAATTCTGTAAAAATTGAGATTTGTTCTTTGATCTTGGGTTACTAAATCTATTGTAACTCTTTGTTGGAAACTTCGATTCATACGAGACTTATTTTATCTGAAAATAAATTGAAATATCTTTCCAATGATATATTTCTGAGTAACTTGGAGCACGATTGATAGTTTGAATCATTTGTTCAATGTGCCTCTTGAATTCTGCTAGAAATCGAGCTTTGGTCGATTTCTCATATTCTGGTTTCATTTCTTTGGAAATTGACATTCTTTAGCTTTCTTATTCAATTGATCTTTATATTACTACTTTGAATTGTTGTATGCTCTTATCCTTAAAATTATTTGCACTCTTGAAAACTGTTGTGTAACGTTTATGCTATATCGTATTGACTTATATAAGCACATGTATAACCCATTGTTCCGCATTTACTTTCGATGTGTGCCTATTCTAGTTTTATTCCTTTGGATATCGAATTCATCTAACCTTCTTATTGAAATTGAGTTGTATGTGATTGCTTGGATTCCATATGTGCCATTGCTTTCAATTCCTTTCAAATCTGAATACAATTGTGAAAGATTATTGCTTGCATCGTATTGACTCATAAAGGCACATGTACGTTTTGTTGTTCCACGTGTGCTTCCGATATATGCTATTCGTTGTTCATACTGTCCTTTTTGTACTCTGGTGTTTGTGGGATTATCTGGACCTTTGCTAGAAATGGTAATGGGTATGTGCATAGAGCCTGAGATGCTCTGCCGGCCCCCCTTTGACTTCACCTAGACGTGGGTGGATGGAGCTCCCAGACGTGGGAGACTTCTGTCTGGTGGTCATTCAGAAATGGATGATTCACATTCTATCTATGGTCCCACTGCACCTTCTGTATGTTTGATATGATATCCAGAGCTTTGGTTATGTGTTTCTGTACATGCTTTGGATAAGAATGATATGAATGCAACGTCAAAGACGACGTTTGAGCTTCTGTTTGGTATTTGTTATTGATATGCTCCGAAATGTTCCATATGCCGTTGATATGCTCCGGAACATTTCATACGCCATTGACAAGCTCCGAAATGTTTCATTTGTTATTGATATGCTCCGAAACATTTCCTATGCCTTTGTTATGCTCCGAAATGTTTCATTTGCTATTGTTATGCTCCTAATGTTCCATTTGTCATTGATATGCTCCGGAACATTTCATACGCTATTGGTATGCTCCAATTACTCTATGCTCCATTTGCTATAAACTGATATGTTCTGAAATGTCCTATTTGCCATTGATATGCTCTGGAACATCTCGTACGCTATTGATATGCTCCAATTACTCTATGCTCCATTTGTTATGAACCAAATATGTTTTGAATGACATGACACATATGATTTTGTATCTAATGAGATGGTATCCTTGAGAATTCTTATATTATGCCTTGCATTATGATATCTTACTCGTTCGAAACCGTTCCTTCTATTCTGAATATGCTTTGTCACTTGCTGAGCTGTTTTTAGCTCACTCCGTTGTTATATAAATCTTTCAGGTCAGCTTGTCACTCTTTTAGATGTTTTGAATTGGGCTGAGGCAGTGAAGAGTTATTCAAAATTATGGGCAAGTCTTGTTGGTTATTATGTTATTGTTGTATAAGCATATTTTGTATGTAATGAAATGTTGTCGATGAATCAAAATGGATATACTGTGTACAGGTATTAGAAGATCTCTCTTATTTGGACTTTCAGAATGTTAAGTCTAGTTTATGATGATATGAACTTATGGTGAATAATTGGAGTTCTGATTGTATAATTTATTTAGCTTGTGGATTTATAAATGTTGTTCATGTTTGTCAAGTTTGGCTTGGGTTGCCATAAATATGAATTATCGAATGATGTGATATATGATTATAAAACTGCACAGGTTTTATAGATGTGAATTTGATAGAATGTTTTTTTAGTGTCCTCAAATGTTAGTTTGGATCCTGGATGGATTTGTGATGAAAATTTTAATATCATGGATATTTTTTGAGGGGCGTGACAAGTTGACCTCTGCACCTCCGATATCCTTGGAGCAATTTCTACTCTTCTTAGCATGATGCCCGAATCTATGGCCCGAAGCCTTTTGTCGATATGTCGACCGATCTTTTGGCTTGACGTCTAATTTTCTGATATGTTCCACAGGCCCAACATGATTCTTCCTGCTTTAATTATCTCATCATGATCGAAGCTTTATACCTTACTATCATAGTTAATCCTGCACATGTAAAAACACACTTCGATCTAGACAATTATTACTAAACATGAATCATGTTGTCCGGCATGTCCTTAGTCCAACGACACTTCGTCCGATTCTTCAATGCATCGTCCTCTCTTGCCGCCTATTAACTAATCAGCCAGTTGACCTCTACAACTCCGATACACTTGGTGCAATTTTTGCTCTTCTTAGCCCGATGCCTGAATCCATGGCTCGAAGCCTTCTGTTGATACGTCGACCGATCTTCTGGCTCGACGTCCAATCATCTGACATGTTCCACTGGCCCAACCTGATTCTTCGTGCTTTAATTGTCTCATCCTGATCGAAGAATCCTGCATTACTTAAAAATGCAGATCAATTCATAAACACATATTAATTGGTTTCATCATCAAAATTCGAGATGTTAGGATCGGAGCGGCACTAAGAGGGGGAGGGGGGGGGGTGAATTAGTGCAACGGTAAAGTATGATAAATTTCGACGATTTAAACACTTTCAGAAACTTCGTACTATAAAAGCAACATTTCGTTTGAAACTGTTTCGATTGTGTTTTAACTTGAAGGCAGTAAGCTATTGAAGGGGTTTGCAATAAGGTAATAGCAGGAAGTAAATGAAACCAGAGAAGATGGTAGTTTATAGTGGTTCGGTCAATCGTGACCTACATCCACTCCTCCGATTCCTCTTCCGTCGAGGCCACCGGCATCCACTAACGATCTTCTTTTACTAGGCGAAGATCAACCTCCTTCTTACACCCATCTTACAACCTCTTATAAGTGGTTCACCCCTTTCACAAAGATTTCAATGAAAAGAAAGGAGGTGAACACTCAAGCTATTGAAAACAAGACTTTTCCTAAAGCTTTTCTCAACTTCTAGCTTCTCAAAAGGTTATTCTCTCAACTGAGATTTGAGGGGTATTTATAGGACTCAAGAGAATTCAAATTTGGGCTCTAAAATTTGAATCTTCTTTGGTTCCCGATGCTAGCGGTGCCACCGCCTGTCAGTGGCGGTGCCATCGCCTGTCAGTTTCTGACATTGACCGTGGACTAGCGGTGCCACCGCCCAGCTCTTGGGTGCTGGGCGGTGCCACCGCCTGGCTCTCGGGTGCTGGGAGGTGCCATCGCCCAGCCCAGGCGGTGCCACCGCCTAGCTCTCGGGTGTTGGGTGGTGTAACCGCCCAGTCTGGTGGTGCCACCACCAGACCCTTCGGATCACTAGTTGGGCTTTAAATTTAGCCCAAACCAAGTCTAATTTTGGGCCCAATTGGCCCCTAACTAGGATATAGGATTATCTCTTAATCCTAATCCTAATTAATGTGCTAACTATGAATTTAAAGACATTTCCTAAGCTATTACAAAGTCCGCAAGTCAAGACTTCTTCCGGCGAGCTTCCGACGAACTTTCGGCGGTCTTCCGATAAACTTTCGAAAACCGTTCTGCGGACTCCCGGCAAGCTCCTAGACTTCACGATTTGATCTTGGTGAGTTCTAACAAGATTCTTTGGCAAGCTCCGATCTTTCTTGGTGAGCTCCGCGAACTTCCAACGAACCTTCCTGCGAGCTTCCGAAAAATCCTTCGGTAAGCTCCCTACTCATTCTTGGCTAGTTCCGGCAGCATTCCCGACGAACCTTCGGACTTCCGTCGAACTCTCAAACTCGCAACAAATCCTTTGCACTTGACTCTGACACTTTGTTTCGCTTTATGTCTTCATCGTTATCATAGTTAATCCTGCACACACAAGCCAAAACTCTACTCCGATCTCGACAATTATTACAACGCGAATTGACATTATATTGCCCGGCACGTCATTGGTTGGCGCTTCATCCGATTCTATAGTGGATCGTCCTTTCTTGCGGCTTGTTACCCAATTGGCGGTTGACCTCCGCAATCCCGATATCCTTAGCGCAATTCCGCTCTTGGCCCGATGCCCGACGTCCGAAGCCTTCTGCCATCCAATATCCTAACGTGATCTCCTCCGGCACAACGTTAATTCTTCCTGCGTTAACTGTCTAATCCTGATCGAGTAGACCTACATCACTCAAAATGCAGTTAAACATCTAAACACAATCAATTAGTTTCATCATCAAAATCCGAGATTCAACAATCTCCCCCTTTTTGATGATGACAACTAATTGATGACTAACGGAGTTAACCTTAACTCCCCGGAGTTTAACCAAACTCCCCCTATCAATATGCCATTGATAGAACACTTGGATTATCCCAAATCCAAGTAACATTCATCACTTGTTCTGATAAACATTTAAACCATCATGCAAATATCTAAAATATTCAATTTAATGCATGAAGTCATCAATGTACTTCTCCCCCTTTGTCATCGACAAAAAGGAGAAGTTCCTACTCTTATGTGTTTAGAGAAAAAAAAAAGTTTCATACATTGCATGAAAAACATAGTATCAAATTTTATCGTCATGCAATCTAGCAATTAAAGTTGTGTAAGTTTAGCATGTTTGCTTTTCTTGAGATAACAACTAATTGCTTCTCTTTAGACTACAGGCTAGCAATTTTCATGATATGCAAGTTGCAAGCTAGCAAATTTTTGCTTCCTTTGCAATGTTTGAGCTAGCAATTTTGCTTCCGTAACATATTTTGGATTTTGAGATAGGCAAGATAGCACATTTGCCTTTTTTTTTTGAGATAGCAACTCTTTTGAGATAGTGATCTTAGCAAATTTTACATCATGCAAGGTAGCAAATTTTTGTGATGTTCAAGATAATAAGTTCTTTCTTCTCTTTTGAGAAGTGCTATTTTCGCTTCCTTTACAAAGTACAAACTAGCAAAGTGTTTGAAAAAGTGAGCAAGTTTTGCAACATACAAGCTAGCAAAAATTTCGAAAGCAAATACAAGATAGCTTTCTTGTGTAAGCTCATGATTCTTGCTTCCTATTGCAATGTACAAGTTGCAAGTTTTGCCTCTTGTGATAGGCAAGATAGCACTTTTGCAAATTTTTTGTTTCTTAAGATAGGCAAGCTTGTGATGTTTAAGATAGCAAGATCTTTCTTCTCTTTTGAGAAGTGTCATTTTTGCTTTCTTAGCAAAATGCCAAACTACCAAGAGACAATGTTTTACATGAGGCAAGCAAACAATTTGGCAAGTGTTACATTTGCATCTTCTCTTTAGATGTGCAGGAAAGTAAATAATTTTTTATATTTTCTTAACATTTCAAGCTAGCAATTTTCGGTGATGTTCAAGATATCAATTTCTTCTCTTTTGAGAAGTGTAATTTTTTTTATTTTTTTCTTGAATTGTGCTAGCAATCTATCTCCCCCTTTGTCATTGTCAAAAAGAAGGGAGAACTCAATGGCTAAAAATTTCAACCATTCAACAAGCCAAATATGCAAAGAATTCATGAAAGATATCAATAAGGATCAATTCGTGAATACCAAAGATATGATTGATGGTTCATTAAAATTCTTCTTAATAAGTTCACGATCAAGATTCATATAATTCATAATAAAACAAATTGATGTACAATCATCACACAAGGCATACAAGACAAAGAAATCTTGTTATTTCTATATTATAAAATATATGATATTAAGGCTCATGATTCATTTGAAAAGATATAGCACAAAGAGCAACTTGAAATATTCTTATCAAGATCACATTTTAAAATATTCCAAGTATCAAGATATCAATATGACACTTCATTGAATTCTTAGAAATCAAAAGACAAGTTACACTTCATTTGAAGAATTCCTTTTTGATAAATGGAGGGAGTATAATGAACGATCTTGATTTATAAAGAACTTCATGTTATAATTATCAAGATCATGATTTTACTAATTATTTTCTTTAGCAAAGAATCACAAAAACACTTTATTTTTGCATAATAAATCTCATTGTATTATGATTTATAAATTCTTTCTCTACACATGAATCATAGGAGATATAATAGCAATGATATCATGATTCATTTGGTAATAAATAGCAAGGAGAACAATTTGTTTCATGCATAAGAAATCTCAATAAGATCACATTTCACAAGAAATTTCAAGTATCAAATATCAAGTAATCATCATGTTTCTTCTTAAGTCAAGAAGTCGAGGGAAAGTTCATGATTCGGATAAAACCAAATTTCATTCAAGTTAATTAAAAAAAATCATAATCAAATTATCATTTTTGAGATTCATAACATGAATAACATTATTACTATTTCATTAAAATCAATTTCCAGATTCACACAATATCATGAAATCATTAATCTCGATAAGATGGGAAAAGCATTTTCAACTCATTCATAATTCAAGTGATTTACAAGATATCATAAATGAATTTATCACTTGTATTTCATCAAAATCGAGAACTCTAGAGATAGAAAATGATTGAAGCATTTAATATGATTGAAGCATGATTCATATTTAAAATGTATCTTATGTCGTAAATACGAATTAAGAATTTGTCAAATCTGAAATCATCCTCAAAATTACATTCAATAAATTCATACATGACAAGCATAGATTTATTGAAAAATCAATAAGATAGAGGATTACTTTTTATTTTTATAAATTTCTATTTATGTGATTTGCTTCTTATGAGTATGCCTTTGCCTTTTTTTTTTTTTTTTAAATGTCAACATTCAAGATAGAAGGGTAAATTTTGTAAAATAAATTATCCAGCATGATTCCATGATAACATCCTTTTAATATCTTGATATTCATTATAAGTATGATTTCAAAAAGTATGTTCAAGAGAAATCATTAAGACCAAATGCATGATACACTCATTTATTTTCAAAATATTCATCATGTTTATTTTTATGAGATTCATAAGATTGGTAAAATAAATTCATTAATCTCAATAGGATATAAAATTCATTTCTATTTCATACAATTGATTTCATGTGACGGTATTCAAGTTTATTTGTGAAAACATGTATCATCATTTAAAATCAAAACATAAGTTTTGTCATTAAGCCGTCAAGACCAAACACATCAAAAATGATATCACATCTATCATCAAAAGACTATCAAGAAATTCATACAAAGATGTACATGCACTATGTCATCTTAATATGTCATGAGAATGTCATCTTAATTCATCATAAAAATGATTAAACCAAAAACATATTAATCCAATTGTTAATTTAAAATGAGAGTTTCAAATCAATATTTACTTCAAATACTCATGCATGACATAAAATCATCAAGATACACATGCATAGATTAATCCTAAGCATTATCACATATCATATAGTTATCATCCTTAATGTTGCATACATCATTCAACATTTCAAAACATAACATGTATGAAACCATAGCAATATAGTTTTCATGATTAAATTTTTAATTTTTCAAAGATGCTAAAAATAAAAACAATTTTTTATTTCCTATTCCTACTATTTAAATTAAGCACTCATGAAAAACTTCAAGTAATTTCAAATTAATTCAAGAGAGTTGAGTTACTTACCTTGTAGTCGAAGCCCGTCAAAGCCCAATTCGCCGTTTCACCTTTGGAAGTTCTTGATTCATCCTTGGTTGCTTCCTTTTTTTTGGCCTCTTTCTTCGTTCAAGTTTATTGTCTATTTTAGATTTTTGTTTAATAAACTTATTAAGATTTAGTGTTTGAAGTTCAAGTTCATCATTGTCCTCGTCACTTGAGTCATCGCTCAAGTGGTATTCATTTGTCCGGAGTTCCAAATCCTTCATATTCTTTGGAACGTGGTTCAAGTGTTGATTGTGTTCATCATGTGCATTGCACACCATTTCATATGTCATCAATGAGCCGATAAGTTCTTCAAGTGGAAAAATATTTAAATCTTTTGTTTCTTGTATTGTCGTTACTTTTGATTCCCAAGCTTTAGAAAGTGATCGTGAAACTTTACTAACAAGTTCCAAATTTGAGAAACATTTGCCAAGAGCTTGTAAACCATTGACGACATTCGTAAAACGGGTGTACATGTCAACAATGGTTTCGCTCGGCTTCATTCGAAAAAGCTCGAAATTATGCATTGAAACGTTAACTTTCGAGTCTTTGACTCTACTAGTTCCCTCGTGCGTGATTTCAAGTGTTCGCCAAATATCAAAAGCCGTTTTGCATGTTGAAATCCGATTAAACTAATTTTTGTCCAAAGCACAAAATAAGGCATTCATAGCCTTTGCGTTTAAAGAAAAATACTGCTTCTTCAAATTCGACCATTCGTTCATCGGTTTAGAGGGAAGTTGAAAACCGTTTTCAATGATATTCCATAAATCCAAATTCATAGAAATCAAGAAAACTCTCATTCGAGTTTTCCAATAAGTGTAGTCCAATCCGTTAAACAACGGTGGACGAAAAACCGATAAGCCCTCTTGAAAGCCATGAAGAGCCATTTCTCTCGGGTGTAAATCCGAAATGAGAAATACCTGGCTCTGATACCAATTGTTAGGATCAGAGCGGCACTAAGAGGGGGGGGGGGGGGGGGGGTGAATTAGTGCAACAATGAAGTATGATAAACTTTCGACGATTTAAACACTTTCGGAAACTTCGTACTATAAAAGCAACGTTTCGTTTGAAACCGTTTCGATTGTGTTTTAACTTGAAGGCAGTAAGCTATTGAAGGGGTTTGCAGTAAGGTAATAGCAGGAAGTAAATGCAAACCAGAGAAGATGGTAGTTTATAGTGGTTCGGTCAATCGTGACCTACATTCACTCCTCCGATTCCTCTTCCGTCGAGGCCACCGGCATCCACTAACGATCTTCCTTTACTAGGCGAAGATCAACCTCCTTCTTACACCCGTCTTACAACCTCTTACAAGTGGTTCACCCCTTTTACAAAGATTTCAATGAAAAGAAAGGAGGTGAACACTCAAGCTATTGAAAACAAGACTTTTCCTAAAGCTTTTCTCAACTTCTAGCTTCTCAAAAGGTTATTCTCTCAGCTGAAATTTGAGGGGTATTTATAGGCCTCAAGAGGATTCAAATTTGGGCTCCAAAATTTAAATCTTCTTTGGTTCCCGATGCTAGCGGTGCCCCCGCCTGTTAGTGGCGGTGCCACCGCCTGTCAGTTTCTGACACTGACCGTGGACTGGCGGTGCCACCGCCCAGCCAAACGGTGCCACCGCCAGACCCTTCGGTTCACTGGTTGGGCTTTAAATTTAGCCCAAACCAAGTCTAATTTTCGGCCTAGTTGGTCCCTAACTAGGATATAGGATTATCTCTTAATCATAATCCTAATTAATGTACTAACTATAAATTTAAAGACATTTCCTAAGCTATTACAAAGTCCGCAAGTCAAGACTTCTTCCGGCGAGCTTCTGGCGAACTTTCGGCGGTCTTCCGATAAACTCTCGAAAATCGTTCTGCGGACTCCCGGCAAAGCTCCTAGACTTCACGATTTGATCTTGGTGAGTTCTAACGAGCTTCTTCGGCAAGCTCCGATCTTTCTCGGCGAGCTCCATGAACTTCCAACGAACCTTCCGGCGAGCTTCCGAAAAATCCTTCGGCAAGCTCCCTACTCATTTTTGGCTAGTTCCGGCAGCATTCCCGACGAACCTTCGGACTTCCGTTGAACTCTCGAACTCGCAACAAATCCTTTGCACTTGACTCCGACACTTTGTTTCGCTTTATGTCTTCATCGTTATCATAGTTAATCCTACACACAAGCTAAAACTCTACTCCGATCTAGACAATTATTACAACGCGAATTGACATTCTGTTGCCCGGCACGTCATTGGTTGGCGCTTCGTCCGATTCTTCAGTGCATCGTCCTTTCTTGTGGCTTGTTACCCAATTGGCGGTTGACCTCCACAATCCCGATATCCTTAGCGCAATTTCGCTCTTGGCCCGATGCCCGACGTTCGAAGCCTTCTGCCATCCAATATCCTAACGTGATCTCCTTTGGCGCAATGTCAATTCTTCCTGCGTTAACAGTCTAATCCTGATCGAGTAGACCTGCATCACTCAAAATGCAGTTAAACATCTAAACATAATCAATTAGTTTCATCATCAAAATCCGAGATTCAACACGAGATTCAATAGTCTCCCCCTTTTTTATGATAACAACCAATTGATGACGGAGTTTAAATAAACTCCCGGAGTTTAAACAAACTCCCTCTATCAATATGTCATATTGATAGAGACTCTTGGATTCAAAAATCCAAGCAATATGTTATCATAAACTTATGCATAACATCATACTTCTCCCCCTTTGTCATCAACAAAAAGGAGAAGTGCAACTAGCAAGTGTTTTTAAACATCAAAGTTCAAATCATTGCATAATAAATCTCAAGTTTTATCATCATTGCAAGCCAGCAAAAATTTTGAGTTTTACATCATATAAGCTAGCAATATTTAAGATGTTCAAAAAGGCATCTTTTGCTTCTTGAAATATACAAGTTAGCAATCTTTGCTTCCCTTTTGAGATAAGCAAGTTAACATGTTTTTGCATCTTCTTGACTTGTGCAAGTTTCATGATGTGTATGTTAGAAATTCTTTCTCCCCCTTTGTCATTGGCAAAAAGAGAGGAATAACAAAACAATGGTGCAATTCATCAATGTTTAAATTATGACAAAAATAAAGTGTCATTCTTATTTCAATATGTCATAATTGAGATAAACCTTAAATTTAAATTTAATTCAAGTCAATGTAATTTTAATCATGATTCTCATACATGATATGCAATACATCAAATACATCATCATAACAAAATCATAAGTATTGCATGCATCATTTTTGAATAAGCTAGCAACTTTGCTTCCTAGAAAGTTTTTCTCCTTGTAATTTGTGGGCTAGCAAATTTTACACATAAAAGTTGGCAAATTTTTTTACATCTTTTGGGATGAGCAAGCTTTTTACTTCTACTTGAAGTATGCAAGCTAGCAAAATTTCTATCATTTTAGAGCATCAAAACAATATCATGAGTATTCCATGCATTCATATCATCAATGTTCCAATCATTATTTCAATCATAAAAAATGAAAGATCAAGTCTAAAATTCGAGAAATCAAGAGAAACCATGATCCATTTTAACAAATCTCCTCTTAAATAATTAACGAAAAGAACTCTTAGGAGATCATGATATAGATAAAATTCATTTAATTTTGTAGGAGAACAAGACCTCAATTCATGCATATAAAATATTATGATTCACATAGAAAATCTCTTCTTTAGTAAAATACCAAGAAAAATCGTAGGAGTACAAATAAGAGATCTTGATTAAAAAAAATATCTCAAGTAATTCCAATAAACCAAGATCATGATTTTGATAAAACTTATTCAAATTCATATCATCAAAATTATCAACATCTTTTCAAGACAATTCAATGAAGACAACAAAAATAGATTCTTATGAGAACTCGATTCATGCATAATGTATTAATTTTTCATGAATGTCATAAAACATGATTTATTTCAACAAATCTCTTCTTTTATAAGTGGATAAAAGAAACATATGAGATCTTGATTTATGCATAAGAAATCTCAAGTTATAAATTTTGAAAGCTCAAGATAAAGCTCATTTAAATTCAAATCATTAAATCAAGATCATTTTCAAGAGATTACATAAGATGGATTCATCACTAAGAATCACTTGTTGAAAAATTGAAAAGCTTTAGAGGTATATTCAAGAAAAATATGCATTCCCCGTTTTTGTTTTAATCTAAGTGATTTGATTTCAAACATGCATGTCTTTGTCTTTTTATGCCAAACAAAAATATGTATCATGTTTAAAATCAAAAGTGCAAGATTTATTACGACACAAATCAATATGGCATAAATAACCCAAAAATCATCATTACTTTAAATCATCATACATAATTTCAGAAGATAAATTTATTAAGCATGATCATTATGCATCATTATATTATTTCATCAAGCATGATTTCATAAAGCGTTTTCAATAATACGGAAATCATTATGATTCACATTATTATTAAAACATCTAGCATGATTTAAGTCTAACATTTTTGTTCCTTTATCATAACACATGTAATTTTCATGATTATTTTCAAAATTACTAAATATTTATGATTCCTAATTTTTTATATTTTATTTATTAAACATGTAATTTTTTTTAAAAAAATAAAATTTTAAATTAAAAATAACTCATGAAAAGCATCGTGTAATTTCAAAATAAACTAAGGGCATTTTGATTATCTCATCGTCGAAAGCCGTTAAGGTGTAGTTTGCCACCTCGCCTTTGTTGATTTTCTCATCATCTTCGGAGGAGCTCGATTGATCCCAATTTGTGTTCTTTTTAAGTTTATTTTTATTTTTTGATTGATGTTTGTGAACTTTTTAAATTTCTTGAGGAGTTCAAGTTCACCATCACTTGAGCTTATGCTCGAGTGGTCTTCGATTATTCTAAGTCCGAAATCCTTCCTATTCTTTAGAATATTGTTCTCAAGTTCGTTTTGTAACACATGTGTCATAAAACTCATTTCATAGGTCATTAAAGACCCAATTAGTTCTTCGAGTGGAAAATGATTCAAGTTCTTTGATTCTTGTATAGCCGTTATTTTTTAATCCCAATTTTTAGAAAGCGATAGTAAAATCTTATTAACGAGTTCAAAATTTGAAAAGCATTTGCTAAGAGCTTTTAAACTATTGATGACATCTGTAAAATGGGTGTATATGTCAACAATGGTTTCGCTTGGCTTCATTCGAAAAAGTTCAAACTCATGTAATAAAAGATTGACTTTTGACTCTTTAACTCTATTCGTGCCTTTTTGTGTGATTTCGAGAATATGCTAAATATTGAAAGCCGTTTCATATAAAGAAACCCGATTAAACTCATTTTTATCTAAGGCACAAAATAGAGCATTCATAGCTCTAGCATTTAGAGAGAATGTCTTCTTCTCCAAATCATTCTAATTGTTCATTAGAAGAGAAGACATTTGAAATATATTTTCGACTATATTCTATAAATTTAAATCAATAGAAAGTAATAAAACTCTCATTCGAGTTTTCTAATAGGTGTAGTCCGTCCCATTGAATAAGAGAGGACGAATGAGAGAGTGACCTTCTTGAAAGCCAAAAAGAGCCATTTCTCTTGGGTGTTAAACCAAATGAGAAATCACGAAGCTCTGATACCAACTATTAGGAAAAGAGTTAGCACTAGGGGGGAAGGGGGGGGGGGGGGGGGGGTGAAAATTAGTGCAACGGTAAAATCACGTTGGTATTAGAAAATCTCGTATGTTGAAAACTGATTTTGGAAACTTAACATGAAACGCGTGTTCGTAAATGTACTGAAGGCTGTAAGCAAGTAAAATTTTTTGTAGTAAAGTAAATGGCAACAATATAAATGCAAACCAGAGAACACACCAATTTTATAGTGTTTTGATCGTCATGACCTACATCCACTCTAATGATTCCTCTTCCGTCGAGGCCACCGACATCCATTATCAGTCTTCCTTTAATAGGCAAAGACTAACCACCTTTTACACCCTCTTCTCCTTTTTACAAGTTTAGGAGATAACCTTTATAAGCACACACACACTCCTAAACAAAACTAGGGATTACTCAAGTGATTGCATCAACGTTTCTTCACTTTTAAACTCTTTGTACTTGTATGTATTAACTAGGGATGAGAGGGATATTTATAGGCCTCAAGTTGATTCAAACTAGGAGCTTAAAAATATCTCATCCCAGATTTCCTAGGTCTGAGCAGTACCACCACCTTGTTAGGATCAAGAGCACTAAGAGGGGGGGGTAGTGAATTAGTGCAGCGGAAAACTTTCGACGATTTGAAACAATATTCGTATGTTGAA
Source organism: Musa acuminata AAA Group (assembly GCF_036884655.1). NCBI lineage: Eukaryota > Viridiplantae > Streptophyta > Magnoliopsida > Zingiberales > Musaceae > Musa > Musa acuminata. The sequence goes on along the minus strand of NC_088339.1, from coordinate 6,372,887 downwards.
ATCCGATTCTGACGTAAAAGTCATTTCATGCAGATAATAACTTTGAAAGCTTATAGAAATGTATTTGAAGTAAAGTAAGGAAGGTAGTTTGCAGTTAAGATAAATAGCACAAAGGAAATGCAAACCAGATTTTAGAGTGGTTCTGTCAAACGTGTCCTACATCCACTTTCGGCTTCCTCCTCCGATGAGGTCACCGGCATCTACTAGAGGCCTTCCTTCAATAGGCGAAGGCCAACCACCCTTTAACAGTTTCACTCCTTTTGACGGGCTTAGGAGATAACCCTTATAGAATTTTCACTCCTCTCTTGAATGATCAAAACTTGGAAGAAAAGAGGGAGAACTTTTGGCCTTTACAATACTTTTGAGCTCTAAAATCACAGAGTAAGATCAAACTTTCAGTCTTCCTTTCAAACTTTCAGTCTTCCTTTCTTGATATCTTAACATAATACAAACATTTCAAGTATTTAGCAATCATAGCATTTCATCACATGACAAGATATCAATTTGTAGAATTGCAATGTAAACTCTAGATATCTTAACATAGTGTAAATATGACAATAACATAGTGCAAATATGGCAATCATAGCAATTCTATCACCAATTTATCATATATTTCGATGCAAGCTTTTGATATCTTAACATAATTCAAATTCAAATATAGCACTCATAACATCAATTCATATAGCATTAAATTCAAATATGACACTCATAGCATCAATTCATATATTTCTCATTCAAATATGGCACTCATAGTATCAATTCATATATTTCTCCCCCTTTGTCATCAACAAAAAGGAGAACGATATAAGCAAACTTTAAGCATAAGTGCGATAATGATTCAAACATCTCAAGGATACCAAATAAACAAACATCTCAAGGAAAACATGATATGGAGATAGCTTTCATTACTTCTTCCTTTTTATTTGTTATTATCTTTTTGCATGAAGGAGGAAAGCCATTTGTGAGCTTACTTGAATGAAGTTAAAATTGATAAGATATTAAAGCACGCTTTATTTTTACAAGAATCAAGATATGTGTGTGAATCAAATCCTTGCACGTAAAACTATTTCTTAAAAGATATAAGAAGGAAACATCAAATCCATTTCTCGAAAGATATTTTTCACATGATAAGTCTATGAGAGATGCATTTGCTAGTTGATTCTATATTTCAAAAATCAATGATGTGAATCAAACTCAATATGACATATGTTTATTAAGTTTGGTAGAGAATAATGTATTGAGAAAATCTGATTGTTAGGATCAAGAAGATCCGAAAATAAAATTTAACACTTTCATGCATTCGGACAAGGTTTTGCTATAGATTTTCAAATTCAATCATGAAGATAAAACATGCTTATTATCATGAAATTTTTTGTATCCAAAACACATAATTTCCAACATGTAATTAAGGCATGTAATTGTATAAAATCATCATGGCAATTAAGTGATTTGATCATTAAATCAAGAAAGTCCGAAAAATAATCTTAACAAGTTCATGTATTCGAACACATTAACATTCCTAATTCTTTTATAATGAAATCAAATTGTTCTTCACTTAGAGGTTTTGGAAAAATACCAGCTAGTTGATGCTTAGTATCAATGAACTCTATGATTACATCATGATTAGTAACATGATCTCATATAAAGTGATGTCTAATATCAATATGTTTTGTTCTTGAGTGTTGAATGAGATTCTTTGTTAAACATATTGCACTTGTGTTATCACATTTAATGAGAATATTTTTAAGATGGACTTTGTAATCTTCTAAGGTGTTTTTCATCCACACAGCTTGTGCACAGTATGCACTAGCTGCAATATACTTAGCTTCGGTTGTTGATAGTGCAACCGAGTTTTATTTCTTAGATGACTAGGAAACAAAGAAATGTCCCAAAAATTGACATGTTCCTGATGTGCTTTTTCTATCTAGTCTATACCCAGCAAAATCCGCATCAGCATAAGCAATTAACTCAAAATTCTCGGATTTTAGATACCATAATCCTAGATTTGTGGTAACTTTAAGTTATCTAAGTATTCTTTTAACCGCTTTGAGATGAGATATCTTTGGGTTCGATTGAAACCTAGTACAAAGTCCTACACTGAACATGATATCTGGTCTAGTTGCAGTGAGATAAAGTAAACTTCCTATCATACCCCTATAGGTTTTTTGATCGAAGCTTTCTCCACTTTCATCAACTTCTAACTTAGTAGAGGTGCTCATAGGAGTGTTAATAGCTTTTGAGCTATCCATATTAAATCTTTTCAGTAGATCTAAAGCATATTTAGTTTGACTAATAAATATGTCATTACTTAGTTGCTTAATTTGTAAGCCTAAGAAAAGGGTTAATTCTCCCATCAAACTCATTTCAAATTCGAGACTCATGGTTTTAGCAAAAGATTCACAAAGAGATTCATTCGTAGAACCGAAGAGAATATCATCAACATAATCTAAATAATGAGAAAATTATTTTCAAAATTCTTGATAAACAATGTAGTATCGACCTTGCCTGTTGTGAAATTATTTTCAATAAGAAAAGAACTAAGTCTCTCGTACCAAGCCCTTGGGGCTTTTTTTAAACCATAGAGAGCTTTAGTTAATTTAAACACATGATTAGGGAGGCTATTATTTTCAAATTCGGGAGGTTGTTCAACATAAACTTCTTCAAAAATAAAGCCATTATGAAAATCGCATTTAACATCCATTTGAAACAACTTAAAATTGTTATTACTAGCATAGGTAAGGAGTATCCTTATGGCTTCTAATCGAGCCATAGGAGTGAAGGTTTCTTCGTAATCGATACCTTCTTCTTGGTTGAAACCTTTGGCCACTAATCTAACCTTGTTTCTAACCACGAGACCATATTCATCTTGCTTATTTCTAAAGACCCATTTAGTACCAATAACTAAATGGTCATTTGGTCTAGCAACAAGCTTCCACACCTCATTTCTCTCGAATTGATTTAACTCATCTTGCATTGTGATAATTCATGAATCATCTTTCATGGCTTCGTCAATACATTTAGGTTCAATTTGAGAGAGAAAAGCGACGTTGGCACAAAAATTTTTAAGAGAAGAACATGTTTGAATGTTAGGACGCTAGCTAGGAGAGTCCTAATTGAAAGGGACATTCATGTAGGAGGTTTTTTCTTAGAGAAGAATTAGGAGTTATAAGGGAATAGGAGTCTTCAGTAGGAGTCCTATTAGGAGTTGGTTAGAAGTCCCTTTCAATTAGGAAACTTCGTACTATTAGGAGCCGCACTTTCGGAAACTTCGTACGATAAAAGCAACGTTTTCATTTGAAACCATTTCGATTGCATTCTAACTTGAAGGGATGAGTAAGACGGAGATAGAGAAGTAGAGCATTAAAGTGCAAATGGTTTGCAGTAATATAAATGACAATAAGTAAATGCAAACCAATGATCACGCCGATTTTACAGTGGTTCGGTCAAATGACTTACATCCACTTGCGAGGCCCCTCTTCGATGAGGCTCCCACCTTTCACTAGCAAATCTCTTGAAGGGGAAGGGTAAATACCCCTCTTACAACTTTTTACAAGCGGTTCACTCTCTTACAGATTTTCAGCAAGAAAGAAGGAGGTGAACACTAGCAAATTGAAAACAAGACTAGCAAAGACTTTTCTAAGATCTTTCTCTCAATCAATTGCTTCTCAAAAAGTTGTGTTCTCAGCTGAGATATGAGGGGTATTTATAGGCCTCAAGAGGATTCAAATTTGGGCTCCAAAATTTGAATCTTCTTTGGTTCCCGATGTTGGCGGTGCCACCGCCTGTCAGTTTCTGACACTGATCGTGGACTAGCGGTGCCATCGCCCAGCCAAATGGTGCCACCGCCCAGCTCTCGGGTGCTGGGCGGTGCAATCGCCCAGTCTGGCGGTGCCACCGCCGGACCCTTCGGTTCATTGGTTGGGCTTCAAATTTAGCCCAAACCAAGTCTAATTTTGGGCCCAGTTGGCCCCTAACCAGGATATAGGATTATCTCTTAATCCTAATCCTAATTACAAGTGAACTACATAACAAAAAAAACATCCTAAGCAAGTTTTCAACCGCGAACGTTGAGTCTTATTTCGGCGAGCTTTCCGACGAACTTCTTCCGACGGACTCCCAGTAAGCTCCCGATCTTGTGATGACTTTAATGAGTAGCCGAGCCTTCTCGGTGATCTCTGTGAACCTCCGACGATCTCTTCGGCAAACTTCTGAAAATTCCGATAGGTTCCCAATTTCTTCTCGGTTGGTTCCGGCAGCATCTCCGACGATTCTTCGGACTTTTAAACGTCCATCGAACTTGACTCCGGTATTCTTGCTTTGTATTTTCTGGTTATCATAGTTAATCCTGCACACTTAACTTAATAATATGGATTAGATCAATTAACCCATCAATTGATTTTATCATCAAAATCCGAGATTCAATAGATCAAACAAACAGTGCTATGCGGCTGAAATTCTGCAATGTATCTTTTGTTGTAGAGATAAAAACTTTGTGACGAAAAGTTTATACAGCAATATAGGAACAAGTTTTTTTTTTTTGGATTTTCGGATAGGGATAACTAAATTGCAGCAGCTTTTATCGTACCATAAAACTGCGGATGCATCCATGGTGAAAATTATAACTATACATCTTGAAGGGGATGCCATACAATGGTTTGACTGGTTTGAACATACTTATGGAGTCCTTTCATAGCTACAATTCAAAGAAGGACTACTGATCCGCTTCGGATCAACTTATTACGAGAACATTGACGGACAACTAGCAAAGATCCGACAAACCTCCACCATTCAGGAGTATCAAACCAGGTTTGAAAGGTTATCTAATCAAACTCATGATTGGTCTGAAAAACAGTTATTGGGGACCTTTATTGAGGGCTTAAAGCCGGAGATCCGGGGAGAAGTTAAGGCATGACAACCATACACGCTTATGGCAGCCATCTCTTTCGCACGACTTTAAGAGGAGCGATTAAACAATGAAGCCCGGAGGACAAGGATCACTCCACGACCTACAATACTAAAGCCCTCAGCCCCCCCTACTATCAACCGAGTCCCTGTACCGAAAAGGTTAACAAGAGAAGAACTTCGGGAGCGATCTGCGAAGGGGTTATGTTGGCATTGCGATGAGTCGTGGAGCCGCGAGCATCGCTGTAAAAAAGGTAAACTTCTTATGATTGAACCAGTAGAAGAAGAGGTCATTGAACATCTAGAAGAGAGCTTTGAACATGAAGAAGAAGATATGGAAGAAGAGCCACAGCCGACCGACATTACGGTACACGCACTAGCCGGCTACTCAAACCCACAAACGATGAAAGTTGGAGGCCTTCTCAAACAACAGTTGATCACTGTTCTCATCGACACGGGTAGCACTAATAACTTCCTGAATAGTAAGGTTGCTGCTCGGATGGCACTGCATATTGAAGGTTGCAGTAAGTTCGATGTAAAGGTTGCCGACGGCAGAATCCTAAAGTGCGACCAAAGATGCCTGCAGGTGAAACTATTACTTCAAGACTAAGAAATTATCACCGATTTCTTCCTCCTACCAATTGATGACTATGAGGCAGTGCTTGGTATAGAATGGCTGACTACACTAGGTGATGTCTCTTGGAACTTTTCTAAATTAATTATGAAATTATACTGTAAGAGCAAACAGATCATCCTACGCGGGAAGCGCGGAAGCAACGTTACCACTGTTTCGACCCAATGAATGGAGAAAGTTTTGCATAAGGTAAATGGTGGCTTTTTAATGCATCTCCAGCCACAACCAAAAGAGAAGAAAATAGAAATTGAAGATCAAAATCTTGCCCAATTGCTAAATGAATTTGCCAATATATTTGCTAAACCGCGCGGTCTTCCTCCTCGGCAACATGACCATCGAATTCCAATCCTTCCGGGCAAGCCACCAGCGAACACTCGATCGTACTGATATCCTCACCTCCAAAAAGATGAAATTGAAAAGATCATAAAGGAGATGCTTGAAACAGGGGTGATTCGGCCAAGTTGCAGCCCCTATTCCTCACCGGTGCTACTTGTACGCAAGAAGGACGGAACTTGGCGGATGTGCATCGACTAACGAGCTTTAAATGGAATCACCGTCAAGGACAAGTACCCAATACCAATGGTGGGTGAACTTCTTGATGAATTGAAAGGAGCTCGAGTCTTCACGAAGTTGGACCTCCGATCCGGTCACCACCAAATTCGGGTATGTGACGATAACATTCCAAAAACTGCATTTCGCACACATGATGGCCATTATGAATTCTTGGTAATGCCTTTTGGACTCACTAATGCTCCTTCAACCTTTCAAAGTCTCATGAACGATATTTTTCGAAGCTTTCTTCGTAAATTTGTGCTGGTATTTTTCGATGATATTCTCGTTTATAGCCCTTCTCTTGAGACTCACTTTCAGCATTTACGGATTGTTTTGACGATCCTTCGGGAGAATACTTTTTTTGTTAAGCAACCAAAGTGCAGCTTTCTCCATCAAAAAGTAGAGTACCTTGGGCATATAATATCAGAAGAAGGAGTGGCGGTAGACCCAACAAAAATTGAGGCAATGCAAGGCTGGCCGAAACCTACAAACGTGAAATTACTACGGGGGTTCCTTGGACTAACGGACTACTACCAAAAATTTGTTAAGGACTGTGGGAAGATCAGTGCACCACTCACTTCTTTACTGAAAAAAGATGCTTTCCAATGGTTGGACAAAGCCTCTGCTGCCTTCGATAAACTTAAAGCAACCATGACAACGACGCCGGTGCTTGCGCTACCAGATTTCAATTTACCCTTCATCATTGAGGCCGACGCATCTGGAGTCGGAATTGGAGTTGTTCTCATGCAAAATGGTCGACCACTCGCATACACTAGCAAGGCATTATCTCCCTCCCATCAAAACATGTCAGTATATGATAAGGAGATGCTCGCCATTGTACACGTAGTAACGAGGTGGAGCCCCTACCTGATCGGCCGGCGATTTCAAATTAAAACTGACCATAAAAGCCTCAAGTACTTTTTGGAGCAAAAGATATCATTCCCTAAGCAGCAAAAATGGGTAACCAAACTTCTTGGATTTGATTATGAAATTATTTACAAAAAGGGGAAAGAAAACGTTGTTACAGATGCACTCTCACGGCTACCTGAACAAGCTAAGGTTTCAGCCATCTCCATTCCTACCACCGGTCTCCTCGAGGACATTAGGGAAGAATGGAAGAAGGATCCAGAGATCAGCAATATCATAAAAAAATTGCAGGAGGATCCAAGTGCAATAGCCCACTACACTTGGGATTCGAGGGATCTACGCTACAAAGGTCACATTGTGCTTATACCTGACTCCCCTTGCATCACAATCATCTTGCATGAAATGCACTCCATACCTTCAACAGGGCACTCTAGATTCCTAAGAACCTACAAAAGAGTGAAGCAAAATTTTTATTAGAGAGGGATGAAAAAAATTATTGCAGAATATGTGGCACAATGTGATGCATGTCAATAGCACAAGGGTGAAACTGTGACAAATCCAGGGAAGCTACAACCACTACCCATACCAGACTCAGTATGGACTGACATCTCCATGGACTTCATTGAAGGGCTGCCATCTTCCAAAGGTAAAAGCACGATTCTCGTGGTGGTTGATCGACTTACGAAATATGCTCATTTTTGTGCTGTGAGAAATCCCTACACTACTGCTAGTATTGCCCAGATTTTCATAGAAAATATTGTTAAACTCCATGGGATGCCAAGGTCCATCGTAAGTGATCGTGACAGGATCTTCACTAGTAAATTTTGGACCAAGTTATTTCAATTACAAGGCACCAAACTCAAGATGAGCACAGCGTATCATCCACAAACTAACGGCCAAACAAAGGTGGTAAATAGGTGCTTAGAGACGTACCTCCGGTGTTTCGCTAGCGACCGACCAAAAGAGTGGGTGAAATGGCTTCCCTTGGCCGAATGGTGGTATAATACTACATATCATTTATCTACAAAATGTGCCCCTTATGAAGCATTGTATGGTCGACCAGCCCCTGTGATTCCAAAGTATATAATTGGCTCGGCCAAGGTAGATCAGGTTGACCAAGAATTGATTGATAGGGACAAACTCTTACAACTGTTAAAAGATAATCTCTCTATCGCTCAAGCCAGAATGAAGCAGCAAGCCGACACACGACGAAGTGAAAGAGAATTTTCAGTGGGAGATTGGGTTTATCTTTGCCAATAACCATACAAGCAACTCTATATCAACACTCGAGCCTCCATGAAGCTATCCCCACATTTTTATGGGCCCTATCAGATCATAGAGCATATTGGAGCCGTGGCGTACAGACTTAAATTACCTGAGGATGCCAAAATTCACCCTGTCTTCCTCGTATCATGCCTAAAGCCCAAGTTGGGAGAACACGAGTCACCCCAGATCCAACTGCCCAACACAACTGAGGATGGAGTTATTCAAGTCCAACCACAAGCCATCCTCGATCGCAGGATCGTGATGCGTCGCTGACATCCCTCTTCTGAAGTATTAGTGCATTGGAATAATCTACCACTTGAAGACGTCACATGAGAACCATATGAGGAGCTGAAGACCCGGTTCCCTGAGTTCATGGAATCTCAGCCTTGAGGACAAGGCTGATTTGAAGAGGGCGGATCTGTTAGGACTCTAGCTAGGAGAGTCCTAATTGAGAGGGACATTCATGTAGGAGGTTTTTTCTGAGAGAAGAATTAGGATTTGTAAGGGAATAGGAGTATTGAGTAGGAGTCCTATTAGGAGTTGGTTAGAAGTAAGAGTCTTAAGTAGGAGTCCTATTAGGAGTTGGTTAGAAGTAAGAGTCTTAAGTAGGAGTCCTATTAGGAGTTAGGGTTTAGAAGCCCTATAAATAGCCATGTATTCCTTCTCTTTTCATAAGCAATAGATGAATCTTTTCTGTAGCCTTTGAGCAGCAATTTGGATGGAGGAACCCCTATAGAGTTCCAAGGAGGCCGATCCCCTAAAGAGATTAACCCCAAGTTTAGAATCTGCAAGGGTTCTAACATTGAACCCCCTTAGATGTGTCTCCTAGGATTAGCTCCTTAGGATGAGCATCTACATACTTCCAATCCTTGGGTAAGGATGTTTTGGAAGTGGATGTATCCAAGGTGCTAGTTGGAGAAGGGGTTTCATTTAAATTCAAAGAATCGAAATTAACATCATCATCAAAATCATTTTTCTTGATTTCGGAAATCTCATTGAAAACAACATGAATGGATTCTTCTATAATTAAAGTTCTTTTATTGAAGATACGAAAAGCTTTAAAAATCGAAGAATAACCAAGAAAAATTCCTTCATCAGATTTTGCATCAAATTTTCCTAAGGCATCTTTTTCATTCAAGATAAAACACTTACACCCAAAATCTTTAATATATAAAACATTGGGTTTTTTATTGTTTCGCAACTCAAAAGGAGTTTTGGTGAGTAAGGGTCTTACTAGAACTCTATTCAAAATATAGCATGCAGTGTTTACGACTTTGGCCCAAAAATATTTGGGTAGGCTATATTCATTCAACATGGTGGTTGTATCCATTAGATTCACAAAATTCTTGAAAATCACGGTTTTGAAATTCACCACCGTGATCACTTCGAATTGATGAAATCATAAAAGCCTTTTCATTTTGAACAAGTTTACAAAACTTGGTGAAATATCTAAAGCATTCATTTTTGTGTTTCAAGAAATAAGTCCATGTGTATCTACTATAGTCATCTACAATAACAAAGACATATTTGCTACATCTTAGGCTTGATGTAGAGATTGGTCCGAACAAGTCCATATGGATCAATTACAAGGGCCGAGAGGTGCCTATTTGATTCTTAGATTTGAAACTACCTTTAATTTGTTTTCCTAGTTGACAAGCATCATACAAATTATCTTTGATGAACTTGATATGAGGAATTCCTCTTATAAGTTCTTTGGATGATATTTGAGTGATTAGTTTCATGCTAGCATGACCTACTCTCCTATGCCAAAGCCAAGCATCCTCATTTAAAACCGAGAAACATATTTCATTACAAAGATCATTGATGTCAATGGTGTAAATGTTATTTTGTTTTAATGCAATCATAGATGTGTTTTTGTATGGTTTTTCAATGATGCAAGTAATTAGATTCGAATTTGACAATATATCCTTTATCACATAGTTGACTAATGCTCACGAGGTTATGTTTTAAACCATCAACTAACAAAACATCTTCAATAAAGAAATTGGATTTGTTACCTATGGTTCCTTTGCCAATGATTTTACCTTTGCTGTTGTCTCCGAAGGTGACATAGCCTTCGTCTATGCTAGTGAGCTTAGAAAATTGAGATGGATCTCCGATCATATGCCTTAAGTATCCACTATCGATGTACCATCTCTTGCTCCTAACTTGTGATGGTATATGTTTCTATAAGAAAGGATGATTTTTAGGTACCCATTTACTTTTAGGTGCCTCAAAAACTGATCTAAATTATTTATCATGTTGCATAGAATTTATCATGGTTCCTTTAGGAACCTAAATCAGTTTGTTTGGACTAACATTCTTGAATGGACAATGATAAGTTCTATGTCCATGTTTGTAACAAAAGTTGCATTTGCTTTGGTGTCGAACATGTAAGATAGGACCTTTAATGAAGGTGGTTGGATTTTGGTGAGGACTTCTCACAAATCGGATTTCACATCTTTTAGGAACGTAACCCTTATTTGTAAGAATCATGTTCAAAGACCTGCTACCAACCTCGAATTTTTTTCAAGGTATCCTTAAGTAGCAAGTTCTCCTTTTGGAGAGTTTCTAGATCATGACATTTTATACATGGAGCTAAACTATTATGATATTTAGTTTTTAATTTATCAAAATTACTAATAAGACTATCATGCTCCTTTTTTAACAATTTATATTTTCTACTAATTGTTTTGCATTCATCAAATAAGTCATATCAAAATCCTTAGGATATCGCTTTCTAGGAGTATGTCCCCAAAGACTTCAGAAGAAAGGACAAACATGGATATGATACCTTATGCCTTAGCGATAGGGTCTATCATGTCTGTCATGCTATGTACTAGGCCTGATATAGCACATGCTCTGAGTATCATGAGAAGGTATCAAGTGGATCCAGGCTTGGAACACTAGAAAGTAGTAAAGTGTATCCTTAAGTACTTGAGAAGGACTAAGGATCTTTTACTAGTATATAGAGGTAGTAGCCTCAAGGTTGAAGGCTACACTGACTCGAGTTTTCAGTCTGATGTTGATGATAGTAAGTCGAATTTGGGATATATGTACACCTTGAATGGAGGAGCAGTGTGCTGAAAGAGTTCCAAGCAAGATACTATTGCTGACTCGACCGCAGAGGCGAAGTACATTGATACATCAGATGCAACAAAGGAGGGAGTCTAAGTGAAGAAGTTCATCATAGATTTGGGAGTCGTGCCAGATAGCGAGGAGCCGATTTCCTTATATTGCGACAACAACGGGGCGATTACTCAAGCGAAGGAAACCAGGTCTCATCAGAAATCAGTTCTGAGGAGGTTCCACCTTATTAGAGAGATCGTAACCCGTGGAGATGTAGCAATGGAAAGAGTTCCATCCGAAGATAACATTGTAGATCCACTAACAAAGCCGTTATCTCATATTGTCTTTGAGTGTCATAGGGGTCTGATGGGGATTAGACACATGGGTGATTGGCTTTAGGTCAAGTGGGAGATTGCCAGTCATAGGTGCCCAGCAAGCCAATCACGTGAGTGATGGCACGTGTGACTTAACACATAATCTTTTTGCTTATTATATTTTAGTATTTATCACTTTATGTTGATTATTGCATATATTAATGTATATATTATGATGTCCTTGGATCCATGCAATGGGAATCGGATTGTGATAAGATCACAAAAATGAGACCGATTCACCTTTAAACACAGATCCTAAATAATCCCAATCATAGGTTACTCGAGAGGGACATCGTGATAACTGGACAGACTGGTGTGCTGTATATCCATCCATATGATGGATGTAGCTGGTCTCATAGTTGCTTGTGTGGGGACACTAGGGATACAGTACATGTGCTCATTGGAGAATGAGTTCACTGATTGACCCGCTTTTGGAATGTTGGATGGTTAATGATGCTTTATTATCAGATAGCGTTTCTATAGTCCTAGTGGTGTATTTGGTCCTTAGACTTGAGACACCAAGGATGTCCTGTATGAGTGCTCCACTCTTTGATACCAGACTTATAGGTTTGGATGTCCCAGATCTAGTATAACTAGACATTGGGAGTGGCAGTCGATCTTACGAGGGTTATTGAGTATCGATAGAGGATCATCCACTCTCGGTGTCATGAGAGAAATATCCCATGTATTCTTGCTCAGACAAATCCCTTGCTAGGGTCATTCGGGTTGAGAGAGAAAGACTTCTCCGGGAGAATCCGATTAGAGCGAGACTCAAATAGAAACCGTATGGGTCTAATAACACCATGCTCAATATACGGTCTCTGGGATATTAGATAGATGAGGGACTATAAGTACACGGTAACTGAGGACAGACAGGTCTAATGAATTGGATTCACCTGTATCGTATGGGGACTACAGCATAGTGGCCTCGTACATCCGTAGTCAATGAGTCCAGTGAATTATTACAGAGATAATAATTCACTAAGTTAGAAAGAGTTCTGACATGTATGACTCATGGCTAGCTCGATATTGGGCCTAGAGAGTCACACACATATGGTAGGCATTGCGATGAGTAGAGGTTCGGATATGAGATATCCGCCAGAGCCCCTATCTTATTGGATATCCAATAAGCCCCTAAATTATTGGATCCCATGAACGAGATCCAATAAGAGCCCATGAGAGATTATTAGATAGAGATCCACTAATCTAAAAAGGCTTGGGTAATTGGATGCAGATCGAATACCCACTAGGGGAGGATCCATTAGGTTTTGACAAGGGGCCTCTATAAATATGAGGGATTCAGAGCCTCATAGGCTAGAGCCTTTGCTTGCCTCTCCTATTCTCCTCCCCCTCTCCACTTTAGAGCAGGCCTAGAGTTTTGAGGAGCGTCGTCGCAGTCCTGCTATGTGGATCACCGCTAAAGAGGAGAATACTTGACCTCCTTCACCCTCTCCTAAAGATCTACAAGGAAACAAGGATATACGATCTCCCTAGGTAACACAGTGTTAGGACTCTAGCTAGGAGAGTCCTAATTGAGAGGGACATTCATGTAAAACCTACCTAAGCTGACCCCTATTAATGAGGTGAAGAGGCTAGCTAGGGTTAGGAGGTTGTTTCTTAAAGAAGAATAAGGAGCTGTAAAGGAATAGGAGTCTTGAGTAGGAGTCCTATTAGGAGTTGGTTACAAGTAGGAGTCTTGAGTAGGAGTCCTATTAGGAGTTAGGGTTTAGAAGCCCTATAAATAGTCATGAATTCCTCCTCTTTTGATAAGCAATAGATGAATCTTTTCTGTAGCCTTTGAGCAACAACTTGGAGGGAGGAACCCCTATAGAGTTCCAAGGAAGCCGATCCCCTAAAGAGATCAACCCCAAGTTTAAAATCTGCAAGGGTTCTAACACCTGGTATCAGAGCAGAATTCTTGGCACCTCGCTGCCCTTCTACAACCATCCATCAACCCTCCACAACCACTCAAAGTAATTCCCACAATTGCTTAAAAGATCGTCACCAAATTCCATCGTCATCTCCACCACCGCGGATCATCCTTTGATCTCCCCGTGAATTGCAACATGTTCTGGTTTCCTACCTTACTGCTGCTGCAATTTAGTTATCCTTATTCAAAAATCCTAAAAAAATTATTCCTATATTGCTGCATAAACTTTTCATCACAAAGTTTTCATCTCTACGATAAAAGATACATTGCAGAATTCTAGCCGCTTAACACTATCTATTTGATCTTGCTACTATGTTTTTTCTATCCAAATCTATACAAATTTTTTATGAAATCTTTGACACTACCTAACAGTAGATTTTCCTTTAGTTTTGCCAAAAAATTCTTAATATAAATCATTGATATTTTATGTCTAATCTGCTATACTTGAAAATCTGCACTGTAAAATTTCAGCCGCATAGCACTGTTTGTTTGATCTTGATACTACATTGTTTCTATCCAAATCTCTACGAAATTTTTATGATAGCTTTGACACTTCCTAACAGTAGATTTTCCTTTAGTTTCATTAAAAAATTCTCAATATAAACTACTGATCTTTTACGTCCAATCTGCTATACTTAAAAATTTGTGCTGCAGAAAATTTTAGCCGCATATTGTTGCCTTAACCCATCTATTTGCAATCTTTTTTGAATAAAATTTTTTATACACTTCATAGATCATCTTGGCTTCTATCTAATATTAATCTATTGAGAAATTCATGTCTAATAATTATTTTGTGTTGCTGCAAATTTTCATCGTAATCCGCTGAAATTTTTCGACGAGAATTCTGCTATCGCAACTTGCACCAATTTCCTTGCTGTTATACTGCTGAAATTTTCTTGATTAAATTAGTCATCCTCGCTGTCATATAAACTGTGATTTTGCTATCAATTCCCTCCTTAATTCTCTCAAGTTTTTTGTGGAAATTACATCGAGAAACCGTTGTTTCTTCGACGACAATTCTACTCTTACAAGACAGCACATACTTGCTGCAACTTCCACTGATTTCTATCAAACTTTTGCTGCCATCTATCATAGATCCAAAACTTTCATCCATAGCCCTAAAACTCCATTAAACCACACCCTCAAACTGCACCCAAAACAGCCACAAAATGAGCCTAAACCGCAACCTACATCCACCAATCCACCAACCCTTTCGACCATCACTTCTCTCAACCTATACATGCCTTTAACCCAACAACAAAAGAGAGATCTTAACATCATAGATTTGGAGGCATATACTATGGTATCTAAGGAGGTAATCAATGCTAAATTCAAAGCCTTGGAAGTGCGAATGGAAGATAAGATTCGAACGCTCTTTACCGAACTCAAATTAGGCCGACCACTAAGCCCGAAAAAATCATATCAAGGAGAGAGCTTTGCCCAATTGCACCAAACTCGAAGAGATGAATACCAATGGAGGGGAGGCTCTATGACTGACCTCAACTATCCACGCATGAGATTGGACTTTCCTAGATGGGAAGAAGGAGACCCGATTGGTTGGATCTCGCGCGCGGAGCAATATTTTTGGTACCACAAAACTACGGACGCATCTATGGTGAAAATTGTAGCTATACATCTAGAAGGGGATGCCATACAGTGGTTTGACTGGTTTGAACACACTTATGTAGTCCTTTCATGGCGACAATTCAAAGAAGGACTGCTGATCCGCTTAAACCAACCAATTATGAGAATATTGACGGACAACTAGCAAAGATCCAACAAACCTCCACCATTCAGGAGTACCAAACTAGGTTTGAAAGGTTATCTAATCAAACTCGTGATTGGTCTCAAAAACAGCTATTGAGGACCTTCATTGAGGGCTTGAAGCTGGAGATTCGAGGAGAAGTTAAAGCACGACAACCGTACATGCTTATGGCAGCCATCTCTTTCGCACGACATCAAGAGGAGCAATTGAACCATGAAGCTCGGAGGACTAGGGTCACTCCTTAACCAGCAATATTGAAGCCCTCAGCCCCCTCTATTGTCGACCGAATCCCTACACCAAAGAGGTTAACTAGAGAAGAGCTTCGGGAGCAATATGTGAAGGGGTTATGTTGGCATTGCGATGAGGCGTGGAGCCGTGAGCATCGCTGTAGTAAAGGGAGACTTCTTATGATTGAACCAATAGAAGAAGAGGTCATTGGACATCCAGAAGAGAGCCTTGAACATGAAAAAGAAGATGCAGAAGAAGAGCCACAACCGATCGAAGTTACGGTACATGCACTAGCCAGCTACTCAAACCCGCAAACGATGAAAGTTGGAGGCCTTCTCAAACAACAACCGATCACTGTTCTCATCGACACGAGCAGTACTAATAACATTCTAAACAGTAAGGTTGCTGTCTAAATGGCCTTACCTATCGAGAATTGCAGTAGGTTTGACGTTAAGGTCTCCGATGGATGGATTTTGAAGTATAATCGTAGGCACCCACAAGTGAAACTGTTGCTGATCATGAGGCCTTACCAAGAGATAATTGCATATTTCTTCCTTCTCCCTCTTGATGATCATGAGGCTATGCTCAAAATTAAATAGTTGATGACATTAGGTGATATTTCTTGGAATTTTATGCAACTACTTATGAAATTTTACAGTAAGGAGAAATAGGTGATATTGAACGGGAAACGTGGGGGCGATGTAACGACGATTTTCACACAACAAATGGAGACGGTTTTGCATAAAGTATGCAGCAGCTTTTCGGTACCAATGGAGCAGCAAACTAAGGGAGAGCCAATAGAATTTGAAGATCCAAACCTACTTCCTTTGTTTGCTGAATTTTCAGATATATTTGATGAACCACACAACCTACCTCTTACCCGTCGGTATGATCATTATATAACGATTCTTCCAGGAAAACTTCTAGCAAATACTCAGTCATATCAATATCTACATCTCTAGAAGGATAAAATAGAAAGGATTATAAAAGAGATGCTCAAAACAGGAGTTATTCGGCCAAGTTACAGTCTCTACTCTTCACCGGTGCTACTTGTATGCAAGAAGGACGGAACATGGCGAATATGCGTGGATTACCGAGGTCTCAATGGCATAACCATGAAGGATAAATACCCTATTCTAGAAGTAGATGAATTGCTAGATGAAAGGGAGCATAAATCTTTAGAAAGCTGGACCTTCGATCCGGGTATCATTAAATTCGAGTGTGTGAAAAAGGCATACCGAAAACTGCCTTTCGAACACACAACGATCACTATGAATTTTTGCTTTCTGCAACAAAAGATGGAATATCTTGGGCATATCATATCAGAGGTAGGTGTGATGGTGGACCCCTTCAAAATTGGAGTAATGCAAAACTGGCCTACCCCGAGGAACATAAAATTGCTACATGGCTTTTTGGATTTAATAGGCTACTACCGTAAGTTCGTGAAAAACTATGGAAAGATCAATGCACCACTCACTTCTCTATTGAAAAATGATATCTTCCAATGGTCGAACAAAGCCTCTGTTGCCTTCGACAAACTTAAGGCAGCCATAACGACGATATCGGTGCTAGCGCTACCAGATTTCAACCGACCCTTCATCATTGAGGCCGATACATCTGGAGACAGAACGGGAGACGTTCTCATTCAAGATGGTCGACCACTCGCATACACTGGCAAGATATTATCTCCCTCCTATCAAAATAAGTCAATATATGATATGGAGATGCTCGCCATTGTGCGCGCAGCAACGAGGTGGAGACCCTACTTGATTGGTCGACGATTTCAAATTAAAACTGACCATAAAAGCCTCAAGTACTTTTTAGAGCGAAAGATATCATCCCCTGAGCAGCAAAAATAGGTAACAAAACTTCTTTGATTTGATTATGAAATAACTTACAAAAAGGGGAAAGAGAATATTTTTGTAGATGCGCTTTCGCAGCTACCCGAGCAAGCTGAAGTTTCGGCCGTTTCACTTCTGACCAGCGACTTCCTTGAGGATATTAAGATGGAATGGCAGGAAGATTTAGAGACTAGTAAGATTATAAAAAATTTGGAGGAAGCACCAAGCTCCGTGGCTCATTACAATTGGGACTAAAACAAACTACATTATAAGGGACGCATTGTGCTTATGATAAATTCTACTTGCATCTTCACAAGCAGATTTTGGACAAAGTTATTCTATATGCAGGGTATTAAATTGAAAAGGAGTATGGCATATCACCCACAAATCGACGACGAGACAGAAGTTGTAAATAGGTGCTTGGAGATAGCTCAAAGCCACCCGCCAAATATGACTATCCAAGGAGAACTCCAGACCCAACCAAGTACCATTATTGATCGACGGATCATGACTCGACGACGACGACCCACTACTAAAGTGCTAATACAGTGAGTGAACCTACCAACAGAAGATGCCACTTGGGAGAACTATGATGACTTGAAGATCAAATTCCCAAAATTCATGAATCATCAGCCTCGAGGACAAGGCTGATTTGAAGAGGGCGGGTCTGTTAGGACTCTAGCTAGGAGAGTCCTAATTGTGAGGGACATTCATGTAAAACCTACCTAAGCTGACCCCTATTAAAGAGGTGAAGAGGCCGGCTAGGGTTAGGAGGTTGTTTCTTAGAGAAGAATAAGGAGTTGTAAAGGAATAGAAGTCTTTAGTAGGAGTCCTATTAGGAGTTGGTTACAAGTAGGAGTCTTGAGTAGGGTCATATTAGAAGTTAGGGTTTAGAAGCCCTATAAATAGTCATGTATTCCTCCTCTTTTGATAAGCAATAGATGAATCTTTTCTGTAGCCTTTGAGCAGCAACTTGGAGGGAGGAACCCTATAGAGTTCCAAGGAGGCCGATCCCCTAAAGAGATCAACCCCAAGTTTAGAATCTGCAAGGGTTCTAACACATAGTCTACTCTATATGCAATTTTAAGTTTCATGGATTTTGCACACTAATCTTTGCACGACGACGAACATCTCTTTGGGAATAGGGGATTTTATTTTTCTTGTTCTTTCGCTATGCATGTGATGTCGCCCCTAAGATTTTCCTACAACAACTAGTCTCATAACTGCTCATGTGGGGACACTACGGATATAGTGCAAGTGCTCATTAGAGAATGAGTTCACTGATTGATCCACTCATGAAATGATGGATGGTTGTGTTAAGATCATGAACGACACTAAGAGAGGGGGGGGGGGGGGGGTTGAATTAGTACAGCGAAAAAATTACATCGGTTTGAAAATCTTCGTACGATAAAAACTAATTATGATGAAAATTGTTTGTTTAACTTATATAAGTTTACAAGTGAATAGAGAAGAAGGGATTGGATAGTTTGTAATGCAGTAAACAAAATAAGCAATAAGGAAAGAACACACCAGAATTTATAGTGGTTCGGTCGTAGTGACCTACATCCACTTCCGATTCTTCCGATGGACTTCTGATGATCTATCGACAATCTTCCAGTAGACTTCTGGCAAGCTCTTGGACTTCTGACAATCTTCTTGGCGAGTTTCGATGATCTTCTTCTCGGTCAATTCTGACAGCATTTCCGACGAACCTCTGGACTTCCGATGAACTCTCAAACTTCCAACAAAATCTTGATCTTGACTCCAGCACTTCATTTTGCTTTATGCCTTGATCACTATCATAGTTAATCCTGCACACTTTTCTCAACATATAGATTTGATCAAATAATTTACCAATTGATTTCATCCTCAAAATTCGAGATTCAACAATCTCCCCTTTTTTTGTGATGGTAATCAATTAATGACAAAGTTAACCTTAACTCCCCCTATCTATATGCCATACTTGAGAAGAAACACTCTTGAATTCAAGGCCTTTGAATTCAAACATGAAACCGATAAGTTATATGCATTTGAACTTATCGATATGCACATCATGATACCAATCATGATTTACCATCTCAAAATATGATACCACGTATTTATCACAATAAAAATGATGTTAAGGCATGACATCCATTTTTAAGTATAATATAGAATGATGATAAAAAATCATCATTTTCAAGTATGATACAAATTTTAATATTAAATTTAGCAAGATTCAATTTTTGATAAAAGATGACAATTCATCAATCCAAGGAATGATACTAAGCATGATAAATTTGATACCTTATCATAATGATAGACATTTATCATTTTGATATGAAATCAAGCATGATTTTAAGAATAAAAAATATCAAGTATCTATGCCACATTATGATAGAAATCAATCATACATTTTGATATTTTTCAAGTATTTACGATGTATTTTATGATACTAATCACATTTCAAGCATTCATAATACATTTTGATATTTTTTAAGTATTTACAATGTATTTGATGATACTAATAATATTTCAAGCATTTACAATATGATACTTTTTTTACATTGTCATCAATTTGCCATATTTCTCTCCCTTTGTCATCAACAAAAAGGAAATCATTCAACAAGGCAAGTGTTTAAAAAGCTATTCATGTAAGTTAAACACCAATTTATCCAAGTTAACAAAAATGAGAAGTTAAGAAAAAACTTTGCAAGATAACTACTTTTGGATAAGCTAACATTTTTTACTTTAGATGTGTAAAAGCTTTTTGGTTCTTATTAAGATGTGGAAGTTTCTTTCTTCCTTTGCCATAAGGAGAAGAGGAAGAAGGGTAAGGAAGGAATTCATTAAGAACCAAATTCATGAAAGGATTTGAACCAAGTCAAATGAAAATAAATCCTTCTTTAATTGTCTCTCACTGATCGAAGCTTCTTGCATCACTCAAAACGCAGATCAAATCATAAACACTATCAATTGGGTTCATCATCAAATTCTGATATTCAACAATCTCCCCCTTTTTGATGATGACAACCAATTGATGATAGAGTTAACCTTAAATCCCCCTATCAATATGTCATATTAATAGAACCTTGAAGTCAAAAAATCATGCAATATATAAAAATATAAAAATATATCATATCATGCATGATTCAAATCATCATCATTACTTCTCCCCCTTTGTCATCAACTAAAAGAAATGCATCTAGCAAGTTTTTGAAATAAAATTTCAAATCATTGCATTATAAACATAATCTCAAGTTTTTAAAACATTATCATGCAAGCTAGTAATTTTCTTTTGAGATGTTCATACTAGCAATTCTTTCTCCCTCTTTGTCATTGGCAAAAAGAAGAGGTGCAACTAGCAAATTTTTAGATATGCAAGCTAGCAAGATGGCAAGTTTTAAACATGCAAGCTAGCAAGTTTTTCACATATGAAAGTTAGCAAAATTTTACATCTTTTGCAAAGTGCAAGATAGCCTATTTTTACATCTTCTTAAAATGTGTAAGTTAGCAAACATTGCTTCTCTTGGGATTTGCAAGATAGCACTTATTGCTTCTCTTTTGAGATGAGCAAGCTAGCAAGATTTGCCTCTCTTTGAAATATGCAAGCTAGCAATTTTTTTCCCCCTTTCTCATTGTCAAAAAGAAGGGAAGAATACAATATTGTAATTCTTTTCCCTTTACATCAATTTCTAAATCATGACAAAGATAAAGTATCATTCATAATTCAATATGGCATATTGAAATAAGGTATGATTTCAAAAAATTATAATTGTTGACTTTCACATCATTTCATCAAAAAATCATAAGTATTGCATGCATCATTCCAAATCATAAATATTTCAAATCATGATGGTATAAAAATGTCAAATTACATTACATTCTACTATGCATGATCATAATTTCTCATTTATATGTATCAACATAATATCATGAGTATTTCATGCATAATTTTATATCATCACATGAAGAATATCAAGAAAAATTAATTAGGTGATGAGATTCATGAATACAAGGGAGTCATGAACCAAATTTCAAGTTGTGAATATCAAAAAATCAAAAGAAAAATTATGATTCGTTTTGGATGACTCAAATAGCGAAAAGAAGAATCATAGTAAATGCTCTTAATTCATAAAAAATCTCATGTTATAATTCCAAGAATTCACAAGAAAAATCATGATTCATTTGGCAAAAAAGATTATCGATTCATGCATTTGAATAAATATTTTTAAACTATCATCACTTCAACTCATCATACATAATTTCAAAATGTAAAATTATCAAACATGATACAAACATTTATTTTCAAAACATTCATCATTATTTTCAACTCGTTCAATTTGTCAAATAAAAAATATCACTTTCAAGAGATTCAAAATGAAATAAAGAGATTTATCGATCTCTTGAAATGCTAGTGATTTCCTTACTCCCCTTTATCATTATAAATAAAAAAGAAGAAGAGGGGAATAATACATAACAAGACTCAAGTCATAAATTATCATGATGTCAAGTAGCATACATTGGTTTATTAGGATAAGTCTCCTTTTTAATGAATAGCAAAAAGAATCGTCGGAGATTGAAGAATGAAAAATCTTGATTCGAAAACTTTCAAATTGTAATCAAAAGAACATTCATGATTCATTTGGATAATTTTTCTCTTTAGTAAATGACAAAAAGAAACATAGTAGAAAAAGATCTTAATTCATGCATATGAAATCTTCAATCATCAAGATCATAATTTGGATAAAACTCATTCAAATCTAAATCATCAAAATCACTTTAATAGTTCAAGAGATTCATAAAATAACATAAATAGATTCATTAATCTATTTTTAAAAAATTGATAAGATATGAAAAAGAAAATTTCAAGAAAAATGCTTTCCTCTTTTTAGTTCTTCCAATTTAAGTGATTTTATTTCTTACAAGCATGCCCAAGTTTTTACACTAAATCGAAACATGCATCATCATTTAAGACCAATAAACAAATTTCATCATCAAAATCATCATGACCAAAAATATAAAACATTAAACATAAGGCTGTTGAATCTCGGATTTTGATGATAAAATCAATTGATGGATTGATTGATCTAATCCATATTATTGAGCTAAGTGTGCAGGATTAACTACGATAACCAGCAAACACAAAGCAAGTATACCGGAGTCAAGTTCGATGGATGTTTAAGAGTCCGAAGAATCGTCGGAGATGTTGCCGGAACCAATCGAGAAGAAATCGGGAACCTGTCGGAATTTTCGGAAGTTCGCCGAAGAGATCGTCGGAGGTTCACGGAGATCACCGAGAAAGCTCGGCTACTCGTTAAAGTCATCATAAGTTCGGGAGCTTGCTGGGAGTCCGTCGGAAGAAGTTCGTCGGAAAGCTCGCCGAAACAAGACTCGACGTTCGCGGTTGAAAGCTTGCTTAGGATGTGTTTTTTGTTATGTAGTTCACTTGTAATTAGGATTAGGATTAAGAGATAATCCTATATCCTGGTTAGGGGCCAACTGGGCCCAAAGTCAGATATGGTTTGGGCTAAAATTAAGCCAAACCAGTGAAATCGAAGAGCCAGGCGGTGGAACCGCCTGGCTGGGCAGTGGCACCGCCCAGCACCCGAGAGCTGGGCAGTGACACCTCCTTGGCTAGGCGGTTGCATCGTCCAGCACCCGAGCGCTGGGCGGTGGCACCGCTTGGCTGGGCGGTGGCACCTCCAGCATTGGGAACCCAAAGAGAATTCAAATTTTGGAGCCCAAAATTTGAATCCTCTTGAGGCCTATAAATACCCCTCAAATCTCAGCTGAGAGAACAACTTTTGAGCAGCAAGTAATTGAGAGAAAAGTCTTAGAAGAGTCTTTGCCTTTCTTGTTTTCATTTGCTAGTGTTCACCTCCTTCTTTCTTGCTAAAAATCTGTAAGAGAGTGAACCGCTTGTAAAAGTTGTAAGAGGGGTATTCACCCTTCCCTTTCAAGAGATTTGCTAGTGGAAGGTGGGAGCCTCATCGAAGAGGGGCCTCGCAAGTGGATGTAGGTCACTTGACCGAACCACTTTAAAAACAGCGTAATCTCTGGTTTGCATTTCATTACTGCTATTTACATTACTGCAAACCCTCTTACTGCTTTATTTCCTCATTACATTTACTGCACAACTTTGCGAATACGCTTTTAAGTTAAGCACTTCCAATTCCGATTTCTTATCGTATGAAAGATGTCTAAAACCGAAGTTTTAATCCGCTGCACTAATTCACCCCCCCCCCCCTCTTAGTGCCGCTTCGAACCTAACAAAGGCTTCTTTAAACAAGAGATTTGATTTATCATTTTAATTCCAATGATAATACATTTTCTTTTTTATATATTTAATTTTATGTAATTGATTTCATATAAGTATGCTCAAGTTTTTCATATGAAAACCATCCATCATGTTTAAAACCGAAAAGCAAAATAAAATCATCAAGATACACATAATTGTTTCTTATAACTTGTAAGGAATTAATCTTATTTGATGTGCAAGTATTATTACAAAACATGCAATTGTCATGATCATACATACATATATATATATATATATATATATATATATATATATATATATATATATATATAAAACTAATCATGCAAAACACTAAGTAATTTCATGGTAAGGAAAAGTGATTTGATTGTGTCACTTACCTTGTTGACGAAAGTCATTAAGGCGTAGTTCGCCACCTCACCTTTGTTGGTTTGCTCCTCGTCTTCGGATGCACTCGTTTCATCCTAAGTCACCTTGAGTACTTTCTTGTTCTTTGACAGTTTTTTTTTTTTTATGTTCATTTTTATTCTTAGTTTCATATTTTATAAATTTTATAAATTTACTTGCGAGGAGTTCTATGTCATCATCACATGAGCTTTCGCTTGAGTGGTCTTCTATTGTTCGAAGTGTCAAATCCTTCATATTCTTTGGAAGGTAGTTCTTTGACAGTTTTTTTTTTACGTTCATTTTTATTCTTAGTTCATGTTTTATAAATTTTATAAATTTACTTGTGAGGAGTTCTATGTCATCATCACATGAGCTTTCGCTCGAGTGGTTTTCTATTGTTTGAAGTGTCAAATCTTTCCTGTTCTTTAGAAGATAGTTCTCATATTCATCATGTTCATCATATGTCAAAGACTCATTTTATAAGTCTTTCACTTCTTGAATTGCAATTACTGTAGAATCCCAACTCTTTGGAAGGGATCTTAATATCTTGTTAATAAGTTTAAAATTAGAAAAACATTTGCCAAGAGCTTTTAAACTATTGACAACATCCGTAAAACAGGTGTACATGTCAATAATAGTTTTGCTCGATTTCATTCGAAACAATTCAAAATTATGCATCAAAAGACTTACTTTAGACTCTTTAACTCTATTCATGCCTTCGTGTGTGATTTCAAGAGTGTGCCAAATCTCATAAGTCATTTCGCAAATAGAAACTCGATTGAATTTACTTTTATCCAAAGCACAAAACAAAACATTCATAGCTTTGGCATTCAATGAGAAAGTCATTTTCTCCGAATCATTCTAATTGTTCATTGGAAGAGAAGACTTTTGAAAACTATTTTCAATGATATTCCATAAATTAAAATCTAAAAAAAGTAAGAAAAATCTCATTCGAGTTTGTTAGGAACGAGTCGGCACTAAGAGGGGGGGTGAATTAGTGCAGTGGTAAAATCACATCGGTTTTGGAAAATACTTCCGTACATTGAAAACCAATCCCAGAAATATACTTAACTTGAAAACGTGTTCATAAACATATTGAAAGTAGTAAGAAAGTAAAGTAGTTTGTAGTTAAAGTAAATTGCTCAAAAGAAACGTAAACCAGATTTTTATAGTGGTTCGGTCATCGTGACCTACATCCACTCCACCAATTCCTCTTCCATTGAGGCAATCGACATCTACTAACAATCTTCTTTTAATAGGTGAAGATCAACCTCCTTCTTACAACTCTATTCTCCTTTTGCAAGCTCAGGAGAGTGTTGAATCTCATATTTTGATAATGAAACTACTTGATATATGTTTATGATTTAATCTACGTTTTGAGTGATGTAAGATGCTTCGATCAGGATGAGACAATTAAAGCAGGAAAATCATGTTGTGCCGGAGGAACATGTCAGAAGATTGGATGTCGGGCCGGTGGATCGGTCGACGTATCGACAGAAGGCTTCGGGCTGTGGACTCGGGCATCGGGCCAAGAAGAGCGGGTATTGTGCCAAGGATATCAGAGTTGCGGAGTCAACTGGTCGATTGGGCAATAGGCTACAGGAGAGGACGATTCGCCGAAGAATCGGACGAAGCGTCGAGGGACCAATGACATGCCGGACAACTTGGTTAATTGCTTAGGATTAATTGTCTCGATCGAAGTTTTATTTTAAGTGTGCAGGATTAACTACGATGGAAGAAAGACATGCAGTAGGAGTTGCGCCGGAGTCAAGACAATGATCACGTTGGGAGTTCGAGAGTTCGACGGAAGTTCGGACAATCGTCGGAGGTTCTGCGGGAACAAATCCGAGAAGTCCATGAGC
Source organism: Musa acuminata AAA Group (assembly GCF_036884655.1). Taxonomy (NCBI): domain Eukaryota; kingdom Viridiplantae; phylum Streptophyta; class Magnoliopsida; order Zingiberales; family Musaceae; genus Musa; species Musa acuminata. Next base: position 6,346,951 of record NC_088339.1, on the reverse strand, counting down.
TTGACAAAGAAGCTCGTTGGAACTCGCCAAGTGGATCGTCACAAGTCCAGGAGTTTGTCGGAAGTCCGCAGGAGCATCACCGAGGGTTCATCGGATGATCGACGGAAGTTTGCCGGAAGCTCGCCGGAAGAAGCGATTGATGCACCGAAGCAAGTTGCAGTAAATGTCTTAGGAAATATCGTAGTTAACACAATGATTAAGTTGGAAATGGGAGGTGATCCTATTAATTTAATCTTGGGGCAATTGGGGCCCTGAAAAACCCAAATTGGGCCGAATGGATCAACCCATTCGGACCCTGATTTCTGCCAGGCGGTTGAATCGCCCAAGCCAGGCAGTGGCACCGCATGGGCTCAGTCTCTGAGCGAGACTGGGCATGTCACGCCCCTCAAAATATCGACAATATTTAAAATTTTCATCACAACTAATCCAGGATCCAAACACACATTTAAGGTCACTAAGAAAACATTCAGATCAAAAATTTCACCTCTATAGTCTACAAATTCATAACCCTATGCAGTTCATAAACATCCCACACATCACTCGATAATACAAACAAACTGAACTAAACTCACCAAAATAATAACCACAACATAATTTCACAAGTGGGGAAGTCTATGCAGTCACCAAACCAACGATTACCATAAGTTCGTATCATTACATGAATTTAACTTAACATTTCAAAATCCTAAACATGAGGGATCCTTTAACTTACACAAAATCCACAGGTTTAGATTCATCGTCAATATTTCATTAGATGCAGAGTGGCTTATACAACAAATACATATATGCTAACACAAATCTGCCCAAAATCTTCTAACTTTCCACTACCTCAGCCAAATCTTAACATTTAAGCAAGCGATACGCTATCCTGAAAAATTTATCAACAAACGGGGTGAGCATAAAGAGCTCAGCAAGTGACTAACATATCCATATCGAAATAGGACAATTTCCAAATAGATAAAGTTTCATAATACGAGGCAGAAAATACGAATTCGTAGACATAATATCATTAGGTGCAGAATCACAATTGTCCATTCAATCATACATATTTGGTTCATAACATACGGGGCATAGAGTAATTGGAGCATATCAGAAACGAATGAAACATTTCGGAGCATAACAATAACAAATGAAACATATCGGAGCTTATCAATGGCATATGAAATGTTCCGGAGCAAATCAACAGCGTATGGAACATTTCGAAGCATAACAACAATGAATGAAACATTTCGGAGCTTATCAATATCACATACCAAACAGAAGCTCCAACGTCGTCTTTGACGTTGCATTCATAACATTCTTATCCAAAGCATATACATAAACACATAACCAAAGCTCTGGATATCATATCAAACATACAGAAGGTGTAGTGGGATCTCAAACAGAATTGTGATTCATCCATTTCTGAATGACCACCAGACAGAAGTCTCCCACGTCTGGGAGCTCCATCCACCCACGTCTAGGTGAAGTCAGAGGGGGCCGGCAGAGCATCGCAAGCTCTAAGCACATGCCCTTTACCATTTCTGGCAAAGGTCCAGACAATCCCACAAACACCGGAGTCCAAGAGGGCAGTTTTATCAATAAGTAGCATATATCGGAAGCACACGCGGAACAACAAAACGTACATGTGCCATTTCGAGACAATATGATGCAAGGAACAAATCTCTCACAAATGTATTCAGATTTGGAATGAAAGGAAAGTAAGAGTATACAGGGATTCCAAGCAATCATATTTAGCTCAATTCAAATAAGAAGGTTGGATGAATTCCATATCCAAAGAAATGAAACAGAATACGTGAAATCGACCAGAGCTCGAATTCTGACAGAATTTAAGTGGCACACAGAACAAATACTTCAGATTATCAATTATGCTCCAATACCCATAAGAAAACTATTGTTGAAAGATATATCAATCTATTTTCTATCGAAATAAGTTTCGTACGAATCAGGGTTTCCCACAAGGAGTTACATTTGATTTGGTAACACAAGGTCAAGGACACAATCACTGTTTTACAGAATACATAGGGTCGGATTCAACAGATAATAGGGTAGGCATTTGAATTCCAAAATTTTCAAACTATATGTCAAAAGAAAGGTCTACAAGTCTAGTTTCGGACAAATCAGTTTGGTACAAATCAGAATTTTCAACAGAGAGTTATAAGCATTTTAGTATCGAAAGGTCAGAAATCTTGATCCCTGTTTTGCAGCATCTATAGGCTCATTTGAAACAGATGATTGGGTAAGTTTTCGGTGTCCAAAATCTACAAAATCAGTGTCAAAAGAAAGTTATTAGAGTCTAATTTCAAACAAAATAGTTCCTGCCTGAATTCACATTTTGTACGAAAAATTATAGCTGAAACAGTGTATTGGGGTCAGTTTACCAAAAAAATTTCAGAATCCATGGTTCTATGTCCAAAGAGAGACATATCAGTTTCTAAATAGAAATCCTTCAGTTTATTTTGAATCAATATAAAAACAGAGACTAATTTTCTGTAGGATGGGGTTAGAAACACTTGCCTTTGGGAATTTTGACCCTAAGTGAAAGGATTTGGGCAAGAACCCTTAAAACCCCAATTTTTTCTTCTTCTTCTTCTTCTTCTCCTTCTTCTTCTTCTTCTTTCTTTCTTTCCCTGATCATCCACGTAGCTGCCTTCTCTGCTTCCTTAAGAATGAAGGCAGAGAGGCTTAAGCGGTGGAATTTGTCATTTTGTGCATTTTGCAGTTTAGTCCTTGTTTTTTATCATATTCACGATTAGGTCCTTAGGGTTTACATATAGGTCCTCAGATTCTTTCTGTTTTTTTTTTAACAGATCTCCCAAATCTTAAAAATAAGTTACCTCTGATTCATACTCTATTTCTTTTGTCAATTTAAAATAGATGCTTACATTATCACCAGAAATTTATACGAAAATTCGGAAATGAGGGGTGTTACAGGGCAGTGCAACCGCCCCAGCCAGGAGGTGGCACCGCTTGGGCTTGGTCTCCGAGCTCTGGCTGAGTGGTGCAACCGCCTGAGTCAGGCGATGGCACTGCCTGAGCTTAGTCTTCGAGCTCTGGCAGGAGGTGCAACCGCCCCTGATAGAGGTGGCACCACCTAGAGGCTTAGTCTTCGAGCTCTGCCAGGCGGTGCAACTACCTCATTCAGGCGGTACAACCGCCAAATCTCGAAATTCTGGGAATTGACAGTTTTGAGCTCCAAATTCAAACTGGGTTGGGGCCTATATATACCCCACCCTTTCAGCACTGAAAGGGCACCCAAAAACCACCGAAATTCTGATTTTACTTTATGATTTTTAGAGCTCAAAAGTGTTGTATGAGTTGAAAGTTCTTCTTCCTCTTTTCTTCCAAGTTCTAATCTGTTAAGAGAGGAAAGAAAATTCTGTAAGGGTTGTCTCCTAAGCCCATCAAAAGGAGTGAAACTGTAAAATGATGGTTGGCCTTCGCCTATTGAAGGAAGGCCTCTAGTTGACGTCGGTGACCTCGTCGGTGGAGGAAGCCAAAAGTGGAGTAGGTCAAGATTGACCAAACCACTCTAAATCTCGGTTTGCATTTACTTTGAGCATCTTATCTTTACTCCAAACCTCCTCAAAAGCTTACTGCCTCCTACGCATATACGATCGTGTTTCAAGCTCTGCATTTTCCGAATCGGCGTTTAGACGTAAATCAGTTTTATCGTATGAACATCATATTTCAGTTTGCGCTTACATTTTAACTTTCATCATAACTGCAAACGGCCTTCATAGATTTCCTTTAACTACATCTCGCTTGATTACAAGTTAAAGAGATTTACGAATCAGCTTTTCTACCGAAATCGTTTTTATCGTACGAACACTTTTTTAATCGTCGAAAGTTTTTCGCTGCCCTAATTCACCCCCCCCCTCTTAGTGCTCTTGATCCTAACAATTGGTATCAGAGCTCGGTATTTCTCGTTTCGGATTTACATCCGAGAGAAATGGCTCTTCATGGCTTTCAAGAGAGCTTATCGGTTGTTCGTCCATCGTTGTTTAACGGATTGGACTACACCTATTGGAAAACTCGAATGAGAGTTTTCTTGATTTCTATGAATTTGGATTTATGGAATATCATTGAAAACAGTTTTCAACTTCCCTCTAAACCAACGAACGAATGGTCGGATTTGGAGAAGAAGTATTTTTCTTTAAACGCAAAGGCTATGAATGCCTTATTTTGTGCTTTGGACAAAAATGAGTTCAATCGGATTTCTACGTGCGAAACGACTTTTGACATTTGGCAAATACTTGAAATCACGTACGAGGGAACTAGTAGAGTCAAAGACTCGAAAGTTAACATTTTATTGCATGATTTTGAGCTTTTTCGAATGCAACCAAGCGAGACTATAGGCGACATGTACACCCGTTTCACGGATGTCGTCAATAGTTTAAGAGCTCTTGGAAAATGTTTTTCGGATTTTGAACTCGTAAACAAGATTTTGCATTCTCTTTCTAAGAAGTGGGATTCAAAAGTAACTGCAATACAAGAAGCTAAAATCCTGAACAACTTACCACTTGAAGAACTAGTTGGTTCGTTGATGACATATGAAATGGTGCACAATGCAAATGATGAACATGATGAACAAAATCACCTTCCAAAGAATAGGAAGGATTTGGAACTCCGGACAAATGAATACCACTTGAGCGATGACTCAAGTGATGAGGACAGTGATGAACTTGAACTTCGAACACTAAATCTTAATAAGTTTATTAAACAAAAATCTAAAATAAATAATAAACTTGAACGAAGGAAGAGGCCAAAGAAGAAGAACACAAAGTGGGATGAATCGAGCTCCTTTGAAGACGAGGAGAAAATGAAGAAAGGCGAGGTGGCAAACTACGCCTTAACCACTTTCAATGATGAGGTAATCGAAATCCCCCTAATTTATTTTCAAATTACTTGATGTTTTCATGATGTATTTTCTTTTTTAGTTTAGAATTAATGTTTAAAAAATATTATGATCATGCTAGTAAATGATAATATTGCATATTTTGTGATAAACAAACAAAATGATTTTGATTGAAAATATGAAATAATAATCATGTTGATGTCCATTGATTTTAACGTCATCTTGCTTGATCTTAAGTTGAAGTAATCTTAGAATCGACTTTCATACCGAAATCGTTTTTATCGTTCGAACGTTGAAAGATTTCCGCTGCACTAATTCATCCCCCCCCCCCTCTTAGTGCTCTTGATCCTAATAATTGGTATCAGAGCCCGGTATTTCTCATTTCGGATTTACACCCGAGAGAAATGACTCTTCATGGCTTTCAAGAGGGCTTATCAGTTTTTCGTCCACCGTTGCTTAACGGATTGGACTACACTTATTGAAAAACTCGAATGAGAGTTTTCTTGATTTCTATAAATTTGGATTTATGGAATATCGTTGAAAACGGTTTTCAACTTCCCTCTAAACCGATGAACGAATGGTTGGATTTGGAGAAGAAGTATTTTTCTTTAAACGCAAAGGCTATGAATGCCTTATTTTGCGCTTTGGACAAAAATGAGTTCAATCGGATTTCTACGTGCGAAACGGCTTTTGACATTTGGCGAACACTAGAAATCATGCACGAGGGAACTAGTAGAGTCAAAGACTCGAAAGTTAACATTTTATTGCATGATTTTGAGCTTTTTCGAATGCAACCAAGCGAGACTATAGGCGACATGTACACCCGTTTCATGGATGTCATCAATAGTTTAAGAGCTCTTGGAAAATGTTTTTCGGATTTTGAACTCGTAAACAAGATTTTGCGTTCTCTTTCTAAGAAGTGGGATTCAAAATTAACTGCAATACAAGAAGCTAAAAACCTAAACAACTTACCACTTAAAGAACTAATTGGTTTGTTGATGACATATGAAATGGTGCACAATGCACATGATGAACATGATGAACAAAATCACCTTCCAAAGAACAGGAAGGATTTGGAACTCCGGACAAATGAATACCACTTGAGCGATGACTCAAGTGATGAGGACAATGATGAACTTGAACTTCGAACACTAAATCTTAATAAGTTTATTAAACAAAAATCTAAAATAGACAATGAACTTGAACGAAGGAAGAGGCCAAAGAAGAGGAAGGCAACCAAGGATGAATCAAGAACTTCCAAAGGTGAAACGGCGAATTGGGCTTTGACGGGCTTCGACTACAAGGTAAGTAACTCAACTCTCTTGAATTATTTTGAAATTACTTGAAGTTTTTCATGAGTGCTTAATTTAGATAGTAGGAATAAAAAAAAAATAGTTTTTCAAAAATTATATCATGTTTTTCTTTTTAGCATCTTTGAAGAACTAAAAATTTGATCATGAAAAGTATATTGCTAAGGTATCATGCATGTTATGTTTTGAAATGTTGAATGATGTATGCAACATTATGGATGATAGTTATATGATATGTGATAATGCTTAAGATTAATCCATGCATGTGTATTTTGATGATTTTATGTCATGCATGAGCTTTTGAAGTAAATGTTGATTTGAAACTCTCATTTTGGATTAACATGTTTTTGGTTTAATCATTTTTATGACATATTAAGATGACATAGTGCATGTACATCTATGTATGAATTTCTTGATAGTCTTTTGATGATAGATGTGATATCATGATGTTTTATTTTTGATGTGTTTGGCCTTAACGGCTTTATGACGAAACTTATGTTTTGATTTTAAATGATAAAACATGTTTTCATAAAAAGACTTGAACACCCTCACATGAAATCAATTGTATGAAATGGAAATGAATTTTATATCCTATTGAGATTAATGAATTTATTTTACCAATCTTGTAAATCTCATGAAAATAAACATGATGAATATTTTGAAAATAAATGAGTGTATCATGCATTTGGTCTTAATGATTTCTCTTGAACATTCTTTTTGAAATCATACTTTTTTTTTTTGGTAAGTAAAAGTAAATTGATTATGTGTAAAGTTTCTACAACTAGCTTTATCTATACAAGTCATAGACAAAGCCAAGTAACTCATAGAGTGCGAATGCGATAGTTATGACTACACATGCTGTAGACTATAACTACCTGTGGGTACATTATTTGACATCATTCCCAAGATCTTTAGCTAATAGCAAAATTAAATTTGATAAAAATATCTTTTTCTCTTCGGGTGAAGTGCTCGGTTTTGAGATCATGCTCCATACAGGATCTTGAGTCTCTAATAATCTCTTTCAAGAGCTGAGCATTGTTTGTGTGTTGACATTCAAAGATTCTATTACATCTCTCCTTCCACATCCACCAAATAGCGCATCTGAAAGTAACCTTTGCCAGTTGTGTAAGATATTATAATGATGTTATCATGGAATCATGCTTGATAATTTATATTACGAAATTTACCTTTCTATCTTGAATGTTGACATTTTTTTAAAAGCAAAGGCATGCTCATAAGAAGCAAATCACATGAATAGAAATTTATAAAAATGAAATGTAATCCTCTATCTTATTGATTTTTCAATAAATCTATGCTTGTCATATATGAATTTATTGAATGTAATTTTGAGGATGATTTCAGATTTGACAAATGCTTGATTCGTATTTACGACATAAGATACATTTTAAATATGAATCATGCTAAATGCTTCAAACATTTTCTATCTCTAGTGTTCTCGATTTTGATGAAATAGTAATAACGTTATTCATGTTATGAATCTCAAAAATGATAATTTGATTATGATTTTTTTTATGAATTAACTTGAATGAAATTTTGTTTTAACCGAATCATGAACTTTCTCTTGACTTCTTGACTTAAGAATTTTGAAGAAACATGATGATTACTTGATATTTGATACTTGAAATTTTTTGTAAAATGTGATCTTGATAAGAACGTTTCAAGTTGCTCTTTGTGCTATATCTTTTCAAATGAATCATGAGCCTTGATATCATATATTTCATAATATAGAAATAATAAGATTTCTTTGCCTTGTATGTCTTGTGTAATGATTGTACATCAATTTGCTTTATTATGAATTATATGAATCCTGATCGTGAACTTATTAAGAAGAATTCTAATAAACCATGAATCATATCTTTGGTATTCACGAATTGATCCTCATTGATATCTTTCATTGATATGATAAATTATCATCTCATGATATATCACATAATTATATCATGCTATGCGATTGTATCATGTGATCTTTGCTGAATTTTCACATTGATATTCTTCATGACATGATTTCTTTGCATTGTATGCTTCATGTGATAATATGAATACATGAAACACTTATTATATGATTTTTATACAATTCCATGTATTTATAAAATATTTGTCTCATCACCTAATAACTCTTTTTGATATTCCTTATGAGATGAAATGAAATAATACATGAAATACAAATGAGAAGTTAATGCTCATGCATGATAGGATGTAATGAATTTTGACATTTAGATACCATCATTTGAATAGCTATGATCATGTTGCCAAAATGATATATCATGAATGCTTGAATATCATATTTGATATGCTCATAATGATGATTGATTTTTTGGTATCGTGCATAAAAAAATGAAATGTTAATGAATTTGTGCATTAAAACTATAATGATGCACAAATAAGAATGATTACTTACCTTTGTCATGATTTAGAAATTGATTTAAAGGGTTTTTCCCTTCTTTTTGACAATGACAAAGGGGGAGATAGATTGCTAGCACAATTCAAAAAAAAGGCAAAAATTACAAAAGAGAAGAAATTGCTATCTTGAACATCACCGATAATTGCTAGCTTGAAATGTCAAGAAAATGCAAAAACTTGTTTATTTTCTTGCACATCTAAAGAGAAGATGCAAATGTAACACTTGCCAAATTGTTTGCTTGCCTCATGTAAAACATTGTCTCTTGATAGTTTGACATTTTACTAAGAAAGCAAAAATGACACTTCTCAAAAGAGAAGAAAGAGCTTGTCATCTTGAACATCACAAGCTTGCCAAACAAAAATTGCAAAAGTGCTATCTTGCCTATGTCAAGAAGCAAAACTTGCAACTTCCACATTGCAATAGGAAGCAAGAATCATAAGCTTACACAAGAAAACTATCTTGCATTTGCCTTCGAAATTTTTGCTAGCTTGTATATAGTAAAACTTGCATATCGTAAAAATTGCTAGCTTGTAGCATAAAGAGAAGCAAATAGTTTCTATCTCAAGAAAATTAAACATGCTAAACTTACACCTTGCAATGGAAGCAAAATTGCGAGCTCAAACATTGCAAAGGAAGTAAAAATTTGCTAGCTTGCAACTTGCATATTTCAAGAAGCAAGAGTTGCCTTCTTGAATATCTCTAAATTGCTAGCTTGCAAGTTCTAAAATGTTATAACATTGCTAGCTTGCATGTTCTAAAAGTGCTATTTTGTATGCTGTAAAACTTGCATATCTAAAACTTGATAGCTTGAATGTTCTAAGCATGATGTAACATTTGCTAAATTTTCTGGCTTCAAAACTGCATGATGATAAAACTTGATATTATGTTTTTCATTCAATAAGTTAAACTAATATTCCAAACACAAGAATAGTTGGACTTCTCCTTTTTGTTGATGACAAAGGGAGAGAAGTATGAAGTTATGCATGAGTTTATGCATAAGTTCATGATAACGTGTTGCAAGTATTCATGATGAATATTGCAATGACTTGAATTCAGTTTGAATTCAAGGTTCTATCGATATGGCATATTGATAGGGGGAGTTTGTTTAAACTCCGGGAGTTAAGTTTAACTCCGTCATCAAGTGGTTGTCATCATAAAAAAGGGGGAGATTGTTGAATCTCGTATTTTAATGATGAAACTACTTGATATATGTTTATGATTTAATTTGCGTTTTGAGTGATGCAGGATGCTTCGATCAGGATGAGACAATTAAAGCAGGAAAATCATGTTGTGCTTGAGGAACATGTAAGAAGATTGGACGTCGGGCCGGTTGATCGGTCAACGTATCGACAGAAGGCTTCGGGCTGTAGACTCGGGCATCGGGCCCAGAAGAGCGGGTATTGTGCCAAGGATATCGGAGTTGCGGAGTCAACTGACCGATTGGGCAATAGGCTGCAGGAGAGGACGATGCGCCGCAGAATCGGACGAAGCGTCGAGGGACCAATGACATGCCGGACAACTTGGTTAATTGCTTAGGATTAATTGTCTCGATCAAAGTTTTGTTTTAAGTGTGCAGGATTAACTATAATGGAAGAAAGACATGCAACAGGAGTTGCGCCGGAGTCAAGACAATGATCACATTAGGAGTTCGAGAGTTCGACGGAAGTTCGGACAGTTGTCGGAGGTTTTGCGGGAACAAATCCGAGAAGTCCATGAGCTTGCCAAAGAGGCTCGTCAGAACTCGCCAAGTGGATCGTCGCAAGTCCAGGAGTTTGTCGAAAGTCCGCAGGAGCATCACCGACGGTTCATCGGATGATCGACGAAAGTTCGCCGGAAGCTCGCCGGAAAAAGCGATTGACGCACCTGAGCAAGTTGCAGTAAATGTCTTAGGAAATATCGTAGTTAACACAATGATTAAGTTGGAAATGGGAGATGATCCCATTAACTTAATATTGGGGCAATTGGGCCCTTGAAAAACCCAAATTGGGCCGAATGGATCAACCCATTCGGACCCTGATTTCTGCTAGGCGGTTGAACTGCCCAAGCCTGGCGGTGGCACTGCCTGGGCTCAGTCTCCGAGCAAGACTGGGCGGTGCAACCGCCCCAGCCAAGAGGTGGCACCGCCTGGGCTCGGTCTCCGAGCTCTGGCTGAGCGGTGCAACCGCCTCAGTCAGGCGGTGGCAGCGCCTGAGCTCGGTCTTCGAGCTCTAGCAGGAGGTGCAACCGCCCCTGACAGAGGTGGCACCGCCCAGAGGCTCAGTCTTCGAGCTCTGCCAGGCGGTGCAACCACCTCAGTCAGGCGGTGCAACCGCTAGATCCCGAAATTTCGGGAATTGATAGTTTTGAGCTCCAAATTTAAACTAGGTTGGGGCCTATAAATACCCCACCCTTTCAGCACTGAAAGGGAACCCAAAAACCATCGAAATTCTGATTTTACTTTATGATTTTTAGAGCTCAAAAGTGTTGTATGAGTTGAAAGTTCTTCTTCCTCTTTTCTTCCAAGTTCTAATCTGTTAAGAGAGGAAAGAAAATTCTGTAAGGGTTGTCTCCTAAGCCCGTCAAAAGGAGTGAAACTGTAAAAGGGTGGTTGGCCTTCGCCTATTGAAGGAAGGCCTCTAGTTGACGTCGGTGATCTCGTCGGTGGAGGAAGCCAAAAGTGGAGTAGGTTAAGATTGACCGAACCACTCTAAATCTCGGTTTGCATTTACTTTCAGCATCTTATCTTTACTGCAAACCTCCTCAAAAGCTTCCTGCCTTTTGCGCATATACGATCGTGTTTCAAGCTCTGCATTTTCCGAATCGGTGTTTAGACGTAAATCAGTTTTATCGTACGAACATCATATTTCAGTTTGAGCTCACATTTTAACTTTCATCATAACTGCAAACTGCCTTCATAGATTTCCTTTAACTACATCTCGCTTGATTACAAGTTAAAGAGATTTACGAATCGGCTTTTCTACCGAAATTATTTTTATCGTACGAACACTTTTTTAATCGTCGAAAGTTTTCCGCTGCACTAATTCACCCCCCCCCCCCCCCCCCCCCCCCTTAGTGCTCTTGATCCTAACAGAGAGAACCTTTACACCCTTTTTTTACAAAGCTTCCCTCACACCCTCCCTTAGAATGGTCTCTAAACTTTAGGAGGAGGGACTCTATACTTTACAAGGGTTTTCAACTCTAGAAACATCAAGATTTTATTCACTTTTCTTGCTTCTCCATGTAGGAATATCTAGAGTATTTATAGACCCCAAATGGCTTCAAAAATGGAGCCAAAATTCAAATACCCTAAAATTTCAGGGTACGGGCGGTACCACCGCCTGCACTGGGCAGTACCACCGCCTGCAGCCTGACACTGAGTGGTACCACTGCCTAGAAGACTGTGTCTAGGTGGTACCACTGCCCAGACTGGCGGTACCACCACCAAACACAATCTGGGAGACTATGCCACAACGGTTTTACTTGTTTGGTCATTGTTTCGGCCTTTCTCTTGGCCCAACACAGCCCAAATTTGGGCCCAAATATCTCCTAATTAGGTTGGCTAAATTATAATCTTAATTATATGCTAACTACAAATTTTAAGATATTTACAAAGCTAAATAAAGTCTGTAAGTCTAGGTTTCTTCCGGCGAGCTTTCGACGATCTTCAAGCAAACGTCCGACGATCTTTTGGCAATGTTCCAGTGGACTCCCGGCAAGCTCCTGGACTTCACAATGATCTTCTTAGAGAGTTCTGATGAGCTTCTTTGGTAAGCTCCTAGACTTCTTGGTCAATTTCGGTAGAACTTCTTATGAATGTCCGGACTTCCGACGAACTCTCGATGTCCCAATGAAATCGTGTTATGGACTCTGAGACTTTATTTTGCTTTATGCCTTGCTATCGTAGTTAATCCTGCACACATAAAACATACTTCGATCTAGACAGTTATTACTAAGCAAGAATCATGTTGTTCGGCATGTCATTGGTCCATCGACGCTCTATCCGATTCTTTGACGCATCGTCCTCTCTTGCTGCCTATTGCCCAATCGGCCAGTTGACCTCCGCAACTCCGATATCCTTGGTGCAATATCCACTCTTCTTGGTCCGATACCCGAAACCATGGCCCGTAGCCTTTTGTCGATACGTTGATCGATCCTATGGCGCGACGTTCAATCTTCTGACTATTTAATCTCATATTTTGATGATGAAACCAATTATGTTTTAATTTGTGTTTTGAGTGACGCGGGATGCTTCAATCAGGATGAGACAACTAAAGTAGGAAAAATCATATTGTGCCGGAGGAAAACATGTCAGAAGATTGGATGTCGGGCCGGAGGATTGATCGACATATCGGCAGAAGGCTTCGAGCCATGGATTTGGGCATCGGGCTAAGAAGAGCGGATATTGCACCAAGAATATCGGAGTTGCGGAGTCAATTGGCCGATTGGGCAATAGGTTATAAGAGAGGATAATGCGCCAAAGAATCGGACGAAGCATCGAGGGACCAATAACATGCTGGACAACTTGATTAATGTCTTAGGATTTCATAGTTAGCACATAATTGGGCTTGGATTTGAGCCAACCCAATTAGGGGCCAGCTAGGCCCATGTAAGAACTATGTTGGGCCCAATAAGAGGCCCAAACAGTGCTCCAAGAAGTCTCACCGTCATGGCACAGTCTTCGAGACTGTGTTAGGCGGTGGTACCGCCAGTCTGGGCAATTGTACCACCCTTGGTAGGGTGCCAGGCGGTGGTACCGCCCAGGGTAGTGTCAATGTACACTGGGCAGTGGTACTGCCCAGCGTAGGTAGTGGTACCACCCGTGCCCTAGAGAACCCAGGATTGGAAAGTTTTAGGCTCCAAGTTTGAATCAACTTGAAGCCTATAAATACCTCTCTTATCCCTGATTAAAGCACACAAGCACAGAGAATCTAAGAGCAAAGAAACGCTACTACAATCTCGTTAGAAATTCCCTCCTCCAAGTCTAAGTGTTAGAATTCTGTTTAAGAGAGGAGAGTGAGTGCTTGTAAGGGTTATCTCCTAAACCCATGAAAAGGAAAAGAGGGTTGTAAAAGGTGATTGGCCTTCACCTATTAAAGGAAGGCCTCTAGTAGACGTCGGTGACCTCGTCGGTGACCTCGTCGGAGGAGGAAGCTAGAAGTAGATGTAGGTCACGTTGACCAAACCACTCTAAAAATCTGGTTTGTATTTTACTTTGAGCAATTTATCTTTACTGCAAACCTTTTTAATAGCTCACTACCTTCAATACATTTACAAACACGTGTTTCAAGTTAAGCATTTTCAAGTTCGGGTTTTATCATACGAAAGATTTTCTGAAACCGATGTTTTTATTTGCTGCATTAATTCAACCCCCCCTCCCTCTTAGTGCCAACCCCAATCACATATAAGAATCAAAGAATTTGAACTATTTTTCGATTGAAAAACTAATTGATTCATTGATCACATATGAAATGACGTGTAATGCACGTGAAGAACTTAAGAACCACCTTCCAAAGAATGGGAAGGATTTGGGACATAGAACAATTGAAGACCACTCGAGCATAAGCTCAAGTGATGGTGAACTTGAACCACAAATGAAATTTAAAAAGTTCATGAAATAAAAATTAAAAAGTAAAAAGAACGGAATTACTTGCTTTAAACACAAGAAGAAGAACACAAATTGGGATAAAACGAGCTCATCTGAAGAAGGACAATTCAACAAAGGCGAGGTGACAAATTACGCCTTAACGATTTTCAATAATGAGGTAATCAAAATACCTTTAATTTATTTCAAAATTACATAATGCTTTTCATGAGTTATTTTAATTTAGTTTATAATTAATTTTCTTGAAAAATTACATGTTTAATAATGTTATAAAAATAAAAAATATTAGGAATCATGTTTATCATGATAGTAATTTTAAAAATAATCATGAAAATTACATATGATAAAGGAACAAAATGTTAGACTTAAATCATGCTAGATGTTTTAATGATGTGATAAAGTGATAATGCGTATATTGATAATCTTTGTATTTAATTAAAAATACTTTAGGAAATCATGCTCGATGAAATAATATAATGAGATCATGCTTAATAAATTTATATTTCAAAATTGTGCATGATGATTCTTGAGATTTATGGATTATTGACTTTTATGGTAATGAAAGTGACCTTTTCGGTTTTAAATGTTGATGCATATTTTATTTAAATGAAAAGAGAATGTTTCTATGAAATAAATCACTTGAATTTAAACAACTGAAAAGAGAAAAGCATTGTTCTTAAAAATTATTTTTCTCTATCTTATTGATTTTTATGAATCTCTTGAAAATGATTTTGATTTAATGATTTGAATTTGAGTGAGCTTTATTCAAATCATGATCTTGATCTCTTGAAATTATTTGAGATTTTTTTTAATCAAGATCTCTTCTTTGTACTCCTATGTTCCCTTTTACCATTTACTAAAGAGGAGATCTATAAAACTAACCATGATCTTGATAATTATGTTTTGAAACTTTATGTAAATCAAGATCGTTCACAATGACTTCTTGCATTTTATTAAAGAAATTTTTATGAATCATGTCTTTTTGTATTTACGTAGTCTTATCTTTCATGACATGATTTCCTTGTATTTATGACTTGTATAACTTGAAATGATTAAAATATTTTACACTATTTTGTTCTTCCCTTATTCTTTCTTACATACAAATAATAAAAGAGGGAAAAATTATGATCATGCATGGTAGGATGTAATTTGACAAATTGATACCATTATGATATGAAATATTTATGATGTGGAATGATGTAAGCAATACTTATGCTTTTTATTATGATGATATATGTGATACATATGATGTGTATCATGAATGCTTTAAACGATGAATGTTTGGTATCATGATCAACATGTTGATAAATGCTTAAAAATTTTAATGTTTTAGTATCATGTATGATATGCTCATAATGATGATTGATTTATTTTTCAGTATCGTGAATGAAAAATGAAATGTAAGGTTTTTGAAATTGTGCATGTTTTAATTTGAAAATATAATGATGCATAAATATGATTGATACTGTTAGGATCGAGAGCACTAAGAGGGGGGGGGTGAATTAGTGCAGCGAAAAACTTTCTGCGATTAAAATCGAAAGCTGCGTTCGAACGATAAAAACAACTTCTGTATGAAAGTTGATACTAAGCAAGGTTAAAGTCAAACTATGCAGGCAGTTTGCAGCTATGATGAAAACAAGAATATCGGCGCAAACTGAAATCCGGCGTTCGTACGAAGAAACTGATTTACGTCTAAATGATGATTCGTAAATCACTTAGATAAGACGCAGTTTAAGCAGGAGTATAAAGGCAGCGTGCAGTTATGGTAAAGCTCAAAACGTAAACGCAATATGCAATATGATGATCATACGAAAAAGCAGATTTATGTCTAAACGCAGATTTACGTCTAAACGCAGATTTACGTCTGAATCTTGAAACTCGTTCGTAAAATCGCAGAGGGCAGTAAGCTATTGAGAAGTTTGCAGTGAAGGTAAAATGCTCAAAGGAAATGCAAACCGAGATTTAGAGTGGTTCGGTCAATCTTGACCTACTCCACTTTTGGCTTCCTCCACCGACGAGGTCACAAACGTCAACTAGAGGCCTTCCCTCAATAGGCGAAGGCCAACCACCCTCTTACAGATTCACTCCTTTTGACGGGCTTAGGAGACAACCCTTACAGAAGTTTTCTCTCCTCTCTTTACAACTCAAACTTTGAAGAACAGAAAGAGAAGAACTAGTAGTTTTGAGCTCTAAGAATCACAGAAAGACAGCAAGATTTCGAGTGTGTGTTCTGTGCTTTCAGTGCTGAATGGGTGGGGTATTTATAGGCCCCAACCCAGTTCAAATTTGGAGCTCAAATCTGTCAATTCCCGGAATTCCGGGATCAGGCGATTGCACCTCTTGAATGGGGCGGTTGCACCGCCTAGCAGAGCTCGAAGACCGAGCCTCTGGGCGGTGCCACCTCTGTCAGGGGCAGTTGCACCTCTCTGCCAGAGATCGAAGACCGAGCTCAGGCAGTTGCACCGTCTAACTAGGGAGGTTGCACCGCTTGGCAGAGCTCGAAACTTGAGCTCTGGCGGTGCTACCTCTTGACTGAAGAAGTTGCACCGCCCAGTCTCGCTCGGAGACTGAGCTCAGGGCGGTGCCACCTCTTGGCTGGGGCGGTTGCACCGCCCAATCTCGATGGGAGACATATCCTGGGCGGTGCTACCTCCTGGCTTGGGCGATTGCACCTCCCACAGCAATCAGGGTCCGAATGGGTTAATCCATTCGGCCCAATTTGATTCTTTCAGGGGCCCAATTGCCCCAAGATTAAGCTAATGGGATCACCGACCATTTCTAACTTAATCAATGTGCTAACTACGATTATTTCCTAAGACATATTCTGCAGCTTGCTCCGGTGCGTCAATCGCTTCTTCTAGCGAGTTTCTGGCGAACTTCCGTCGATCATCCAACGAACCCTCGGTGATCCTCCTACGGACTTCCGGCAAACTCCTGGACTTGCGACGATCCACTTGGCAAGTTCCGACGAGCTCCTTTGGCAAGCTTCTGGACTTCTCAGATTTGTTCCCGTAGAACCTCCGACGACTGTCCGAACTTCCGTCGAGCTCTTGAACTCCCAACGTGATCATTGTCATGACTCCGGCACAACTCCTGCTGCATGTCTTACTTTCATCGTAGTTAATCCTGCACACTCAAAACAAAAACTTCGATCGAGACAATTAATCCTAAGCAATTAACCAAGTTGTCCGGCATGTCATTGGTCCCTCGACGCTTCGTCCGATTCTTCGGCGCATCGTCCTTTCCTGCAGCCTATTGCCCAATCGACCTGTTGACTCCGCAACTCCGATATCCTTGGCACAATACCCGCTCTTCTTGGCCCGATGCCCGAGTCCACGACCCGAAGCCTTCTGTCGATACGTCGACCGATCCATCGGCCCGACGTTCAATCTTCTAACATGTTCCTCCGGCACATAATGATTTTCCTACTTTAATTGTCTCATCCAGATCGAAGCATCCTGCGTCACTCAAAACGCTGATTAAATCATAAACATATATCAAGTAGTTTCATCATCAAAATACGAGATTCAACAATCTTCCCCTTTTTGATGATGACAACCACTTGATGACGGAGTTAAACTTAACTCCTGGAGTTTAAACAAACTCCCCCTATCAATATGCCATATTGATAGAAACTCTTAGATTCAAAAATCTAAGCAACATGTCATCATAAACGGAGTTAACCTTAACTCCCAGAGTTTAAACAAACTCCCCTATCAATATGTCATATTGATAGAAACTCTTAGATTCAAAAATCCAAGCAACATGTCATCATAAACTTATGCATAACATGTCATGTCATCAACATACTTCTCCCCCTTTGTCATCAACAAAAAGGAGAAGTACCACAATCAAGTGTTTGTGATGTAAGTTTAACTCATTGCATAAAAAACATAATATCTATTGTTACCATCATGCAAGTTTTCTATTATTAAATGGTAAGATATCAATATGTAAAATTGCGATTCAAGTTCTTGATATCTTAACATGATATGACATTCATAGCATCTATTCATATGAATGCTGCTTTTGATATCTCATCATAATATGGCATTCATGACATCTATTCATATTTTTCAAATATGGCACTCATAGTATCAATTTATATATTTCTCCCCCTTTGTCATCAACAACAAGGAGAACGATATAAGTAAATTTTAAATATAAGTGCGATGCCATAAGTTGGTTCATGTCATTTTCCAACAGTGAGTGATAGGATACCAATTATGCAAACATCTCGAGGAAAACATGACATGGAGATAGCTTTTATTGCTTCTTCCTTTTTATTTGTTATCTTTTTACATGAAGGAGGAAAGCCATATGTGAAGTTCAAATCGATAAGATATTAAAGAACACTTCATTTTTGCAAGGATTAAGATATGTAAGTGAGTCAAATCCTTGTATGTAAAAATATCTTCCTTTTATAAGAGGGAATCATCAAATATGTTTCTCGAAAAATATTTTTCACATGATAAGTGCATTTGCTAGATGATTCCATATGTCAAAAATCAATGATGTGAATTAAACTTGATATGACATATGCTTGTTAAGTTCGGAAGAGGATAATGTATCAAGAAAATCCAAAAATGAAATTTGACACTTTCATACATTCGGATAGGGTTTTACTAGAGATATTCAATTATAATCATGAAGGTAAAACATGCTTATTATTATGGAAATTTTTGTATTCAAGCACATAATTTCCAACATGTAATCATGGCAAGTAATTGTGTAAAATCATTATGGCAATCAAGTGATTTGATCATTCAATCAAAAAAGTCCGAAAAATAATTTTAACACGTTTAATCATTCGGACATATTTTTGCCATAGTTTTTCAAATATAATCATGAAGATAAGGCATGCTATTCATCATGGTAGTATGATAGCAAGTTTACCATATACACGCTAGCAAAATTTTCAACATTTTAAGGCCCGCAAGCTAGCAATTTTGAGATGTTCAGGAAAGCAACTCTTGCTTCTTGAAATATTAGTTTTGCTAGATGTGCAAGTTGACTTCTTGCTTCTTGAGATAGGCAAGATAGCATTCCTTGGTGATGTTCAATATAGCTAAGTTCTACATCATGCAAGCTAGTGAATCTTATAACATTTTAGAACATGCATAATCACCAAAGCATCATAAATTTTAATAATGTGCAAACTTACAAATTTTGCATGATTGCATTTGTGTGTCTTGAGACTTGCAAGATAGCACTTCTTGGTGATGTTCAAGATAGAAATTTTTCTCTTTTGAGAAGTGCAATTTTTGTTTTCTTCTTGAATTGTGCAAGCTTGCTATCTTCCCTTTTGTCATTGTCAAAAAGAAGGGAAAAACCCTTTACATCAATTTTTTAAATCATGACAAATGTTAGTATCAATCTCATTTGTGCATCATTATATTTTAAAATTAAAACTTGCACATTTTCAAAACATATAAACTCATTATTATATGCATGATTCCAAATCATCATTCATATTATTTCAATCATTGTTTCACTCATTACTATAGCTTATCATGCATAATATGTAAAACCATCTAACTTGATATAAATATTTATTTATTTATTATTATTATTTTTTTTAAGCATTCATGATACACATCATACAAAAGCATATGCATCATTCCAAATTATAAATATTTCAAATCATCATGGTATTAATTTGTCACATTGCATCCTACCATGCATGATCGAAGCTTCTCATTTGCATACATCAAAATAAATTCATGAATATCTCATGCATTCATATCATCACTTGAGGAATATTGAAAAAGAAATAATTGGGTGATGAGATAAATATTTCATGAATACAAAGAATTGCATAAAAATCATATCATGAATACAAGGAATACAAGTCACAATCATTCAAGAGAAAAATCAAGATCATGATTTTGATAAAACTCATTTCAAATTTAAATCATCAAAATCATTTTTATGGCTAACAAAATTTATAACATAAATAGATTCATGATTTCATTGATAATATATTTTACCCCTTTTTAAGTGTTTCATTTTAAGTGATCGATTTCATGTTAGCATGCCTTTTCATTTATGAAAACATGCATCAATTTTTTTTTTTTAAAGCCACTGTTATTATCATGAAAATCGATAATCCATTATTACTTCTCAACCACATATAGCATGATTTCATAAGGTATTTTTAATCAAAATTATTTTGTTTATCATAAACATGCAATTTTCATGATTATTTTCAAAATTACTAGAATGATAAGCATGATTCCTAATTTTTTGTATTTTCATTATAAAATTATTAAACATGCAATTTTTAAGAAAATTAAATAAAAAAGAAAAATGCATTATGAAAAGCATTATGTAATTTCAAAGTACATTAAAGGCATTTTCATTACCTCAGTGTCGAAAGGCGTAAAGGCGTAGTTTGCCACCTCGCCTTTGTTGATTTTCTCCTCGTCTTCGGAGGAGCTCGATTCATCCCAATTTTTGTTCTTCTTCTTGCGTTCAAAGCAAGTAGTTCCGTTCTTTTTACTTTTTAATTTTTGTTTCATTTGTTGTTTAAGTTCACCATCACTTGAGCTTATGCTCGAGTGGTCTTCAAATGTTCTATGTCCCAAATCCTTCCTGTTCTTTGGAAGGTGGTTCTCATGTTCTTCACGTGCATTGCACATCATTTCATATGTGATCAATGAACCAATTAGTTCTTCAAGTGGAAAAATATTTAAGTCTTTTGTTTCTTGTAAAGCCGTTACTTTTGAATCCCACTTCTTAGAATGAGAACGCAAAATCTTGTTCACAAGTTCAGAATTCGAAAAACATTTGCCAAGAGCTCTTAAACCATTGACGACATCCGTAAAACGGGTGTAAATGTCACCAATGGTTTCGCTTGGCTTCATTTGAAAAAGCTCGAAATCATGCAGTAAAATATTAACTTTCGAGTCTTTGACTCTACTAGTTCCCTCGTGCGTGATTTCAAGAGTGCGCCAAATATCGAAAGTTGTTTCGCACAAAGAACCCCGATTGAACTCATTTTTGTCCAAAGCGCAAAATAAGGCATTCATAGCCTTTGCGTTTAAAGAAAAATGCTTCTTCTCTAAATCCGACCATTCGTTCATCGGTTTAGAGTGAAGATGAAAGCCGTTTTCAACGATATTCCATAAATCCAAATTCATATAAATCAAGAAAACTCTCATTCGAGTTTTCCAAAAAGTGTAGTCCAATCCGTTAAACAACGGTGGACGAAAAATCGAAAAGCCCTCTTGAATGCCATGAAGAGCCATTTCTCTCGGGTGTAAATCCGAAATGAGAAAAACTGGGCTCTGATACCAATTGTTAGGATCGAGAGCACTAAGAGGGGGGGGGTGAATTAGTGCAGCGGAAAACTTTCTACGATTAAAATCGAAAGCTGCGTTCGAACGATAAAAACCACTTATGTATGAAAGTTGATACTAAGCAAGGTTAAAGTTAAACTATGTAGGCAGTTTGCAGCTATGCTAAAAACCAGAATATCGACGCAAACTGAAATCCGGTGTTCGTACGAAGAAACTGATTTACGTCTAAATGCTGATTCGTAAATCACTTAGATAAGACGCAATTTAAGCAGGAGTATAAAGGAAGTGCGCAGTTATGGTACAGCTCAAAACGTAAACGCAATCTGCAATATGATGATCATACGAAAAAGCATATTTACGTCAAAACGCAGATTTACGTCTAAACGCAGATTTACGTCTGAATCGTGAAACTCGTTCGTAAAATCGCAGAGGGCAGTAAGCTATTGAGAAGTTTGCAGTGAAGATAAAATGCTCAAAGGAAATGCAAACCGAGATTTAGAGTGGTTCGGTCAATCTTGACCTACTCCACTTTTGGCTTCCTCCACCGATGAGGCCACCGACGTCAACTAGAGGCCTTCCTTCAATAGGCGAAGGCCAACCACCCTCTTACAGATTCACTCCTTTTGACGGGCTTAGGAGACAACCCTTACAGAAGTTTTCTCTCCTCTCTTTACAACTCAAACTTTGAAGAACAAAAAGAGGAGAACTAGTAGTTTTTTGCTCTAAGAACCACAGAAATACAGCAAGATTTCGAGTGTGTGTTCTGTGCTTTCAGTGCTGAATGGGTGGGGTATTTATAGGCCCCAACCCAGTTCAAATTTGGAGCTCAAATCTGTCAATTCCCGGAATTCCGGGATCAGGCGGTTGCACCTCCTGATTGGGGCGGTTGCACCGCCTGGCAGAGCTCGAAGACTGAGCCTCTAGGCGGTGCCACCTCTGTTAGGGGCGGTTGCACCTCTCTGCCAGAGCTCAAAGACCGAGCTCAGGTGGTTGCACCGCCTGACTGGGGAGGTTGCATCGCCTGGCAGAGCTCGAAACTTGAGCTCTAGCGGTGCTACCTCTGGAACAGAAGAGGTTGCACCGCCCAGTCTCGCTCGGAGACTGAGCCCGGGACGGTGCCACCTCTTGGCTGGGGTGGTTGCACCGCCCAGTCTCGCTGGGAGACATAGCCTGGGCGGTGCTACCTCCTGGCTTGGGCGGTTGCACCTCCCACAGCAATCAGGGTCCGAATGGGTTAATCCATTCGGCCCAATTTGATTCTTTCAGGGGCCCAATTGCCCCAAGATTAAGCTAATGGGATCACCTCCCATTTCTAACTTAATCAAAGTGCTAACTATGATTATTTCCTAAGACATATTCTATAGCTTGCTCCGGTGCATCAATCGCTTTTTTCTGCGAGTTTCCGGCGAACTTCCGTCGATCATCCGACGAACCCTCGGTGATCCTCCTACGGACTTCTGGCAAACTCATGGACTTGCGACGATCCACTTGGTAAGTTCCGACGAGCTCCTTTGGTAAGCTTCTGGACTTCTCGGATTTGTTCCCGCAGAATCTCCGACGACTCTCCGAACTTCCGTCGAGCTCTTGAACTCCCATCGTGATCATTGTCATGACTCCGGCGCAACTCCTACTGCATGTCTTACTTTTATCGTAGTTAATCCTGCACACTCAAAACAAAAACTTCGATCGAGACAATTAATCCTAAGCAATTAACTAAGTTGTCCGGCATGTCATTGGTCCCTCGACGCTTCGTCCGATTCTTCGGTGCATCGTCCTTTCCTGCAGCCTATTGCCCAATCGGCCTGTTGACTCCGCAACTCCGATATCCTTGGCACAATACCCGCTCTTCTTGGCCCGATGCTCGAGTCCACGACCCGAAGCCTTCTGTCGATATGTCGACCGATCCACCGGCCCGACGTCCAATCTTCTGACATGTTCTTCCGGCACAACATGATTTTCCTGCTTTAATTGTTTCATCCAGATCGAAGCATCCTACGTCACTCAAAACGCCGATTAAATCATAAACATATATCAAGTAGTTTCATCATCAAAATACGAGATTCAACAATCTCCCCATTTTTGATAATGACAACTACTTGATGACGGAGTTAACCTTAACTCTCGGAGTTTAAACATACTCCCCCTATCAATATGCCATATTGATAGAAACTCTTAGATTCAAAAATCTAAGCAACATATCATCATAATCTTATGCATAACATGTGATGTCATCAACATACTTCTCCCCCTTTGTCATCAACAAAAAGGAAAAGTACGACAATCAAGTGTTTGTGATGTAAGTTTAACTCATTGCATGAAAAACATAATATCTATTGTTATCATCATGCAAGTTTGCTATCATCAAATGGTAAGATATCAATATGTAAAATTGCGATTCAAGATCTTGATATCTTTTAACATGATATGACATTCATAGCACCTATTCATATGAATGCTGCTTTTGATATCTCAGCATAATATGGCATTCATAACATCTATTCATATTCTTCAAATATGGCACTCATACTATCAATTTATATATTTCTCCCCCTTTGTCATCAACAACAAGGAGAACGATATAAGCAAATTTTAAATATAAGTGCGATGCCATAAGTTGGTTCATGTCATTTTCCAACAGTGAGTGATAGGATACCAATTATGCAAACATCTCGAGGAAAACATGACATGGAGATAGCTTTTAATGCTTCTTCCTTTTTATTTGTTATCTTTTTACATGAAGGAGGAAAGCCATATGTGAAGTTCAAATCGATAAGATATTAAAGCACACTTCATTTTTGCAAGGATTAAGATATGTAAGTGAGTCAAATCCTTGTATGTAAAAATATCTTCCTTTTATAAGAGGGAATTATCAAATATGTTTCTCGAAAAATATTTTTCACATGATAAGTGCATTTGCTAGATGATTCCATATGTCAAAAATCAATGATGTGAATTAAACTTGATATGACATATGCTTGTTAAGTTTGGAAGAGGATAATGTATCAAGAAAATCCAATTGTTAGGATCAAGAAAATCTGAAAATGAAATTTGACACTTTCATACATTCGGACAGGGTTTTACTAGAGATATTCAATTACAATCATGGAGGTAAAACATGCTTATTATCATGGAAATTTTTGTATTCAAGCACATAATTTCCAACATGTAATCATGGCAAGTAATTGTGTAAAATCATTATAGCAATCAAGTGATTTGATCATTCAAACAAAAAAGTCCAAAAAATAATTCCAACACATTTAATCATTCGGACATATTTTTGCCATAGTTTTTCACATATAATCATGAAGATAAGGCATACTCATCATCATGGTAGTATGATAGCAAGTTTACCATATACAAGCTAGCAAAAAAATTCTACATTTTAAGGCCCGCAAGCTAGCAATTTTGAGATGTTCAAGAAAGCAACTCTTGTTTTTTGAAATATAAGTTTTGCTACATGTGCAAGTTAACTTTTTGCTTCTTGAGATAGGCAAGATAGCATTCCTTGGTGACGTTCAATATAGCTAAGTTCTACATCATGCATGCTAGTGAATTTTATTACATTTTAGAACATGCATAATCACCAAAGCATCATAAATTTTAATGATGTGCAAAATTACAAATTTTGCATGATTGCATTTGTGTGTCTTGAGATTTGCAAGATAGCACTTCTTGGTGATGTTCAAGATAGCAATTTCTTCTCTTTTGAGAAGTGCAATTTTTGTTTTCTTCTTGAATTGTGCAAGCTAGCTATCTCCCCTTTTGTCATTGTCAAAAAGAAGGGAAAAACCCTTTACATCAATTTTTAAATCATGACAAAGGTTAGTATCAATCTTATTTGTGCATCATTATATTTTCAAATTAAGACATGCACATTTTCAAAACATATAAACTCATTATTATATGATGATTCCAAATCATCATTCATATTATTTCAATCATTGTTTCACTCATCACTATAGCTTATCATGCATAATATGTAAAACCATCTAAAATGATATAAACATTTATTTATTTAATTTTTTAAGAATTCATGATACACATCATATATTATCATAATAAAAAGCATATGTATCATTCCAAATCATAAATATTTCAAATCATCATGGTATTAATTTGTCACATTGCATCCTACCATGCATGATCGAAACTTCTCATTTGCATACATCAAAATAAATTTATGAATATCTCATGCATTCATATCATCACTTGAGGAATATTGAAAAGAAATAATTGGGTGATGAGATAAATATTTCATGAATACAAAGAATTGCATAAAAATCATATCATGAATACAAGGAATACAAGTCACAATCATTCAAGAGAAAAATCATCATTCATTTTCAATTCATTCAATTTGATAAATCAAGATCATGATTTTGATAAAACTCATTTCAAATTTAAATCATCAGAATCATTTTTATAGCTCACAAAATTTATAACATAAATAGATTCATGATTTCATTGATAATATATTTTCTCCTGTTTCATTTTAAGTGGTCGATTTTATGTTAGCATGCCTTTTCATTTATGAAAACATGCATCAATTTTTTTTTTTTTAAAGCCACTGTTATTATCATGAAAATCGATAATCCATAAATATCAAGAATCATCATACATAATTTCAAAAATATATACTCATTAATCATAACTTCAAATTAAACATGATTTCATATACTCAAAATCGAGAAACAACAATGGAAATCAACATGATACACATTATTACTTCTCAACCACATATAGCATGATTTCATAAGGTATTTTTAATCAAAATCATTTTGTTTATCATAAACATGTAATTTTCATGATTATTTTCAAAATTACTAGAATGATAAGCATGATTCCTAATTGTTTGTATTTTCATTATAAAATTATTAAACATGCAATTTTCAAGAAAATTAAATAAAAAAGAAAAATGCTTTATGAAAAGCATCATGTAATTTCAAAGTAAATTAAAGGCATTTTCATTACCTCAGCGTCGAAAGGCGTAAAGGCGTAGTTTGCCACCTCGCCCTTGTTGATTTTCTCCTCGTCTTCGGAGGAGCTCGATTCATCCCAATTTTTGTTCTTCTTCTTGCGTTCAAAGCAAGTAGTTCCGTTCTTTTTACTTTTTAATTTTTGTTTCATTTGTAGTTTAAGTTCACCATCACTTGAGCTTATGCTCGAGTGGTCTTCAAATTTCTATGTCTCAAATCCTTCCTGTTCTTTGGAAGGTGGTTCTCAAGTTCTTCACGTGCATTGCACGTCATTTCATATGTGATCAATGAACCAATTAGTTCTTCAAGTGGAAAAATATTTAAATCTTTTGTTTCTTATAAAGCCATTACTTTTGAATCCCACTTTTTAGAAATAGAACGCAAAATCTTGTTCACAAGTTCAGAATTCAAAAAATATTTTCCAAGAGCTCTTAAACTATTGACGACATCCGTGAAACGGGTGTACATGTCGCCTATAGTCTCGCTTGGTTGCATTTGAAAAAGCTCAAAATCATGCAATAAAATGTTAACTTTCGAGTCTTTGACTCTACTAATTCCCTCGTGCGTGAGTTCAAGTGTTCGCCAAATGTCAAAAGCCATTTCGCACGTAGAAATCCGATTGAACTCATTTTTGTCCAAAGCGCAAAATAAGGCATTCATAGCCTTTGCGTTTAAAGAAAAATACTTTTTCTCCAAATCTGACTATTCGTTCATCAGTTTAGAGGGAAGTTGAAAGCCGTTTTCAACGATATTCCATAAATCCAAATTCATAGAAATCAAGAAAACTCTCATTCGAGTTTTCCAATAAGTGTAGTCCAATCCGTTAAACAACGGTGGACGAAAAACCGAAAAGCCCTCTTGAAAGCCATGAAGAGCCATTTCTCTCGGGTGTAAATCCGAAATGAGAAATACCCCGCTCTGATACCAATTGTTAGGATCGAGAGCACTAAGAGGGGGGGGTGAATTAGTGCAGCGGAAAACTTTCTGCGATTAAAATCGATAGCTGCGTTCGAACGATAAAAACAACTTCTGTATGAAAGTTGATACTAAGCAAGGTTAAAGTCAAACTAAGCAGGCAGTTTGCAGCTATGATGAAAACCAGAATATCGGCACAAACTGAAATCCGACGTTCGTGCGAAGAAACTGATTTACGTCTAAATGATGATTCGTAAATCACTTGATTAGATAAGACGCAGTTTAAGCAGGAGTATAAAGGCAGTGTGCAGTTATGGTAAAGCTCAAAACGTAAACGCAATCTGCAATATGATGATCATAAGAAAAAGCAGATTTACGTCTAAACGCAGATTTACGTCTAAATGCAGATTTACGTCTAAACCTTGAAACTCGTTCGTAAAATCACAGAGGGCAGTAAGCTATTGACAAGTTTGCAATGAAGGTAAAATGCTTAAAGGAAATGCAAACCAAGATTTAGAGTGGTTCGGTCAATCTTGACCTACTCCACTTTTGGCTTCCTCCACCGATGAGGTCACCGACGTCAACTAGAGGCATTCCTTCAATAGGCGAAGGCCATCCACCCTCTTACAGATTCACTCCTTTTGACGGGCTTAGGAGACAACCCTTACAGAAGTTTTCTCTCCTCTCTTTACAACTCAAACTTTGAAGAACAGAAAGAGGAGAACTAGCAGTTTTGAGCTCTAAGAACCATAGAAAGACAGCAAGCTTTCGAGTGTGTTTTCTATGCTTTCAGTGCTGAATGGGTGGGGTATTTATAGGCCCCAACCCAATTCAAATTTGGAGCTCAAATCTGTCAATTTCCGGAATTCCGGGATCAGGCGGTTGCACCTCCTGATTGGGGCGGTTGCACCGCCTAGCAGAGCTCAAAGACCGAGCCTCTAGGCGGTGCCACCTCTGTCAGGGGCAGTTGCACCTCTCTGCCAGAGATCGAAGACCGAGCTCAGGCGGTTGCACCGTTTGACTGGGGAGGTTGCACCGCCTGGCAGAGCTCGAAACTTGAGCTCTGGCGGTGCTACCTCTTGACAGAAGAAGTTGCACCGCCCAGTCTCGCTCGGAGACTGAGCCCGGGGCGGTGCCACCTCTTGGCTGGGGCGGTTGCACCGCCCAGTCTCGCTGGGAGACATAGCCTGGGCGGTGCTACCTCCTGGCTTGGGCGGTTGCACCTCCCACAGCAATCAGGGTCCGAATGGGTTAATCCATTCGGCCCAATTTGATTCTTTCAGGGGCCCAATTGCCCCAAGATTAAGCTAATGGGATCACCTCCCATTTCTAACTTAATCAATGTACTAACTACGATTATTTCCTAAGACATATTCTGCAGCTTGCTCCGGTGCGTCAATCTCTTCTTCCGGCGAGTTTCCGGCGAACTTCCGTCGATCATCCTACGAACCCTCGGTGATCCTCCTGCGGATTTCCGGCAAACTCCTGGACTTGCGACGATCCACTTGGCAAGTTCCGACGAGCTCCTTTGGCAAGCTTCTGGACTTCTCGGATTTGTTCCCGCAGAACCTCCGACGACTGTCCGAACTTCCGTCGAGCTCTTGAACTCCCAACATGATCATTGTCATGACTCCGGCGCAACTCCTGCTGCATGTCTTACTTTTATCGTAGTTAATCCTGCACACTCAAAACAAAAACTTCGATCGAGACAATTAATCCTAAGCAATGAACCAAGTTGTCCGGCATGTCATTGGTCCCTCGACGCTTCGTCCGATTCTTCGTCGCATCGTCCTTTCCTGCAGCCTATTGCCCAATCGGCCTGTTGACTCCGCAACTCCGATATCCTTGGCACAATACCCGCTCTTCTTGGCTCGATGCCCGAGTCCACGACCCGAAGCCTTCTGTCGATACGTCGACCGATCCACCGGCCCGACGTCCAATCTTCTGACATGTTCTTCCGGCACAACATGATTTTTCTGCTTTAATTGTCTCATCGAGATCGAAGCATCCTGCGTCACTAAAAACGCAGATTAAATCATAAACATATATCAAGTAGTTTCATCATCAAAATACGAGATTCAACAGATATGCTCTGAAATGTTTCATCTACTACTATCCCAATTTATTGTTCACAATACCCTTTTGTACTCTGGTGTTTGTGGGATTATTTGGACCTTTGCCAGAAATGGTAAAGGGTATGTGCTTAGAGTCTATGATGCTCTAGATTATGTTTGGTGGTCATTCAGAAATAGATGGACCATATTATGTTTAGAATCCCACTTCACCGTCTATCTGTTTCATCTGTTATTTTTACACTTCGAAATGTTCCATCTATCATTGATATGCTCCGAAACATTTCATACGATATTAATATGCTCCAATTACTCTGTGCTCCATTTGATATGAACTGATATGTTCTGAAGTGTCCTATTTGCCATTGATATGCTACGAAACATCTCGTACGCTATTGATATGCTCCAATTACTCTATGCTCCTTTTGCTATGAACTGATATGTTTTGAAATGTCCTATTTGCCATTGATATGCTCCGGAACATCTCGTACGCTATTGATATGCTCCAATTACTCTATGCTCCATTTGTTATGAACCAAATATGTTATGAATGAAATGACATTTGCGATTCTGTATCTAATGAGATGATATCCTTGAATCTCTTGGATTATGTCTTGTATTGTGATATCTTGTTTGTTTGAAACTGTTCCTTCTCATGCTAGATATGCTTTGTACTTGCTGAGCTGTTGTTAGCTCACTCCGTTGTTATATAAATCTTTCAGGTCAGTTTGTCACTCTTTGAGATGTTTGAATTGGGCTGAGGCAATGGAGAGCTATTCAGAATTATGGGCAAGTCTTGTTGTTATTATGTTATTATTGTATAAGCATATTTTGTATGTAATGAGATGTTGTCGATGAATCAAAAAGGATATACCATGTAAAAGTGTTAGAAGATCTCTCTTATTTAGAATTTTGGAATGTTAAGTCTAGTTTACGATGATATGAACTTGTGATAAATGGTTGGAGTTCTGATTGTATATGAGTACTTAGCTTATGGATTTATAAATGTTGTTCATGTTTGTTAAACTGGCTTGGGTTGTCATAAATGTGAATTATCGAGTGATGTGATGTATGATTATAAACTACATAGGTTTTAAAGATGTGAATTTGATAGAACGTTTTTTAGTGTCATCAAATGTTAGTTTGGATCCTGGATTGGTTTGTGATGAAAATTTTTAATATTATCGATATTTTGAGGGGCGTGACACTGCCCCACTGGGCGGCTGCCTCTGCGGGGTGGGTTTTGCCCGCGGGAGCAGCGGCCGCAGGCGCCGTTGCCTTATGGCGCCAAACCCCGCAAGAGAAGCGGTAGTAAGCACCTCTGCCCGTGGGTCCAACATCCGCAGGCACCCCGCTTGCGTGACACCGCTATAGGCGGCCTGGTTGCATGAACATGGCAGCAAGCAGGCAGCCATCCTTGAGCGCAGCAAGGGCAGCAACAGTTGCTGCCCTTCCTCGTCTATTGCATCAATAATTTAACATCAAAATTCTTCCTAAACACAATGCACGTAGTTCAAAACCAATCATTTGCATGAACAACCTGGCTCTGATACCACTATTGGTAAATCTTGGGGGCAATATCACTTGCGCAGTGGAAGAACAAGAAAACAAAATCCTCAATTTCCCAAAAAGATGTTCATCGTCGTGCGAAGATTGGTGCGTAGAAATTCGCGAAACAAACTACGTATAGAATAGATTGTGTTACCTAAGGAGAATGTATATCCCTGTTTCCTTATAGATCTCTAGGAGAGGGTAAAGGAGGTCAAGCGTCCTCCTCTCTAACGATGATTCAAATAGTAGGGCCGCGATGACGCTTCTCAAAGCTCCAAGCCTGCTCTAAGGTGGAGAGGGGGAGGAGAATAGGAGAGGCAAGCAAAGGTTCTAGCTTATGAACCACTGAATCCCTCCTATTTATAGAGGTCCCCTATCAAACCCTAATGGATCCTCCCTTGGTGGGTATTGGATCTGCATCCAATTACCCAAGTCTTTTAGATTAGTGGATCTCTATCCAATAATCTCTCATGGGCTCTTATTGGATCTCGTCCATGGGATCCAATAATATAGGGGCTTATTGGATATCCAATAAGATAGGAGCCCCAACCGATATCTCATATCCGTACCTCTACTCATTATAATGCCTAACATATGTGTGTAACCCTCTAGGCCCAATATCGAGCTGGCCGTGAGTCATACCTGCCAGAACTCCTTCTAACTTAGTGAATTATTATCTCTAAAATAATTTACTCGACTCATCGACTACGGACGTACTAGGCTACTACGTCGTAGTCCCTAGACGATATAGGGGAATCCAATTCATTAGACCTATCTATCCTCAGTTACCATAAACCTATAGTCCCTTATCCATCTAATATCCCAGAGATCGTATATCGGGTATAGTGCTGTCAGACCCATATGGTTTCTTCTTGATTCTCGCTCTAATCGGATTCTCCCGGAGAACTCTTTCTCTCTCAATCCGAATGACCCTAGCCAGGGATTTGTTTGAGTAAGAACACATGAGATATTTCTCTCATGATGTCAAGAGTGAATGATCCTCTATCGACACTCAACAGCCCTCGTAAGGTCGACTGCCACTCCCAATGACCAACTGTACTAGATCTGGGACATCCAAGCCTATAAGTCTGGTATCAAAGAGTAGAGCACTCATACAGGACATCCTTGGTGTCTCAAGTCTAAGGACCAGATACACCACTAGGACTACGGAATCACTATCTGACCATAAGGCATCATTAACCATCCAGCATTCCGTAAGCAGATCAATAAGCGAACTCATTCTCTAATGAGCACCTGTACTATATCCCTAGTGTCCCGATACGAGCAGCTATGAGACCAGCTGCATCCATCATATAGACGGGTATACAGCACACCAATCTATATGGTTATCACGATGTCCCTTTCGAGTAAACTATGACCGAGATTATTCAGGATCTGTGTTTAAAGGTGAATCGATCTCATTATCATGATCTTATCACGATCCGATTCCCATTGCGCAGATCCAAGGACATCACAATATATACATGCATATATGTAATAGTTAATATAAAGTGATAAATGATAAAATATAATAAGCAAAAAGATTCCGTGTCAAGTCACACGTGCCATCACTCACGTGATTAGCTTGTTGGGCACCTATGACTAGTAGAAGCAACTTTCTTTTTCATGCCCTTCCATATGAAAGCTTTTGAAGATCGCTTCTCTAATTAGTACTTTTTCTTTGTCATCTCTAAAGAGAAATTTGTGAGTTGTTCTGCCTCAACGATTGCACCTACTAGTTCATAGTGCAACTCTTGTAGAGCCCGAAGTTTCAAACTGTCGACGAAGCAATAAAGTTTATATTTCTTAGATATGTCTTGAATATCTAACATTATTGTAGAAAATTATTTCATATAATCTTAAATTGTAGAGGCATGACAAAGTTGCCACAACTTCCATCATGAGGCATGAACTGAGTTCGCCATTCCCTCTTTAATGCATCCCAAGTGTTAATGTTGTAGCGATCTTATTATATTTCTTCCCAGTATGTGCACTACCATAGTTTTACATCACTAATAAGATACATATTCGCTAACGACACCTTAGAATCTTCTAACTTAGGTTAGTTCCCTCTAAAGTATTATTTAATATCGAAGAAAAGGTTTTCTAAATCCTTGGTATCCTGAGCACCCCTGTAGCTCCACAGTTTGAGAACTTTCACTCACAATAAGAGATGGCTGCAAGATATTCCTCCACTCACATATATAACTTGCATGATTACTGGCACATGAGCTATCAATTCTATTGCTCTTGTAAGTATTGCATGTACTCGTGTTGAATCTCGGATTTTGCTAATGAAACCAATCGATATGTGTTTATGTTTTAATCTACATTTTGAGTGATGCAGGATGCTTCCATCAAGATGAGACAATTAAAGCAAGAAGAATCATGTTGTGTCGGAGGAAAACATGTCAGAAGATTGGATGTCGGGCCGGAGGAACGATCGACGTATCGACAGAAGGCTTCGGACCGTGGATTCGGGCATCGAGCCAAGAAGAGCATATATTGCACCAAGGATATCAGAGTTGCAGAGTCAACTGGCCGATTGGGCAATAGGCCGCAAGAGAGGACGATGCGCTGAAGAATCAGACGAAGCGTCGAGGGACCAATGACATGCCGGACAACTTAATCAATACTTAGTATTAATTATCTAGATCGAAGTATGTTTTACATATACAGGATTAACTACCATAGCAGGGCATAGAGCAAAATGAAGTCCTGAAATCAAGGACACGATTAAGTTGGGAGTTCGAGAGTTCGTCGAAAGTCTAGACGTTCATCGGAAGTTCTGGAGGAACCAACCGAGAAGTCTCGGAGCTTGCCAGAGAAGCTCATCGGAACACACCAAGAAGACCGTCATGAAGTCCAAGAGCTTGCCGGGAGTCTACCAGAACATTACCGAGAGATCATCGGAAGTTCGCCGAAAGATCGTCGGAAGCTCGTCGGAAGAATAGATATAGGGACTTGTTTAGCTTAGCCAATGTCTTAGGAATTGTAGTTAGCACGTAATTGGGCTTGGATTTGGGACAACCCAATTAGGGGCAAACTAGGCCCATGTAAGGACTGTATTGGGCCTAATAAGAGGCCTAAACAATGCCCCAAGAAGTCTCACCATCGTGGCAAAGTCTTCGAGACTGTGTCAAGCGGTGGTACCGCCAGTCTGGGCGGTTGTACAGCCCCTGGTAGGGTGCCAGGCGATGGCAACACTAGTCTGGGTGGTGGTACTGCCCAGCACTGCCCCCCAGGCGATGGTACCGCCAGACCTAGGCAATGGTAGCCTAGGACAATGTCAATGTCGATTGACATTAGGCGGTGGTACCGCCCAGCGCAAGCGGTGGTACCACCCATGCCCAGGGAACCCAGGATGGAAAAGTTTTAGGCTCTTAGTTTGAATCAAATTGAAGTCTATAAATACCCCTCCCATCCCTAGTTAAAACACACAAGCATAGAGAGTCTAAAAGCAAAGAAACGTTGCTGAAATCTTGTGTGATCTCCTCTCCCTCTTCTAAAGTGTTAGACTAGTTTGAGAGAGGAGTAAGTGAGTACTTGTAAGTGTTGTCTCCTAAACCCGTGAAAAGGAGAAGAGGGGTGTAAAAGGTGATTGGCCTTCGCCTATTAAAGAAAGGCCTCTAGTGGACGCCGGTGACCTCGTCGGAGGAGGAAGCAGAAAGTGGATATAGGTCAAATTGACCGAAGCACTCTAAAACTATCGTGTTCTCTAGTTTACATTTTATTCTTGTAATTATCTTACTACAAACCTCTTTAAGTGCTTACTACCTTCAATTCATTTACGAACGTGTTTCAAGTTAAGATACTTATGAAACGGTTTTATGTCGTAAATCAATTTTATCGAAATGAAGTTTTTGAAGATGTGATTTTACTGCTACACTTTCACCTACCCCCCCCTCTCTTAGTGCCGACTCTTGATCCTAACAATTGGTATCAGAGCCTCGTGATTTCTCATTTGGATTAACACCCAAGAGAAATGGCTCATTTCGGCTTTCAAGAGGGTCACTCTTTCATTCATCCTCCCTTTTTCAATGGGACGGACTATACTTATTGGAAAACTCGAATGAGAGTTTTCTTGCTTTCGTTGAATTTAAATTTATGGAATATTATCGAGAACAATTTTTGAATGTCTTCTCTTCTAATGAACCATTAGAATGATTTGGAGAAGAAGATGTTTTCTTTAAATGCTAGAGCTATGACTGCTCTATTTTGTGCCTTAAACAAAAATGAGTTTAATCGGATTTTTATATACGAAATGGCTTTCGACATTTAGTATATTCTTGAAACCACTCACGAAGGCACAAGTAGATTAAAAGATTTGAAAATCAACTTTTTAATGTATGATTTTTAACTTTTTCATATGAAACCAAGAGAAACCATTGTTGACATGTACACTCGTTTTACGGATGTCATCAATGGTTTAAAAGCACTTGGTAGAAGTTTTTTGGATTTTGAACTTGTAAACAAGATTTTACGATCACTTTCTAAAACTTGGGAATCAAAAGTAACGGCAATACAAGATACAAAAGATTTAAATATTTTTTCACTTGAAGAACTTATCGGTTGATTGATGACATATGAAATGGTGCACAATGCACATAATAAACATGATGAACAAAACCACCTTCTAAAGAACATGAAGGATTTGAGACATAGAACAATTGAAGCCCACTCGAGCATAATCTAAGTGATGGTGAACTTGAACTACTCATGAAATTTAAAAAGTTAATGAAACAAAAATTAAAGAACAAACTTAAAAAGAACGCAACTACTTGCGATGAACGCAAGAAGAAGAAAGCAATCTTGGACGAAACGAGCTCATCCGAAGAAGAAGGACAATCCAACAAAGGCGAGGTGACAAACTACGCCTTAACGATTTTTGACGATTAGGTAATTGAAACTCACTTAATTTATTTTGAAATTACATGATACTTTTCATGATGTATTTTCTTTATTTATTTAGTTTAAAAAAAATATTTTTCTTGAAAATTATATGTTTAAAAATGAAAATACAAAAATTATGATCATGCTAGTAATTTTAAAAATAATAACGAAA
The DNA here is from genome assembly GCF_036884655.1 of Musa acuminata AAA Group. Classification (NCBI taxonomy): domain Eukaryota; kingdom Viridiplantae; phylum Streptophyta; class Magnoliopsida; order Zingiberales; family Musaceae; genus Musa; species Musa acuminata. The sequence goes on along the minus strand of NC_088339.1, from coordinate 6,310,900 downwards.
ATTACATGTTTTATGTTAATGGAATAAAATGTTAGATTTAAATCTAATGATGAATCTATAAATGTTTTTAAAGAAGAAATAATGTGTATCTTGATGATTTCCGATTTTGATTGAAACTATGCTTGATGTCTTAATGAAAATATTAAGAAGTTTAATATCATGCTTAATGATGATGCATGGCTTTTGTATAGAAAACTAAGCATGAAAAGATAGATTCACCTAAAATGAAAAATGCATGACTATAACAAATAACAAAATGATTTTGATTGAAAATACCTTATGCTCAATGAAATCATGATTGATGAATATGCTTTATGTTTAATGATTTCTTTCGCTTGTATGTCCTATCATGATGAATATTTTGAAAATAAATGAAATCATGTTTGATTTAAAGCAATACATAATGATCATGTTTAATTAGTTTTTCATTCGAAATGATGCATGATGATTTTTGTGATTATCAATTTTCACGGTAATAAAAGTGGCTTTTTCGGTTTAAAAAATGATGCATGTTTTGGTTTGGCATAAATGAAATAGGCATGCTTATTTGAAATAGTGTAAGTGTCATGTTTGAGTGTCATGTTTGACGATTGTATACTTAATGATGTATAATGATGTAATGAAAATATTAAATGTTTTGATACCATGATTGACGACATTATGCATGAGATTTTAAAGTTATACTTGATGATTTTTATGATTTATTAGTCTTGATGGTTTTTATGATGAAATTCACTTTTTGATCCTAAATATTGATGCAAGTTTTTATTTGGCATAAATATATATATAAAAAGGGGGTATGCTTGAATGAAGTTAATCACATGAATTGAAACAACTAAAAAGAGAAATGTATTTTTCTTGAAAATTCTTTTTCTCTATCTTATTGACTTTGATGAATCTATTTGATCATCCTTTTATGAATCTCTTGAAAATGATTTTGATTTGACGATTTGTATTTGAATAAGTTTGTATTTGAATAAGATTTTTTTTTTCAATCAAGATCTCTTCCTTGTACACCTATATTTTTTGCTATTTATAACAAGAAGAGATTTGATAAAATAAATCATATCTTTTGTAATTCAAGAGGTCTTATCTTTCATGACATGATGTCTTTGTATTTATGCCTTGTATGCCTTGAAATGATTAAAATATTTTACACTATTTTGTTCTTCCCTTATTCTTTCTTGTTTACAATGATAAAAGAGGGAAAAGTTATGATTATACATGGTAGGAAGCAATTTGACAAATTAATACTATCATGATTTGAAACATTGATGATTTGGTGTTATGCATGGAATAGTTTAACTTATGATAATAATGCATGCAATGATGAAATATTCATGATAAAATAATTATTTTAAAATTCATGACTTGAATTTTCATCTATGCTAGTTACCTTTGTCATAATTTGAAAATTGATGTAAAGGGTCTTCCCTTCTTTTTGACAATGACAAATGGGGAGCAAAACGTGCTAGAAAGTAAATTTGCTAGCTCACACAATTCAAGAAGAAAGCAAAAATTACACTTATCAAAAAAGAAGAAATTGCTATCTTGAACATCACCAAGAATTGCTAGAAGATGCAAAAAATTACTAGCTTGCAACTTACATATTTCAAGAAGCAAGTGTTGCTTTCTTGAATATCTCAAAACTACTAGCTCGCATGTTCTAAAATGTTGTAAAATTTGCTAGCTTGTATGTTGTAGAAATTGCTATCTTACTACCTTGCATATCTATGATGATAGCAAAATTACATGATGATAAAAATTGAGATTATGTTTATCATGTAATGATTAGAACTTGTATGCTCAAACACTAGATTATGTCTATCGTGCCCGGGGAACCCAGGATGGGAAAGTTTTAGGCTCCAAGTTTGAATCAACTTGAAGCCTATAAATACCCCTCTCATCCCTGGTTAAAACACACAAGCATAGAGAGTTTAAAAGCAAAGAAACGCTATTGAAATCTTGGGTGATCTCCTCTCCCTCTTCTAAAGTGTTAGACTAGTTTGAGAGAGGAGTAAGTGAGTACTTGTAAGTGTTGTCTCCTAAACCCGTGAAAAGGAGAAGAGGGGTGTAAAAGGTGATTGGCCTTCGCCTATTAAAGAAAGGCCTCTAGTGGACGCCGGTGACCTCGTCAAAGGAGGAAGCCGAAAATGGATGTAGGTCACATTGATCGAACCACTCTAAAACTATCATATTCTCTGGTTTGCATTTTATTCTTGCTATTACCTTACTGCAAACCTCTTTAAGTGCTTACTGCCTTCAATTCATTTACGAACATGTTTCAAGTTAAGATATTTACGAAATGGTTTTACATCGTAAATCGATTTTATAGAAATGAAGTTTTTGAAGATGTGATTTTACTGCTGCACTACAACTCACTCATGTCATTCGTCAACCTTTCAACTCGGATCTCTAACTGATTCAATCAGAACTCTAACCTTTTCTTTATGGACTCTACTACCTCAAAGCATTCCCCACTTTCAGAGAGCTCCTCCAACTTTCAATTGATAATGTCAAGTGGTAGCTTCAACTAGGCTAATATTTCTTTGGTGCTTCTATGTTGTTCAAGCTACCCTTCAACTTTTGCCTCTTCTATGTGTGAGAACCCTTGCTCTATCGGAACATTGTTGCAAATGCCACACTCCTCTTGATCGGTTTCGCTAGTTTTTGCATGAGTGCTCATTTATTTCCTTGGAATGGTCACGTATTGCTGCCTCCCATCTTGTACAACAGTGCTAGTTTTGCCTAGATGCCCTAACATGACAAATTGATGTTTTCTCAATCCATTGTAATACCACTTTTTCATGTCTTTAGTTGGGAATGCTTAAGATATTTGATACTTGAGAGATATTTGTTTATAAGGGTTAGTCTAGACTTTAACCTCATATAATCCACAAAGGATGTACAATGAAGAAAAGGTTAAAAAGATAAATATGCAAGTAATATGCCACCATCATGCACGAAAAGAGTAAGACAATCAGGATTGAAAGTACTATAAAACAATCAACTTTTATTAGGCATAAAAAGCTCTAAAAAATGAACTGAACAAGTGCATGTAAAGGGGTTCCCAAAGGTAGATATAAGCCCAATGTTCACTTAGCACTATCATCAAGTAGAAAGTTGGTATACTAAAGATATTGTATCACCCCTCAAACATATACCTAAAATCTCATCTGTCCTAATTCCACCCAGGGGATTCCAAAGTGCTAAGATGATTGAGGTTTTATATCATAAAGTCGTCAGTGAGAAATTAGCCCATGACACATGAGAACGGGATTGTTTTAGGCTATTTTTTAATTTATGCAATGCCACACAATCAAAAATATTTTTAAGTTTTATATGATAGAAATACAAAGTAAAAATGCTAACAACAAACCAAAATAGTGCATGGTTGTAAATTTGAATCCATACATGATGTCTACAAGGAAACATTTAAAAATATCAAAAATAATGAAAAACAAGAACCGAAAAATATCATGGACGTTGCCCGGCACCCGAGAATTAACAATTCTGTTGCCCGGCACGTCATTGGTTGGCGCTTCGTCCGATTCTTCAGTGCATCGTCCTCTCTTGCGGCTTGTTACCCAATTGACGGTTGACCTCCGCAACCCCGATATCCTTGGCGCAATTCCACTCTTGGCCCGATGCGCGACGTCCGAAGCCTTCTGCCATCCAATATCCTAACGTGATCTCCTCCGGCGCAACGTCAATTCCTCCTGCGTTAACTGTCTAATCCTGATCGAGTAAACCTCCATCACTCAAAATGCAGTTAAACATCTAAACACAATCAATTAGTTTCATCATCAAAATCCGAGATTCAACAATCCCCCTTTGTCATCAACAAAAAGGAGAAGTTCCTACTCTTATGTGTTTAGAGATAAAAAGTTTCATACATTGCATGAAAAACATAGTATCGAATTTTATCATCATGCAATCTAACAATTAAAGATGTGCAAGTTTAGCATGTTTACTTTTTTTAGATAACAATTAATTGCTTCTCTTTAGACTACAAGCTAGCAATTTTCATGATATGCAAGTTGTAAGCTAGCAAATTTTTGCTTCCTTTGCAATGTTTGAGCTAGCAATTTTGCTTCTGTAACAAGTTAGCATGTTTTGTATTTTGAGATAGGCAAGATAGCACATCTGCATTTTTTTTTTTTTTTTTTTTTTTTGAGATAGCAACTCTTTTGAGATAGTGATCTTAGCAAATTTGACATCATGCAAGGTAGCAAATTTTTGTGATGTTCGAGATAGTAAGTTCTTTCTTCTCTTTTGAGAAGTGCTATTTTCGCTTCCTTTACAAAGTGGAAGCTAGCAAAGTGTTTGAAAAAGTGATCAAGTTTTGCAACATACAAGCTAGCAAAAATTTCGAAAGCAAATACAAGATAGCTTTCTTGTTGAAGTGTGTAAGCTATTGATTCTTGCTTCCTATTGTAATGTGCAGGTTGCAAGTCTTGCTTCTTGAGATAGGCAAGATAGTGATGTTCAAGAAGACAACTTTTGCTTCTTGAAATAAGCAAGTTAGCAATCTTTGCTACTTAAGATAGGCAAACTAGCAATCAAGTTTTTGTATCTTCTTGACTTGTGCAAGCTGGCTATCTCCCCCTTTGTCATTGTCAAAAAGAAGGGAAGACCCTTTACATCAATTATGACAAAGGTAAGTATCAATCTTATTTATGCATCATCATATTTTCAAATTCGAATATGCACATTTTCAAAAACCTTATATTCATTCATGCATGATATTGAATAAATCGATCAACATTATGAGGATATCATACATGATACTAAAATTTTTAACTATTTGTCAACATTTTGATCATGATACCAAACATTCATCATTTAGAGTATTCATGATATAAAACATTAAATCAATATTTATAATACATCATTTTAGCAACAACTCATAGTATTTTAAATCATGATTTACATCATATGTAATACATCACATCATAATTAGAAAGCACATGTATTGCATACATCATTGGAAATCATAAATGTTTCATATCATGATGGTATCAATTTGTCAAATTATATCCTATCATGTATGATCAAAACTTCTCCTCATTTGTATTTCATGCATAATTTCACTTCATCACATTAGGAGTATCAAGAGGAATTAATTGGGTGATGAAATAAAATTTCTCGAATACATGAAATTGTATAAAAAAAAATCATATCATAAGTGTTTCATACATTCATATCATCACATGAAGGAATATAAACAAAAATTAGTGATGAGATATTACTTCATGAATACAATAAAATTCATATAGCATATCATAGTTTATTAGAATTAGTCTTCCTTTTGGTGAATAGCAAAAAGAATAGTATGAGAGCAAGATCTCAATTCATGCACATCAAATATTCAATCATCAAAATCATGATTCATCTAGAAAATTCTCCTCTTTAAATATTCAAAGAGAGAATCATGATGAACATTCTTGGTTTACATAGAGTTTCAAAACATAATTATCAAGATCATGAATACTAAAAGACTATGAAACATTTCGACAAATCTTCTTTTAAATAGAAAACAATCTTAATTCATAAAGGATTTCATGTTATGAATTTCAAGAGATCAAGATCGTGATTTCGATAAAAATTTATTCAAATTTAAATCATCAAAATCATTATCAAAATCCAAGAGATTCACAAAGATGATACAAATGGATTTATTAAAATCAATAAGATTGAGCAAAATAATTTTCAAGAATGTTTCCCTCTTTTCGATTGTTTCAAAATATATGATTTTGTTTCATTTATGCCAAATAAAAACATGTATCATGTTTAAAACCGAAAGAGTAAGATTTATTACAACAAAGATCAATAACGTACTTTCATTATGGTAAAAATCAGTAATCCATATATCATAAGATTCATCATGCATAATTTCGAGATTTATTAAGCATGATCAATATGCATGACACTAAAACATGGTTTCAAAATGTTTAATATTTTTATTACATAATTTCATCATTATGCATCATTATATATAACTTTACAATGTCATGCATAAAATCATCAAATCATAGTATTAAACTATTAATATTTTCATTACAACTTTATGCAGCATTAAGTATACAATTGTCAAGCATGACACTTCACTATTTCATATAAGCATGCCTATTTCATTTATGTCAAATCAAAACATACATCATTTTTTAAAGCTACTTTTATGCCAAATCAAAAAATGCATCATTAAGCATGATCATTATGCATTACTTCAAATCAAACATGATTTCATTTATTTTCAAAATATTTATCATGATAGAGCATATAAGCCAAAGAAACTACTAAACATAAAGCATATTCATCAATGATGGTTTCATTGAGTATAAAGTAATTTCATCAATGATGGTTTCATTGAGTATAATGTAGTCATACATTTTTCTTTTTAGGTGATTATATCTTTTCATGCTTAGTTTGCATACAAAAGCCATGCATCATTTTCGAAAGCAACTTTCATCATGGTATAAATCGATAATCCATAAATCGTAAAAAGATCATTATGGAAATCATCAATAATCAATAAACTATAAATTACCCAAAACTCATCATCATCATGCATAACATCACCAAGAATTGCTAGAAGATGCAAAAAATTACTAGCTTGCAACTTACATATTTCAAGAAGCAAGTGTTGCTTTCTTGAACATCTCAAAACTACTAGCTCGCATGTTCTAAAATGTTGTAAAATTTGCTAGCTTGTATGTTGTAGAAATTGCTATCTTACTACGTTGCATATCTATGATGATAGCAAAATTGCATGATGATAAAAATTGAGATTATGTTTATCATGTAATGATTAGAACTTGTATGCTCAAACACTAGAAAGCGGAACTTCTCCTTTTTGTTGATGACAAAGGGGGAGAAGTATGATGACATGACATGTTATGCATAAGTTTATGATGACATATTGCTTGGATTTTTGAATCTAAGAGTTTCTATCAATACGACATATTGATAGGGGGAGTTTGTTTAAACTCTTGGAGTTTGGTTAACTCCGTCATCGATTGGTTGTTATTATAAAAAATGAGGAGATTGTTAAATCTCGGATTTTGATGATGAAATCAGTCGATATGTGTTTATGTTTTAATATGTGTTTTGAGTGATGCAGAATGTTTCGATCAAGATGAGATAATTAAAACAGGAAGAATCATGTTATGCCGGAGGAAAACATGTCAGAAGATTGGACGTCGGGCCGAAGGAATGGTGGACATATCGACAGAAGGCTTCGGACTGTGGATTCGGGCATCGAGCCAAGAAGAGCAGATATTGCGCCAAGGATATCGAAGTTGCGGAGTCAACTGGCCGATTAGTCAATAGGCCGCAAGAGAGGACGATGCGCCAAAGAATCGGACGAAGTGTCGAGAGACTAATGACATGCCAGACAACTTGATCAATACTTAGTATTAATTGTCTAGATCGAAGTATATTTTACATGTGCAAGATTAACTACGATAGCAAGGCATAAAGCAAAATGAAGTCCCGAAGTCAAGGACACGATTAAGTTGGGAGTTCGAGAGTTCGTCGGAAGTCCGGATGTTCGTCAGATGTTTTAGAGAAACCAACCGAGAAGTCTCGAAGCTTGCCAGAGAAGCTCATCGGAACTCACCAAGAAGATCGTCATGAAGTCTAGGAGCTTTCCGGGAGTCTGTAGGAACATTGCCGAGAGATCATCGGAAGTTCGCCGGAAGATCGTCGGAAGCTCGCCGGAAGAATAGACATAGGGACTTGTTTAACTTAGCAAATGTCTTAGGAATCATAGTTAGCACGTAATTGGGCTTGGATTTGGGCCAACCCAATTAGGGGCCAGCTAAACCCATGTAAGGATTGTATTGGGCTCAATAAGAGGCCCAAATAGTGCCCCAATAAGTCTCACCGTCGTGGCATAGTCTTTGAGACTATGTCAGGCAGTGGTACCACCAGTCTGGGTGGTTGTACCACCCCTAGCAGGGTGCCATGCGGTGGTACTACCAGTCTGGGCGGTGGTACCACCTAGCACTACTCCCTAGGTGGTGGTACCGCCAGACTTGGGCGGTGATATCTCCCAAGACAGTGTCAGTGTCGATTGGCACTAGGCGGTGGTACCACCCGTGCCCGGGGAACCCGGGATGGGAAAGTTTTAGGCTCCAAGTTTGAATCAACTTGAAGCCTATAAATACCCCTCTCATCCCTTGTTAAAACACACAAGCATAGAGAGTTTAAAAGCAAAGAAACGCTATTGAAATCTTGTGTGATCTCCTCTCCCTCTTCTAAAGTGTTAGACTAGTTTGAGAGAGGAGTAAGTGAGTGCTTGTAAGGGGTGTCTCCTAAACCCGTGAAAAGGAGAAGAGGGGTGTAAAAGGTGATTGCCTTCGCCTATTGAAGAAAGGCCTCTAGTGGACGCCGGTGACCTCGTCATAGGAGGAAGCCGAAAATGGATGTAAGTCACATTGACAAAACCACTCTAAAACTGTCATATTCTCTGGTTTGCATTTTATTCTTGCTATTACCTTACTGCAAACCTCTTTAAGTGCTTACTGCCTTTAATTCATTTACGAACGTGTTTCAAGTTAAGATATTTACGAAATGGTTTTACTGTTGAATCTCGGATTTTGATGATAAAATCAATTGATGGGTTAATTGATCTAATCCATATTATTGAGTTAAGTGTGCAGGATTAACTACGATAACCAGAAAACATAAAGCAAGGATACCGGAGTCGAGCTCGATTGACGTTTAAGAGACCGAAGAATCATCGGAGATGCTGCCGGAACCAACCGACAAGAAATCGGGAACGTGTCGGAAGTTCGACGAAGAAATCGTCGGAGGCTCTCGGAGATCACCGAGAAGGCTCGGCTACTCGTTAAAGTCATCACAAAGATTGGGAGCTTGCAGGGAGTCCGTCGGAAGGAATTCGTCGGAATGCTCGCCGGAACAAGACTCGACGTTCGCGGTTGAAAACTTGCTTAGGATATTTTTGTGTTATGTAGTTCACTTGTAATTAGGATTAGGATTAAGAGATAATCCTATATCCTGGTTAGGGGCCAACTGGGCCCAAAGTCGGATTTGGTTTGGGCTAAAATTAAGCCAAACCAATGAATCGGAGAGCCAGGCGGTGGCACCGCCTGGCTGGGCGGCGGAACCGCCCAGCACCCGAGAGCTGGGCGGTGACACTTCCTTGGCTGGGCGGTTGCACCGTCCAGCACCCGAGCGCTAGGCGGTGGCACTGCCTGGCTGGGCGGTGGCACCGCCTGGCTGGGCGGTGGCACCTCCAGCACCGGGAACCCTATGAGAATTCAAATTTTGGAGCCCAAAATTTGAATCCTCTTGAGGCCTATAAATACCCCTCAAATCTCAGCTGAGGTTACAACTTTTGAGAAGCATTTTGATTGAGAGAAAAGTCTTAGAAAGTCTTAGCAAGTCTTGTTTTCAATTTGCTAGAGAGTTCTCCTCCTTCTTTCTTATTGAAAATTTGTAAGAGGTTGAACTGCTTGTAAAGGGTTGTAAGAGGGGTGTTTACCCTTCCATTTCAAGAGATTTGCTAATGGAAGGTGAGAGCCTCATCGAAGAGGGGCATCGCAAGTGGAGTAGGTCATTTGACCGAACCACTCTAAAATCGGCGTAATCTCTGGTTTGCATTTTATTATTGACATTTACATTACTGCAAATCCTCTTACTGCTTTAGTTCCTTATTACCCTTGCTGCGCAACTTTAAGAATACGCTTTCAAGTTAAAATTTTCAAGTTCCGTTCTTATCGTACGAAAGATTTTTTATTAAAATCGAAGTTTTAATCCGCTGCACTAATTCACCCCCCCCCTCTTAGTGCTGCTCCGATCCTAACAAGTGGTATCAGAGCGAGGTTATCTCTCATATTTGGTTTAATACCCAAGAGAGATGGCTTACTCCGGCATGCAAGAGGGCCATTCTATTGCACGACCACCTTTGTTTAATGGGTCGGATTACACATACTGGAAGACTCGCATGAGGATCTTCCTCATTTCTATGGACTTTGAGCTTTGGTCTTTTGTCGAGAATGGATTTCAAAAATCTTCTCTTCCGATGAGCGAATGGGATGAATCGGAGAAGAAGGTTTTTGCTTTAAATGCAAAGGCTATGAATGCCTTGTTTTGTGCATTAGACAAAAACGAATTTAATCGTGTTTCAATATGTGATTTGGCTTTTGATATTTGGAGAACTCTTGAGGTCACTCATGAAGGCACTAGCCGAGTGAAAGAGTCCAAAATCAACATCCTTGTGCACTCTTACGAACTTTTCCGAATGAAACCAAGTGAGTCCATCGGAGACATGTACACCCGGTTTACGGATGTCATCAATGGACTCAAAGCTCTTGGTAAAGATTTTACTAACTTTGAACTAGTAACTAAAATCTTAAGATCCCTCCCTAAAAGTTGGGATTCAAAAGTTACGGCCATTCAAGAGGCCAAAGACCTTAAAGCATTCCCTCTTGAAGAACTCATTGGGTCTCTAATGACCTACGAAATGACATGTCAAGCTCATGACGAGCTCGAGAACCCCCTTCCAAAGAACAGGAAGGATATGGCACTCAAATCACAAGAAGACCACTTGAAAGGAACATCAAGTAATGAGGACAGTGACAATGACATTGCACTTTTGACTCAAAAATTTAAAAAATATTTAAGAAAGAACAAATTTAAAAATAATACAAAAAATAAATTTGAACAAAAGAAGGACCAAGTGATTTGCTATGAATGCAAAAAACCGGGATACTATAAGAACGATTGTCCTCAAGCCAAAAAGAGAACATCAAAGAAGAAGGCGTTCAAGGCAACGTGGGATGATTCAAGCGCATCCGAAGAAGAGGAGTCCAACACCGAGCAAGTTGCTCATTACGCGCTAATGGCGTTAGGAGAAGAGGTATGTGATTTATTTAATGAAGATTTATCTTTTGAAGAACTATCTATCGCTTTTTATGAATTATTTGATGAATGTAGAACTGTTAGCAAGAAGTTAAGTATCTTAAAGAAAGAGCATGCTTTGCTACAAGATAAGTTTGATAGTCTTCAAACTCCTCCATGCTCTAAGTGTGAGCACTTAGAAGCAATAAAAAATGAAAATTTGCTTCTTAAGGAAACCTTAAACAAGTTTAAGGTTGGTAGCAAAGGATTAGATATGATCCTTGCACACAAGGGTCACATCGCAAATAGAAATGGAATTGGATTTGTAAAAGGATTACATCAAAATCCTACCACTTTCATAAAAGGACCTACATTACATGTTTCCTCTTATATGAAATGTAACTTTTGTTGCAAATCCGGACATATTGCCTACAAATGCCCATTTAGGAAAATTAGTTCACAAAAATTAATATGGGTTCCTAAAGGAACTATAAAGAATTCAATAATAAATAACAAAGTTAGTGGGTCAATTTTTGAGGCACCCAAAATCAAATGGGTACCTAAAAATCATCCTCTTTTGTAGACAAACCCACAAGCTAGGAGCAAGAGATGGTATCTCGATAGTGGATGCTCAAGACATATGACTGGAGATCCATCTCATTTCTCTATGCTCACTAGCAAAGAAGAAGGGTACGTTACCTTCGGAGACAACAACAAAGGCAAAATCATTGGCAAGGGAACTATTGGTAACAAATTTAATTTTTCCATTGATGATGTCTTACTAGTTGATGGATTGAAACATAATCTCTTGAGTATTAGTCAACTATGCGATAAAGGTTACATCGTTAGATTTGAATCAAATATGTGCATTATTGAAAAACCAAATCATAACATGACTTTGATTGCTTTAAAACAAAATAATGTCTATACCATCAATCTTGATGAACTAAGTAATGAAATGTGTTTCTCCGCCGTAAATGATGATGCTTGGCTTTGGCATAGGAGATTAGGCCATGCAAGCATGAAAACAATATCTAAGATCTCATCTCAAGAATTAGTATGAGGAATTCCAAATATAAAGTTTATTAAGGACAAAGTATGCGATGCATGTCAACTAGGCAAACAAATAAAAACAAGCTTCAAACCAAAAAATCAAATTAGCACCAGACCATTACAATTGATCCATTTGGACTTATTTGGACCAATTGATACAACAAGTCTAGGTGGAAGCAAATATGCTTTTGTGATTGTGGATGACTACTCTAGATACACTTGGACCTATTTCTTAGCTCACAAAAGTGATTGCTTCAAGTGTTTCTCTAAATTTTGTAAACTCACTAAAAACGAAAAAGGCTTCATGATTTCATCAATTCGGAGTGATCACAGTAGAGAATTTCAAAACCATGACTTTCAAAATTTTTGCGAAGTTAATGGATACAATCACAACTTTTCAACTCCAAAAAATCCTCAACAAAATGGTGTAGTTGAAAGAAAAAATAGAAACCTACAAGAAATGGCAAGAACTATGTTAAATGAACATAGTTTACCCAAATATTTTTGGGCCGAAGCCGTAAATACGGCTTGCTACATCATGAATAGGGTTCTAATAAGACCATCTCTATCAAAAACTCCCTATGAATTATGGAATAACAAAAAACCAAATATTTCTTATTTTAAAGTTTTCGGTTGTAAATGCTTTATTTTAAATGAAAAGGATGCCTTAGGTAAATTTGATGCTAAATCCGATGAAGGCATCTTTCTTGGCTACTCTTCCGTTTCTAAGGCTTTTCGGATTTTTAATAAAAGAACCTTAGTAATAGAAGAGTCTATTCATGTAGTTTTTAATGAAATTTCCGATTTAAAGAAAAATGATTTTGATGATGATCTTGGTTTTGATAATTTGAATTTAAATGAACCCTCTCCTCAAAATAGTCATTTGAATGCATCTTCTTCCGAAATTTCTTTACCAAAAGAATGGAAGTATGTAGATGCTCATCCAAAAGAGCAAATTATAGGAGATACATTAAAAGGGGTTCAAAAATTTCTGTGCTAACGCCGCTTTCCTTTCTCAAATTGAACCTAAATGCATTGACGAAGCCTTAAAAGATGATTTTTGGGTCATTGCAATGCAAGAAGAATTGAACCAATTTGAGAGGAATGAGGTATGGAAGCTTGTTCCTAGACCAAGTGACCACTTAGTCATAGGTACTAAGTGGGTCTTTAGAAACAAGCAAGACGAAAATGATATCGTGGTTAGAAACAAGGCTAGATTAGTGGCCAAAGGTTTCAACCAAGAAGAAGGTATCGATTACGAAGAAACCTTCGCTCCCGTGGCTCGATTAGAAGCCATAAGGATGCTCCTTGCCTATGCTAGTAGTAATAATTTTAAACTATTTTAAATGGATGTTAAAAGTGCTTTCTTGAATGGTTTTATTTCCGAAAAAGTATATGTCGAACAACCTCCCGGATTTGAAAATTCTCTTCTTCCTAATCATGTATTCAAATTGACTAAGGCCCTCTATGGCTTGAAACAAGCTCCTAGAGCTTGGTATGAAAGGCTTAGTTCCTTTCTTATTTTAAATAATTTTACTAAAGGCAAGGTTGATACTACATTGTTTATTAAACATTTTGAAAATAATTTTCTTATTGTGCAAATTTATGTTGACGATATTATCTTTGGCTCTTCGGATGAATCACTATGTGAATCATTTGCCAAATGTATGAGTCTTGAATTTGAAATGAGTTTAATGGGTGAATTAACTTTCTTTTTAGGATTACAAATCAAACAACTTAGTGATGGTATATTTCTTAACTAATCTAAATATACATTAGAATTGTTAAAACGATTTAACATGGATAATTCAAAAGCAATAAACACCCCTATGAGTACTGCGACTAAGTTAGATATGGATGAAAATGGTGAGAGTTTCGATCAAAAAACATATAGGGGAATGATAGGTAGTCTACTCTACCTCACCGCAACTAGACCGGATATTATGTTTAGTGTAGGACTTTGCGCTAGGTTTCAATCTAATCCTAAATTATCTCATCTTAAGAGTGTTAAAAGAATATTTAGGTATCTTAAAGGAACTCCAAATTTAGGATTGTGGTATCCAAAATCTGAAAAATTCGATCTAATAGCTTATGCAGATGCCGATTTTGGCGGATGCAGGATAGATAGAAAAAGTACATCCGGAACATGCCAATTTTTAGGACATGCACTTGTTTCTTGGACTTCCAAGAAACAAAATTCAGTTGCACTATCTACGGCGGAAGCCGAATACATTGCTGCAAGTGCATGTTGTGCACAAGTAATTTGGATGAAAAATACATTAGAAGACTATGGAATTCACTTTGAAAATATTCCCATAAAATGCGATAATACTAGTGCCATATGCCTTACTAAAAATCCAATTCAGCACTCTAGAACTAAGCACATTGACGTTAGGCATCATTTCATACGCGATCATGTCCTTAACAATGATGTTGTTCTAGAATTCATTGACACAAAGCATCAATTAGCAGATATATTTACAAAAGCTTTGAATGAAGACCAATTTGAATTCATCCGAAGGGAATTAGGCATGCTAAATTGTCCCTAAAATGAACTTCACAAAAAGGACTCGTTCTTTTCCCTTCGTTTATGAATTTGAATTCTTCCTTCTTCTTCAATTCAAAATGATCCATTAAAGTATAACTTATGATCTTGAGGGAAGAAGCTAAACAAAAGGAAGGAAGAAAAAATTTTTTTCTTTCCTCCGCGTGATGCCAGCGGTGGCACCGCCAGATCCGGCGGTTGCACCTCCTGGCGCTCGGGCGCTAGGCGGTGACACCGACCGAGTAACTCTTTTAACCCGAGGGGTTAGGGCCGGCGGTGACACCGCCCCCAACCCGAAGAAAAACCTCTCAAAAACCCTCTCCCATTCCCTCTAACCCTCATTCTAACTCTTAGAAACATTTGAGAAGGATTCTTGGTGGTCCAAGCTTTCCATCTCTCAACATAATCTCCACAAGGTAACACTTGAAATCCCTCTTTTCTTTTCTCTTTCTCTTGCTTATTTTTCACAATTCCATCATCATCTTGTCTAGAAAATGGCTCCTAAGAGATCAAAAGGAATAAGGATTGAAGGAGATTCATATAACCATGACCTTTTTAGATCAAAAGAGGTAGCCCTTAGCTTTCCAAAATTTGAAACACGATATGTCCATAAGGGAAAATACGTTGATTTGGATGAACTAGAGGACTTAGATCCCATTAGGTGGTTTGCACACCAAGAAGCTCTACCTCTACTACAAATAGAGGAACCAATCTATCCACGGTTAGTGAGATTGTTCTATGCCAACCTGTATGAGGACAATGATAGCCTAAGCACTTACCTTCTAGGAACACCCATTAGAATATTTGACAGCACCATTTGTGAGCTAATTGGCATAACTGAAAAAGATAGGGGATGCTATTTTAAAGGTAAATGGGACATCAAAACAATAGGAGCAACCTATACCGAAGCCGTGAAAACAATTTTTGCAAATCCTAACCTTGACTTCCTACCCAAGAGCTGTGAACACTTACTGCCTTTCAACTCTAAAATTCTTCATCACATTATCACAAGCATCGTATTCCCCAAACAATTTCATCTTGACGAAATAAGTCAAATAGAAATAGGAACCATGTATTGGATTATGACCGATCAGCATAATTGTTTTGGGTACTTAATTCGCCAACACATGTAGGATATTATGACTAAAGATACTATATTGCCATATGGGAGGTTAATCATTAGAATTCTTCATGCCTATGACATTTGCATTCCACCCGATGAAGAATCTATTCAAAATGATCGATATAACATAATAAATAAAAACCTGCTGAAAAGACTTAGGTGCACTTTTAGCAATGGCATATGGGTTAGGTAGCCTAGAAGGACGGATCCAATTCCTACACCAATAGAACAATCCGGAACACCAATTCTTATGGGAAATGAATCTCCTCCTCCTAGTCCCTTTGGTGCAGCACCTTCAGCTCCTGTTTCCTCCTCTGAAGATATCATTATGGCGGAGCTATCTCAGATCAAATCACAGCAAGAACAAATTCAGAATCAACAAGTTGAAATTTTGAAGACACTACGACAGATGAATGAAAAAATAGATATCATGTATCAGCACTATGGATTACCTCCTAAGGATTAAATTGATGTATCTTTTTATTCTGTTCTGTTTGCTTTTAACAACAAGTTCAAGTTTGTTATCGATTGAACGATAACTGATCTTTCCTTTTAGATAACTACTGTCTTAATCTGCATAGATGATGATGTCTTTTGGATAAACTATTTCTGGCAAATTTGAATGATGAACTTTGATAAATGCTAAACCTTTTTCTATGATCATCAATTAGCTGGCTTGTCTCTTTTTGTTGATGACAAAGGGGGAGAAGTGATGACTTACACCAGAACGATAGCATGACTAATATGAATTACAAAAACTTGTGTGATATGAATGTCTTATATGACTTGCAAATCCTTGAAAATATCACAAGATTGATATCATGAAATTTATATTGAAAATTTTTATCTTCTGTCGTAGCAAAATTCGTCCCTTATCATTTAACATATGATTTTCATCGAAGTTTCATACTTACTATTGTTTAATGAGGATAATGATAAGTTCTACGATTAGAACTTATCGGGTTATGCTTGAATCCAATGGGATGGAATTCAAGTGTTTTTTATCTTCTCATAATATGGCATATAGATAGGGGGAGTTATGTTGAACTCCGTCATCAATTGATTGTCATCATCAAAAAGGGGGAGATTGTTGAATCTCGGATTTTGATGATAAAATCAATTGATGGGTTAATTGATCTAATCCATATTATTGAGTTAAGTGTGCAGGATTAACTACGATAACCAGAAAACATAAAGCAAGGATACCGGAGTCGAGCTCGATGGACGTTTAAGAGACCGAAGAATCATCGGAGATGCTGCCGGAACCAACCGAGAAGAAATCGGGAACGTGTCGGAAGTTCGACGAAGAAATCGTCGGAGGCTCGTGGAGATCACCGAGAAGGCTCGGCTACTCGTTAAAGTCATCACAAAGATTGGGAGCTTGCAGGGAGTCCGTCGGAAGGAATTCGTCGGAAAGCTCGCCGGAACAAGACTCGACGTTCGCGGTTGAAAACTTGCTTAGGATGTTTTTGTGTTATGTAGTTCACTTGTAATTAGGATTAGGATTAAGAGATAATCCTATATCCTGGTTAGGGGCCAACTGGGCCCAAAGTCGGATTTGGTTTGGGCTAAAATTAAGCCAAACCAATGAATCGGAGAGCCAAGCGGTGGCACCGCCTGGCTGGGCGGTGGAATCGCCCAGCACCCGAGAGCTGGGTGGTGACACCTCCTTGGCTGGGCGGTTGCACCGTCCAGCACCCGAGCGCTGGGCGGTGGCACCGCCTGGCTGGGCGGTGGCACCTCCAGCACCGGGAACCCTAAGAGAATTCAAATTTTGGAGCCCAAAATTTGAATCCTCTTGAGGCCTATAAATACCCCTCAAATCTCAGCTGAGGTTACAACTTTTGAGAAGCATTTTGATTGAGAGAAAAGTCTTAGAAAGTCTTAGCAAGTCTTGTTTTCAATTTGCTAGAGAGTTCTCCTCCTTCTTTCTTATTGAAAATTTGTAAGAGGTTGAACTGCTTGTAAAGGGTTGTAAGAGGGGCGTTTACCCTTCCGTTTCAAGAGATTTGCTAGTGGAAGGTGAGAGCCTCATCGAAGAGGGGCATCGCAAGTGGAGTAGGTCATTTGACCGAACCACTCTAAAATCGGCGTAATCTCTGGTTTGCATTTTATTATTGTCATTTACATTACTACAAATCTTCTTACTGCTTTAGTTCCTTATTACCCTTGCTGTGCAACTTTAAGAATACGCTTTCAAGTTAAAATTTTCAAGTTCCGTTCTTATCGTACGAAAGATTTTTTATTAAAATCGAAGTTTTAATCCGCTGCACTAATTCACCCCCCCCCCTCTTAGTGCTGCTCCGATCCTAACATTTACATCGTAAACCGATTTTATCGAAATGAAGTTTTTGAAGATGTGATTTTACTGCTGCACTAATTCACCCCCCCTCTTAGTGCCGACTCTTGATCCTAACAACTCACTCATGTCATTCATCAACCTTTCAACTCGGATCTCTAACTGATTCAATCAGAACTCTAACCTTTTCTTTATGGACTCTACTACCTCAAAGCATTCCCCACTTTCATAGAGCTCCTCCAACTTTCAATTGATAATGTCAAGTGGTAGCTTCAACTAGGCTAATATTTCTTTGGTGCTTCTATGTTGTTCAAGCTACCCTTCAACTTTTGCCTCTTCTATGTGAGAGAACCCTTGCTCTATTGGAACATTGTTGCAAATGCCACACTCCTCTTGATCGGTTTCGCTAGTTTTTGCATGAGGCCTCATTTATTTCCTTGGAATGGTCACGTATTGCTGCCTCCCAACTTGTACAACAGTGCTAGTTTTGCCTAGATGCCCTAACATGACAAATTGATGTTTTCTCAATCCATTGTAATACCACTTTTTCATGTCTTTAGTTGGGAATGCTTAAGATATTTGATACTTGAGAGATATTTGTTTATAAGGGTTAGTCTAGACTTTAACCTCATATAATCCACAAAGGATGTACAATGAAGAAAAGGTTAAAAAGATAAATGTGCAAGTAATATGCCACCATCATACACGAAAAGAGTAAGACAATTAGGATCGAAAGTACTATAAAACAATCAACTTTTATTAGGCATAAAAAGCTCTAAAAAATGAACTGAACAAGTGTATGTAAAGGGATTCCCAAAGGTAGATGTAAGCCCAATGTTCACTTAGCACTATCATCAAGTAGAAAGTTGGTATACTAAAGATATTGTATCACCCCTCAAACATATACCCAAAATCTCATCTGTCCTAATTCCACCGAGGGGATTCCAAAGTGCTGAGATGATTGAGGTTTTATATCATAAAGTCGTCAGTGAGAAATTAGCCCATGACACATGAGAACGAGATTGTTTTAGGCTATTTTTTAATTTTTGCAATGCCACACAATCAAAAATATTTTTAAGTTTTATATGATAGAAATACAAAGTAAAAATGCTAACAACAAACCAAAACAGTGCATGGTTGTAAATTTGAATCCATACATGATGTCTACAAGGAAACATTTAAAAATATCAAAAATAATGAAAAACAAGAACCGAAAAATATCATGGACAAGCGTCCAATATTTTGACTATTGAATCTCAGATTTTGATGATGAAATCAATTGATATATTTGTCATCTAATATGTATTTAAGTGATGTAGGACTAGCTTCGATCAGAAAAGGCAAATCGATTAAAACAGGAGGAATCAAACGTTAGGCCGGAGAAAACATGTCAGAAGATTGGACGTCGGGTCGGAGGATCGGTCGACATGTCAGTAAAAGACTTCGGTTCATGAACTTGGGCATCAAGCCAAGAAGATCAGACATTGCACAAAGGAGATTAGATGTTGCGAGAAGATAATATGCTGATTGAGCAATATATTGAAGGAGAGGACAATACGCCGATGGATCAAACAAAGTGTTGGAAGAACCAATGACATGTCGGACAACATAGGATTCACTTGTAATTGATTATGTCTAGATCGAGTTAGTTTAGAGTCTAATTGAGTTGGTTTATAATATAATTAGGACAACTCAATTAGGGGCCAACTGGGCCCAAGTGTGGGCTGTGTTGCGCCAAGTGAAAGGCTCAAACAGTGATCCAACAAGTGGAACCTTCATGGCATAATCTCTGAGACTGTGTTAAGCAATGGTACTGCCTAGACATAGTCTATGAGAAACTATCAGGTGGTGGTACCGCTAGAGTGGACGGTCTCAGTGTTAGTGCTGCAGGCGATGGTACCGCCCAGCATAGGTGATAGTACCGTCAGGACCTGGGAAACCTAGGTTGAGACACTTTTAGGCTCCAAGTTTGAATCCACTTGAGGGCTATAAATACCCCTCTCATCCTTGGTTAAGATACACAAGAATTGAGAGCAAAATGGAAGAAAAAAACTATTGTAATCTTGTAAGAACTCATCTAAAAGCTCTAAGTGTTAGTGCAGTTTAAGAGAGGAGTAAGTGGAGGTGTAAAGGTTGTCTCCTAAACCTATAAAAAGGAGAATGGTGTAAAAGGGTAGTTGATCTTCGCTCATTGAAGGAAGATCGGTAGTGGAAGCCGGTGGCCTCGAGTGAAGAGGAATCAGGAGTGGATGTAGGCCACAACGATCGAACCATTGTAAATCGGTGTGCATTTTTATTATTTTCATTTACTTACTTTGCAATTGCTTCACTTCCTCCTTACTTTTCTTTTACTATGCTTATGAACAAGCATTAAATTTCAAGTTATCTTCCAAGATCAGTTTTTATCATACCAAGAAATTTCAAATCGATGTTTTTATCTGTTGCACTAATTCACCCCCCTCTTAGTGTTGACTCGATCCTAACAGTTGGTAACAGAGCCACATTCTTTCTAGTTTGGTTTAACACCCAGGAGAAATGACTCTTTTAATATTTCCTTAAATCTTGATTTATGGAATATTGTTGAAAATGGATTTGAAAGGTCTTCTCTTCCAATGAACGATTGGAATGAGTTAGAGAAGAAGACTCTCTTTAAATGCCAAGGCTATGAATGCCTTAGTTTGCACTTTAAATAAAACTGAATTTAATCAAATTTCTATTTGCCAAATGGCTTTTGACATTTGGCATACACTCAAAATCACACACGAAGGCATAAGTAGGGTAAAAGATTCTAAAGTTAATCTTTTGATGTATGATTTTGAATTGTTTCGTATGAAGCCAAGCAAAACTATTGTTGACATGTACACCTATTTTACAGATGTCGTCAATAGTTTAAAAGCTCTTGGCAAATGTTTTTTAAATTTTGAACTTGATAACAAGATATTAAGATCCCTTCCAAAAAGTTGGGATCCTAAAATCGCAACAATACAAGAATCAAAGGACTTTAACCATTTTCCCATTGAAGAACTGATTGGGTCATAGATGACCTATGAAATGAGTTGTATGGCTCATGAAGAGCTTGAGAACAACTTTCCAAAGAATATGAAAGATTTGGCACGTAGAACAAATGAAGATCACTCGAGCGAAAGCTCAAGTGATGATGGCTTTGAACTCTTGACTATAAAGCTTAAAAAGTTCTTAAAATAAGAATCAAAAAATAAAAATAAACTTAAAAAGAAGAAGCTGCCAAAGAAGAAGAAAGTTTTCAAGGCAGTTTGGGATGAATCGAGCTCATCCGAAGATGAGAAGCAAACCAATAAAGATAAGGTGGCGAACTATGCCTTAATGGCTTTCGACGATAAGGTAACCAAAACCCCCCTAGTTTATTTTGAAATTACTTGATGCATTTGATGAGTTATTTTTAAATTAGTTTAGGTAAATTATATATATATAAATAAAAATTTGAGCATGAAAATTGTATGTTAACTCCTAGCTTAATGCGTAATGATGTAAGACATAATGAAAGTTAAAAATTTGAGACCATGCTTATCTTTCTAGTGATTTTGAAAATGATCATGAAAATTGTATGTTTTATAATAAAGGAATAAAATGTTAGATTTAAATTTAATGCTTGTACACCTAATAAGATTAATTCTATATATCTTTTAAGAAGCAATAATGTGTATCTTGATGATTTCTATATTACTTTTTTATTTTAATTTTAATTGAAAATGCTCTATATTAAATAAAATCATGTTTGATGATTTAATGATGTATAATGATGTAAGATGTAATAAAAATATTAAAAGACTTGGTACCATGCTTAATGATTTAATTATGCATGATGATTTAAAGTCTTGGTGATCTTTGTTATTTATGATTTATTGATCTTTGTTTTCGGTTTTAAACATGATGGATGATTTTCTTGAGCATACTTATATAAAATCAATCACATAAAATGAAACACATAAAAAGGAAAATGAATTTTCATTGGAATCAAAATGATAAATCAAATCGCTTGTTTAAAGAAGTTTAAAGTGTTATATTTTCAGTCATGATAATTTTGATGATGAGATTTGTTTTTCATTTTTAATTACTGATCTATAGATTTGGCATAAAAGAAAATGGCATGCATGTAAGAAATCAATCACATAAGTTGAAACAAAACGAAAAGAATGCATATTTCTTGAAAATATCTCTAAAGCTTTTCGATTTTTTTTTCAACAAGTGATTCTAGGTGATGAATCTATTTTATGAATGAAAAAAAGTGATCTTATGATAAGTAATGATTTGATGATTTGAATTTGAATGAGTCTTATCTATAACATGATTCTCGAAATTATAACTTGGGATTTTCCTTATATGAATCAAGATCTCTCATTTGATCTCTTATGTCTCTTTTTGCCAATTGCTAAAGAAAAAAATTATCTAAATTGTTCTTTTATTTACAACTTGGAAGTTTTCTATGAATCAAGATTTTTTTTTTCTTTCGCTAAAGAAAATATTCATCCAAACGAATCTTGATTCTTTCACTTAATTGAGATTTATTATGAATCAAGATTTTTCATTAATTGTCCTCTTACAATTCCTCTTGGTATTTACTAAAGAGGAGAGTTTCTATATGAATCATAATATTTCTTATACATGAATTGAAATATTTTTCTCCTATGTTTCTTTTTGCGATTCACTAAAGAGAATATCTTTTTTGGAATTCATGACTTAAAATTTCTTTTGAAGATCTTTTACTATTTGTTCTCCTAATATTTCTTTTTGATTATTTAAGAGGAGATTGATCAAAATGAATCATATCTTTTGGTATTCGCATGATCTCATTTTTCATGATATGATTTTTCTTTGTATAATTCCTTGTATTCATAAAGTATATCTCATCACCAATTTTTTCTTGGTATCTTCCTGTTAGGGTCAAGAGCGGCACTAAGAGGAGTGGGTGAATTAGTGCAATGGAGAAAATCGTCGGTTTGAAAAATATTTCGGTCGTCGAAAACCGATTTCGAAAAGTGCTTGACTTTAGAATGAAAGAACTAGCTGTTATCTAAGAAAGTAATGATAGTAATGAAAAGTTGAAAGGAAATGAGCACACCGGAATTTATAGTGGTTCAGACTTTGTGACCTACATCCACTTTCGATTCCTCCTCCGTCGAGGTCACTAGTGTCCACTAATGGTCTTCCTTCAATAGGCGAATACCAACCACCTCTTTATATGGGTTTAGGATATAACCCTTACAAGCTTCACACCTCTCTTGAATGATCTCAACACTTAGAAAGGGAGAAGGAGGACTCTTGCACTTTTACAACACTTTTAATACCCCAAGAACTCAAGATTTTGTTCACACTTTTGTGCCTGCTCATGTAGAAAATGGTGGGGTATTTATAGGCCCCAATGGCTTCAGAATTGGAGTCAAAAAGTGTAACATCCCTAGATTTTGAGGTACTAGCAGTACCACCGCCATTATTGGGCGGTACTACCTCCTACAGAATGACACTGGGCGGTACCACCACCTAGTTTGGGAGGTACGACCGCTAGACAGATTTCGGAGACTGAGCTCTAACAGTACCACCGCTTGGCAATATTTACTGTCGACAGTACCACTGTTGAATCTCGTATTTTGATGATGAAACTACTTGATATATGTTTATGATTTAATCTGTATTTTGAGTGACGCAGGGTGCTTCGATCAGGATGAGACAATTAAAGCAGGAACATCATGTTGTGCCGGAGGAACATGTCAGAAGATTGGACGTCGGGCCGGTGGATCGGTCGACGTATCGACAGAAGGCTTCGGGCCGTGGACTCGGGCATCGGGCCAAGAAGAGCAAGTATTGTGCCAAGGATATCGGAGTTGCGGAGTCAACTGGCCGATTGGGCAATAGGCTGCAGGAAAGGACGATGCGCCGAAGAATCGGACGAAGCGTCGAGGGACCAATGACATGCCGGAACAACTTGGTTAATTGCTTAGGATTAATTGTCTCGATCGAAGTTTTGCTTTAATTGTGCAGGATTAGCTATGATAACGATGAAGACATAAAGCGAAACAAAGTGTCGGAGTCAAGCGCGAAGGATTTGTTGCAAGTTCGAGAGTTCGACGGAAGTCCGAAGGTTCGTCGGGAATGCTACCGGAACTAGCCGAGAATGAGTTTGGAGCTTGCCGAAGGGTTTTTCGGAAGCTCGCCGGAAGGTTCATTGGGAGTTCGCGGAGCTCGCCGAGAAAGATCGGAGCTTACCGAAGAAGCTCGTTGGAACTCGCTAAGAACAAATCGTGAAGTCTAGGAGCTTGTCGGGAGTCCGCAGAATGGTTTCCGAGAGTTCATCGGAAGACCGACGGAAGTTTGCCGAAAGCTCGCCAGAAGAAGTCTTGACTTGCGGACTTTGTAATAGCTTATAAAATGTCTTTAAAATCATAGTTAGCACATTAATTAGGGTTAGGATTAGGTGTTAATCCTATAACCCAAGTAGGGGCCAATTAGGCCCAAGTTCGGACTGGTTTGGGCCAAGTTTGGAGCCAAACCAAGTGAGCTGAAATAGTGAAAGAGGTGGCACTGCCCCAGCCAGGAGGTAGCACCGCCCAAGCTATGTCTCCCAGCGAGACTGGGAGGTGCAACCTCCCCAGCCGGGAGGTGGCACCGCTTGAGCTCAATCTTCGAGCAAGACTGGGCGGTGCAACCTCCCTGACAGAGAGGTGGCACCGCCTGAGCTCAGTCTTCGAGCAAGACTGGGCGGTGCAACCTCCCTGACAGAGAGGTGGCACCGCCTGAGCTCGGTCTTCGAGCTCTGCCAGGCGGTGCAACCTCTCTAGTCAAGAGGTGCAACCGCCTGATCCCGGAATTCCGGAATTTGATCGTTTTGAGCTCCAAATTTGAATTGGGTTGGGGCCTATAAATACCCCACCCATTCAGCACTGAAAAGATACAGACCTACACCGAAATCTTGATCTTTTCTGTGATTCTAAGAGCTCAAAAGTGTTGTAAAGCCTTTAAGTCTCCTCCTTCTGTTCTTCAAGTTTTGTGTTGTAAAGTGAGGAGAGAAAGTTCTGTAAAGGTTGTCTCCTGAGCCTGTCAAAAGGAGAGAAACGGTAAAAGGGCAGTTGGCCTTCGCCTATTGAAGGAAGGCCTCTAGTTGACGTCGGTGACCTCGTCGGTGGAGGAAGCCAAAAGTGGAGTAGGTCAAGACTGACCGAACCACTCTAAATCTCTGGTTTGCGTTTATTTTGAGCACTTTATCATTACTGCAAACCTCCTTCATAACTACTGCTTTCTGCGCTTTTACGAACAAGTTCTAAGTGCTGTTCTTTCAGAATCTGCATTCAGACGTAAATCGGTGTTTTCGTACATTACAGTTTACGTTTACGTTTTGATTCTGCAAAACTGTCTTCTACGCCTTCAGGAACAAGTTTCTAAGTGCTGATTTGTCCGAATCTGCTTTCAGACGTAAACCAGTGTTTTCGTACAATATTTACATTGCAGTTTACGTTTACGCCTTGATTCTGCAAAACTGTCTTCTGCGCTTTTACGAACGAGTTTCTAACGTTCAGATCCCTTTGAAACTGCGTCTAGACGTAAAATTGCGTTTAGACGTAAAACTGCTCAAACTGTGTTTAGACGTTTTAGACATAAACTGAGTTTAGACGTAAATCTGCGTTTAGACGTAAATCTGCGTTTAGACGTAAATCTGCATTTAGACGTAAAACTGCGTTTAGATGTAAACTACGTTTAAACGTAAAACTGCGTTTTAGTCGTAAACTGAGTTTGGACGTAAATCTGCGTTTAGACGTAAATCTGCGTTTAGACGTAAATATGCGTTTAGACGTAAAACTGCGTTTAGACGCAAACTGCATTTAAACGTAAATTGTGTTTAGATGTAAACTACGTTTATACGTAAACTGCACTTAATCATAAGTTATCTTAGAGTCGGCTTTTGCTTCAAAACTGATTTTTATCGAACGAACGCAGCTTTTGTTTTTAATCGCTAAAAGATTTCCGCTGCACTAATTCACCCCCCCCCCTCTTAGTGCTCTTGATCCTAACAATTGGTATCAGAGCGGGGTATTTCTCATTTCGGATTTACACCCGAGAGAAATGGCTCTTCAAGAGGGCTTTTCGGTCTTTCGTCCACCGTTCTTTAACGGATTGGACTATACTTATTGGAAAACTCGAATGAGAGTTTTCTTGATTTCTCTAAATCTGGATTTATTGAATATCGTTGAAAACAGTTTTCAACTTCCCTCTAAACCGACGAATGAATGGTCGGATTTGGAGAAGAAGTATTTCTCTTTAAACGCAAAGGCTATGAATGCCTTATTTTGCGCTTTGGACAAAAATGAGTTCAATCGTATTTCTACGTGCGAAACAGCTTTTGACATTTGGCGAACACTTGAAATCACGCACGAGGGAACTAGTAGTGTCAAAGACTCGAAAGTTAACTTTTTATTGCATGATTTCGAGCTTTTTCGAATGCAACCAAGCGAGACTATAGGCGACATGTACACCCGTTTCACGGATGTCGTCAATAGTTTAAGAGCTCTTGGAAAATGTTTTTCGGACTTTGAACTCGTAAACAAGATTTTGCGTTCTCTTTCTAAGAAGTGGGATTCAAAAGTAACTGCAATACAAGAAGCTAAAAACCTAAACAACTTACCACTTGAAGAACTAATTGGTTCATTGATGACATATGAAATAGTGCACAATGCACATGATGAACATGTTGAACACAATCACCTTCCAAAGAACAGGAAGGATTTGGAACTCTGGACAAATGAATGCCACTTGAGCGATGACTCAAGTGATGAGGACAATGATGAACAAAACAACCTTCCAAAGAACAGGAAGGATTTGGGACATAGAACATTTGAAGACCACTCGAGCATAAGCTCAAGTGATGGTGAACTTAAACTACAAATGAAACGAAAATTAAAAAGCAAAAAGAATCGAACTACTTGCTTTAAACGCAAGAAGAAGAACAAAAATTGGGATGAATCGAGCTCCTCCGAAGAAGAGAAAGTCAACAAAAGCAAGGCGGCAAACTACGCCTTAATAGCCTACAATGATGAGGTAATCGAAATCCCCCTAATTTATTTTGAAATTACTTGATGCTTTCATGATGTATTTTTCTTTTTTAGTTTAGAATTAATTTTCTTAAAAATTACATGATCATACTAATTAATTTCGAAAATGATGATATTGCATATTTTATGATAAACAAATAAAATGATCTTGATTGAAAATATGAAATCATGGTTAAGAAGTAATAATGTGTATTACGTTGATTTCCATTGTTATTTCTCGATTTTGATTAAGGATCATGTTTGATTTGAAGAAATGCATAATGATAAAATTAAATATTTTGATTAACAATTTTATGCATGAGATTTTAAGCCGATGATAAGCATGTGTTATTCTCATGAGTATATTTGAAAAACTATGGCAAAAATGTGCTCGAATGCATGAACGTGTTAAGATAATTTTTCGAACATTCTTGATTCAATGTTCAAAACACTTAATTGCCATGATGATTTTACACTATAACATGTGGAAATTATATGTTTTGGATACATAAATTTTTATGATCATGAGCATGTTTTATCTTCATAATTGAACTTGAAAATCTATAGCAAAATCTTATCCGAATGCATGAAAGTACTAATTTCATTTTCGGATTCACTTAACAACTGGTATCCTAACAATCGGATTTTCTCATACACTTATGAAAAATATTTTTCTAAAATGGATTTGATGAAATGATTCCTGCTTATAAATTCCATCTTGAAATATGAATGATAGTGTCTTTGCTTGCAAAGATTTGTTTCACATACATATCTCCTATGATTCATGTGCAGAAAAAGAATTTATAAATCATAATATAATGAGATTTCTTATGCAAAAATAAAGTGCTCTTGTGATTCTTTGCTAAAGAGAATAATTATTAAAATCATGATCTTGATAATTATAACATGAAGCTCTTTATAAATCAAGATCGTTCATTATGCTCCCTACATTTATCAAAAAGGAGTTCTTCAAATGAAATGCAACTTGTCTTTTGATTTCATGATATTTTGTGAATCTCGAAATTAATTTTAATGACTTGATTATGAGTTTCAAGTTGACGATTTGATTTGAATAAGTTATGTCTAAATCATAATCATGATCTTGCAAAATTGAAATCACAAATAATATCTTTTGGTATTCATGAATTGATACTCACAATATGAAAGTATTGGTATTCATGACTTGATTTTGATTGAAACATTACATGCATAAATTAATCATTCTTCTATGTTTCAAAAATTCTTTAAATGCCTTAATGATGACTGAAAATTAATTTGCTTTATGATGAATCACGAATCATGACTTGATCTATGATATTGAAATATTTTAATCATGATTCTTGGTTATATAATTCCTTTGCCCTATTAAAAGGATTTCTTGAATGGATCATGTCCTTCTTGAACTTTCTTGATATCATGACAAGATTTTGTAATATGGCTTGTATAATAATTAAAAAAAATTTGGCCATTGATTTCTCCCTTCTTTTCGACAAAAACAAAGAGGAGAAAGTTTTTGCTAGTTAGAACATGCAAAGAAAAGCAAGTGCAATCTTGCACATGAAGCAAGTGTTGAATTGCCATGATTGAACCTAAGAATCTTGCTATGCTTTTGTGCATATATGTTGTGATGAAAATATAGCTTCATGTTATAAAAACTTTCATATCTTTTAAAATAGCTAGAGCTACTTCTCCTTTTGTTGATGATAAAGGGGGAGAAATATATGAATTTTCATCATGTTAAGATACTATAAGTGCCATATATGAATTTTCATCATGTTAAGATACTATAAGTGCCATATTTGAATTTTCATCATGTTAATATATCAAGAACTTGCATCGTAATTCTACTTGATGATATCTTGCCATGTGATGAAATGCTACGATTTGTTGCTAAAATGATGCATGCAATACTTATGCTTTCTACGTAATGTATTGCATATGATATGAACCTTGATTAAAATTGCCTTGATTTGAATTCAAGGTTTATCTCAATTATGGAATTTTGAAATAAAAATGATTACTCACCTTTCTCATGATTTAGAAATTGACAGAAAGGGTTTTCCCTTCTTTTTGACAATGACTAAGGAGGAGATAACTTGCATGCACAATTCAAGAAGAAAGCAAATTTTCACTTCTCAAAAGAGAAGAAATTGCTATCTTGAACATCTTAAGAAACAAAAAGAACAAAGGTGCTATCTTGCCTATCTCAAGAAGCAAAACATGCTAACTTGCGCATCTAGCAAAGTGGACAAAATTTTCACACTTCGAGAAGCAAGAGTTGCCTTCTTGAACATATCTAATTTGCTAGCTTGCATAATGTAGAACTTGCTATCTTGAACATCTCTAATTTTCATACCAAGTGCTATCTTGTATGCTATAAAACTTGCATATCTAAAACTTGATAGCTTGAATATTCTAAGCATGATTCAACACTTGCTATATGTTCTAGCAAAATTGCATAATGATAAAACTTGATATTATGTTTTTCATGCAATGAGTTGAACCAATATCACAAACACTTGATTGTGATACTTCTCCTTTTTGTTGATGACAAAGGGGGAGAAGTATGTTGATGAAAGTATGTTGATGACATGACATGTGATGCATAAGTTTATGCATATGTTCATGTTGACGTGTTGCAAGTATTCATGATGAATATTGCAATGACTTGAATTCAGTTTGAATTCAAGGTTCTATCAAGATGGCATATTGATAGGGGGAGTTTGTTTAAACTCCGGGAGTTAAGTTTAACTCTGTCATCAAGTGGTTGTCATCATCAAAAAGGGGGAGATTGTTGAATCATGCTAACTCAATTTAGTGAGATTATCTCCCAATCCAATTTAAGGTCTAACTACAATATCTAAGACAGTTAAACAAGCAGACTCTGTCTGGTATGTCGATTGTTCTTCCGGTAATCTTTCGACGAACTTCCGACGATCTTTCAACAATGTTCCAATGGACTCCCGGCAAGCTCCTAGACTTTACGACAATCTTCTTAGCGAGTTCCGACGAGCTTCTTTGGCAATCTCCTGGACTTCTCGGTCAATTCCGGTAGAACTTTCGACTAACGTCGAGTCTTCCGATGAACTCTCAAACTCCCAACGAAGTCTCGATCTTGACTTTGGCCCAACATCTGCTTCATGTCTTACCATTATTGTAGTTAATCCTGCATACTTATCTCAACATATAGATTAGATCAAATAATTTATTAATTGATTTCATCATCAAAATCTGAGATTCAACAATCTCCCCCTTTTTGATGATGACAATCAATTGATAACGAAGTTTAACTAACTCTATCTATATACCATACTTGAGAAAAGATACACTTAAATTCAAGCATCAAACTGATAAATTATATTCATTTAAACTTATCAATATATACATCATGATACTTATCATGATTTACCAATTCAAAATACGATACCACATATTTATAATATGACATCCATTTTCAAGTCAATGATGATAGACAATCATCATTTTCAAATATAATATGAATTTCGAATATGAAATTTAGTAAGATGACAATTCTTGATAAAAGATAATAATTCATCAATCCATGGCAAGATTTTCGAATATGAAATTTAGCAAGATGACAATTCTTTATAAAAGATAACAATTCATCAATCCATCGTAAGATATTAATTGAAATTAGCAAGTTGAGCACATGATATCTTATCATAATGAAAGACATTTATTAAGCACTCCTGGAACATCTCAAGTATCTATAATACATTTTAAAATATTTCAAGTATTTACAACATGATACATTTTATACAATTATCTCAAACAATCAATTTGTCATCAATTTACCATATTTCTCCCCATTTATCATCAACAAAAAGGAGAACAATTCAACTTTGCAAGTGTAGTAAAAATTCAAGCAAGTTTCATAATGATTTATCCAAACCAAAAGCAAAAACTTTGCATGATAACTTTTTGGATAAGCTAACATTTTTACTCAAGGGCTTTTTGGTTCTTTTTAGATGTGCAAGTTTCTTTCTTCCTTTGTCATAAAACTAAGAAGAAGAGGAAGAAAGGTAAGGAAGGAATCCATTAAGAACCAATTTTCCGAAATCAAATACCTATTCTTTGCAAGTGATCATCTCATCCTAAAAATTCATAATAATTCTTCTTTCATGAAAAGAGTAAGGAAGAATTCATGGGAAGAGAGCATCATATGAAAAAAAAAATCCACAAATCTGTTTCTCATAAAAAATTCATAAAAGTGAAATCTATTAAAGATGTATTTGTCAAGGAAATCCATGAGTAAAGTGATTAAGTGTATCAAAAATCATTTAAGAGAAGGAGCAAGGTTATGAAGCAAATTTGATAGCAAGTTAAGAGGAAGATAAAAACAAAATAAATTCATGAAAACTACATTTATGAGATGAATTAAGAAGAAGATAGTCCAAAAAAGAAATGCAACAAACTCATGCATTCAAACAATTTAACATCCCTAACTCTCTTCTAATAAAATCAAATTGTTCTTCATTTAAAGGTTTTGTAAAGATATCGACTAATTGATGTTTCATATTAATAAACTCTAAAGATATGTCATTGTTATTAATATGATCTCTTATGAAATGATGCCTAATGTCAATATGTTTAGTTCTAGAGTGTTGAATAGGATTTTTTGTTAAACATATTACACTCGTGTTATCATATTTTATTAGAATATTCTTAAGGTGAATCTTATAATCTTCTAATATATTTTTCATCCATACAACTTGTGCACAACATGCACTCGCCACTATATATTCAGCTTTGATTGTAGATAGTACAATCGAGTTTTGTTTCTTGGAAGACCAAGAGACAAGTGCATGACCTAAGAATTAACATATTCCGGATGTGCGTTTTCTATCTATTCTACATCCAGCAAAATCCATATCAGCGTAAGTAATTAGTTCAAAGTTTTCAGATTTTGGATACCATAATCCTACTTTAGTGATTCCTTTAAGATATCTAAGAATTCTTTTAACTGCTTTAAGATAAGATATCATAGGATTAGATTGAAACCTAGCACAAAGTCCTACGCTAAACATGATGTCAGGTCTAATTGCGGTGAGGTATAGTAAACTTCTTATTATAACCCTATAAGTTTTCTGATCAAGGCATTATTCACTTTCATCAATGTCTAACTTAGTGGAGGTACTCATAGGAGTATTGATATAGCCTTTGAATTTTCTAAATTAAACTATTTTAATAAGTCTAATGCATATTTAGTTTGACTAGAAAAATATTATCATTAAGTTGTTTGATTTGTAAGCTTAAAAAGAAAGTTAGTTCACCCATTAGACTCATTTCTAACTCTTGGTTCATACTCTTCACAAATGATTCGCATAAGGCGTCATTTATAGAACCAAAGATAATATTATCAACATAAATTTGAATAACAAGATAATTATTTTTAAAATT
This sequence comes from Musa acuminata AAA Group, assembly GCF_036884655.1. Classification (NCBI taxonomy): domain Eukaryota; kingdom Viridiplantae; phylum Streptophyta; class Magnoliopsida; order Zingiberales; family Musaceae; genus Musa; species Musa acuminata. The sequence continues at coordinate 6,278,534 of NC_088339.1, read as the reverse complement.
TTTAATAAATAATATAGTATCGACCTTGCCTTTAGAGAAATTATTTTGGATAAGAAAAGAGCTAAGTCTGTCATACTAAGCCCTTGGGGCTTGTTTTAATCTATAGAGAGCTTTAGTCAATTTAAACACATGATTTGGAAAATTACCATTCTCAAATCTAGGAGGTTGTTCGACATAAACTTCTTCAGAAATAAAGTCATTTAAAAAAACACTTTTGACATCCATTAAAAATAACTTAAAATCATTAGTACTAGCATAGGCAAGGAGCATCTTTATGGTTTTTAATCGTGCCACACGAGCGAAGGTTTCTTCATAATCGATACCTTCTTCTTGGTTAAAACCCTTGGCCACTAATCTAGCCTTCTTTCTAACCACGATACCAAATTCATCTTACTTGTTTCTAAAGGCACATTTAGTACCAATAACTAAATGGTCATTTGGCCTCGGAATAAGCTTCCACACATCATTTCTCTCAAATTGGTTCATCTCTTCTTGCATTGTGATAACCCATGAATCATCTTTCAAGGACTCATCAATGCATTTAGGTTCAATTTGAGAAAGAAAAGTGGTGTTGGCACAAAAATTTTTAAGAGAAGAACGAGTTTGAACCCCGTTTGATGTGTTTCCTATGATTAGCTCCTTAGAATGAGTATTTACATACTTCCATTCTGTGGGTAAGGATGTTTCAGAAGAAGATGCATCCAAGTTACTAGTTGGAGGAGAGAGTTCATTTAAATTTAAAGCATCAAAATTAATATCATCATCAAACTAATTTTTCTTAAATTCAGAAACTTCATTAAAGACAACATAAATAGACTCTTCTATAACCAAAGTTCTTTTGTTAAAGATACTAAAAGCTTTTGAAATAGTAGAATAGCCAAGAAAAATCCCTTCATCGAATTTTGCATCAAACTTTCCTAAGGCATCTTTTTCATTCAAGATAAAACATTTACAACCGAAAACCTTAAAGTATGAAACATTGGATTTTTTGTTATTCCACAATTCATATGGAGTTTTGAAAAGTAATGGTCTTACTAGAACCCTATTCATGACATAGCATGCCATATTAACGGCTTCGGCCGAAAAATATTTGGGTAGGCTATGTTCGTTCAACATAGTTCTTGCCATTTATTTTAAATTTCTATTTTTTTTTCTACTACTCTATTTTGTTGAGGATTTCTCAGAGTAGAGAAATTATGGTTGTATCCATTAGATTCACAAAAATTTTGAAAATCACGGTTTTGGAATTCGCTATCGTGATCACTACAAATTGATAAAATCATAAAACCTTTTTCATTTTGAGCAAGATAACAAAACTTAGAAAAATACCTAAAGCGATCACTTTTGTGTGCCAAGAAATATGTCCAAGTTTATTTACTATAATCATCCACAATGATAATGGCGTATTTGCTACCTCCTAAGCTTGATATATCAATTGGTCCAAATAAATCCATATGGATCAATTGTAATAGTCTAAAGGTGCTTATTTGATTCTTCGGTTTAAAAATACCTTTTATTTGTTTTCCTAGTTAACATGCATCATACACATTATCTAAAACGAACATAACGCAAGGAATACCTCTTACAAGTTCTTTAGATGAGATTTGAGAGATTAGTTTCATGCTAGCATGACCTAATCTCCTATGCCAAAGCCAAGCATCATCATTCAAAATCGAAAAACACATTTCATTATAAAGATCATCAATGTCGATAGTGTGTACATTATTTTGTTTTAGGGCAATCATAGATGTGTTTTTGTGTGGTTTTTAAATAATACAAGCATTGGATTCAAATCTAATGATGTATCCTTTATCACACAAATGACTAATGCTTAAAAAATTATGCTTTAAGCCATCAACGAATAACACATCTTCAATCAAAAAGTTAGATTTGTTACTTATAGTTCCTTTACCAATTATTTTACCCTTGTTGTTATTTCCGAATGTGACATACCCTTCGTCTACATTAGTGAGCTTAAAGAATTGAGATAGATCTCCGGTCATGTGTCTTGAGCATCCACTATTAAGGTACCATCTCTTGATCCTAGCTTATGATGGTAAACATTTCTACAAAAGAGGATAATTTTTAGGTAGCCATTTGACCTTAGGTACCTAAAAAATCGATCTACTCAACTTATCATTTTACATAAAATTCTTTATGATTCTTTAGGAACCCAAATCAATTTGCGTGAACTATATCTCTTAAGTGGACATTTATAAGCAACATATCATTAGTTTGTAACAAAAGTTACATTTAGTGTGGGGTGATACATGTAAGATAGGGCTTTTAACAAAGGTGGTTGGATTTTGTTGAGAGCTACCCACAAATATGATTCTGCCTCTTCTATGAACGTGACCCTTATTGGTAAGGATCACGTTCAAGGGGTTGCTACCAACCTCAAAATTTTTTAAGGTTTCTTTAAATAGCAGGTTTTCCTTCTTAAGTGCCTATAAGTGTTTATACTTGGTACAAAGGGGCAAAGAAGGATTATCATACTTAAGTTTTTCAAATTTAACATTTAAAATGGCATGATCCTTTTTTAAAGAGTTATACTTTTTACTCAAAGATCTACATTCATCAAACAATTCATGAAAAGCACTTAAAAGCTCGTTGAAAGATAATTTTACATCTAAAGAACTACTTACATCATCTCCGATAGCCATTAGTGCGTAGTGAGCAACTTGCTCTATTTTGGTTGGCTCCTTATCTTCGGATGCACTTGAGTCATCCCAAGTTGCTTTAAGAGCCTTCTTTTTCTTTAGTTGCTTCTTCTTTGCTTAGGAAGATTCGCTTTTGAAATGTCCCAGCTTCTTGCATTCGTAGCATATTACTTGTTCTTTCTTGGGTTTAATTTTATTTTTAGTAACATTTTTAAATTTATGTTTTTATAAATTTTTTAAACTTTTTTGTCAAGAGTGCCAAGTCATCATCAAAGTCCTCATCACTTGAATTTTCTTTCAAGGGGGCTTTATGAGTTCTTAGTGCTAGATCCTTCTTGTTCTTTGAAAGGTTATTCTCAAGCACTTCATGAACGTTGTAAGTGTTAGGATCAGAGCGGCACTAAGAGGGGGGGGTGAATTAGTGCAGCGGATTAAAACATCGGTTTTGGAAAATCTTTCGTATGATAAAAATCAAACTCGAAAAGCTTAACTTGAATGCGTGTTCGTAAAGATATACAGCAAAGGTAATGAGGAAATAAAGCACGTAAGAAGGTTTGTAGTAATGTAAATAGCAATAATGAAATGCAAACCAGAGATCATGCCGATTTTAAAGTGGTTCGGTCAAATGACCTACATCCACTTGCGAGGCCCTCTTCAATGAGGCTCCCACCTTCCACTAGCAAATCTCTTGAAGGGGAAATGCAAATACCCCTCTTACAACTTTTTACAAGCGGTTCACACTCTTACAAATTTTCAGCAAGAAAGGAGGTGAACACTCTAGCAAATTGAAAACAAGACTTGCTAAGACTTTTCTAAAACCTTTCTCTCAATCAATTGCTTCTCAAAAAGTTATAATCTCAGCTGAGATTTGAGGGGTATTTATAGGCTTCAAGAGGATTCAAATTTGGGCTCCAAAATTTGAATTCTCTTTGGTTCCCGATGTTGGCGGTGCCATCGCCTATCAGTGGCGGTGCCACCGCTTGTCAGTGTCTGACACTAACAGTGGACTGGTGGTGCCACCGCCCAGCCAAGTAGTGCCACCGCCCAGCTCTCGGGTGCTGGGCAGTGCCACCGCCTAGCTCTCAGGTGCTGGGCGGTGCCACCGCTTGGGTCTCGGGTTCACTGGTTGAGCTTTAAATTTAGCCCAAACCAAGTCTAATTTTGGGCCCAGTTGGCCCCTAACCAGGATATAGGATTATCTTTTAATCTTAATCCTAATTAATGTGCTAACTATAAATTTAAATACATTTCCTAAGCTATTACAAAGTCCGCAAGTCAAGACTCCTTCCGATGAGCTTCCGGCGAACTTTCGACGGTCTTCCGATAAACTCTCGAAAACCATTCTGCGGACTCCCGGCAAGCTCCTAGACTTCACGATTTGATCTTGGCGAGTTCTAACGAGCTTCTTCGGCAAGGTCCGATCTTTCTCGGCGAGCTCTGTGAACTTCCAACGAACCTTCCGGCGAGCTTCCGAAAAACCGTTCGGCAAGCTCCCTACTCATTCTCGGCTAGTTCCGGCAGCATTCCCGACGAACCTTCGGACTTCCGTCGAAATCTCGAACTCGCAACAAATCCTTCGCGCTTGACTCTGACACTTTGTTTCGCTTTATGTCTTCATCGTTATCGTAGTTAATCTTGCACACACAAGCCAAAACTCTACTCTGATCTAGACAATTATTACAATGCGAATTGACATTCTGTTGCCCGGCACATCATTGGTTGGCGCTTCGTCCGATTCTTCAGTGCATCGTCCTCTCTTGCGGCTTGTTACCCAATTGATGGTTGACCTCCGCAACCCCGATATCCTTGGCGCAATTCCACTCTTGGCCCGATGCGCGACGTCCGAAGCCTTCTGCCATCCAATATCCTAACGTGATCTCCTCCGGCGCAACGTCAATTCCTCCTACGTTAACAGTCTAATCCAGATCGAGTAAACCTGCATCACTCAAAATGCAGTTAAACATCTAAACACAATCAATTACTTGATGCATTTGATGAGTTATTTGTAAATTAGTTTAGGTAAATTATATATATATAAATAAAAATTTGAGCATGAAAATTGTATGTTAACTCCTAGCTTAATGCATAATGATGTAAGACATAATGAAAGTTAAAAATTTGAGACCATGCTTATCTTTCTAGTGATTTTGAAAATGATCATGAAAATTGTATGTTTTATAATAAAGGAATAAAATGTTAGATTTAAATTTAATGCTTGAACACCTAATAAGATTAATTCTATATATGTTTTAAGAAGCAATAATGTGTATCTTGATGATTTCTATATTACTTTTTTATTTTAATTTTAATTGAAAATGCTCTATATTAAATGAAATCATGTTTGATGATTTAATTATGTATAATGATGTAAGATGTAATAAAAATATTAAAAGACTTGGTACCATGCTTAATGATTTAATTATGCATGATGATTTAAAGTCTTGGTGATCTTTGTTATTTATGATTTATTGATCTTTGTTTTCGGTTTTAAACATGATGAATGATTTTCTTGAGCAAACTTATATAAAATCAATCACATAAAATGAAACACATAAAAAGGAAAATGAATTATCATTGGAATCAAAATGATAAATCAAATCGCTTGTTTAAAGAAGTTTAAAGTGTTATATTTTCAGTCATGATGATTTTGATGATGAGATTTGTTTTTCATTTTTAATTAATGATCTATAGATTTGGCATAAAAGAAAAGGGCATGCATGTAAGAAATCAATCACATAAGTTGAAACAAAACGAAAAGAATGCATGTTTCTTGAAAATATCTCTAAAGCTTTTCGATTTTTTTTTCAACAAGTGATTCTAGGTGATGAATCTATTTTATGAATGAAAAAAAGTGATCTTCATGATAAGTAATGATTTGATGATTTGAATTTGAATGAGTCTTATCTATAACATGATTCTCGAAATTATAACTTGGGATTTTCCTTATATGAATCAAGATCTCTCATTTGATCTCTTATGTCTCTTTTTGCCAATTGCTAAAGAAAAAAATTATCTAAATTGTTCTTTTATTTACAACTTGGAAGTTTTCTATGAATCAAGATTTTTTTTTTCTTTCGCTAAAGAAAATATTCATCCAAACGAATCTTGATTCTTTCACTTAATTGAGATTTATTATGAATCAAGATTTTTCATTAATTGTCCTCTTACAATTCCTCTTGGTATTTACTAAAGAGGAGAGTTTCTATACGAATCATAATATTTCTTATACATGAATTGAAATATTTTTCTCCTATGTTTTTTTTTGCGATTCACTAAAGAGTATATCTTTTTTGGAATTTATGACTTAAAATTTCTTTTGAAGATCTTTTACTATTTGTTCTCCTAATATTTCTTTTTGATTATTTAAGAGGAGATTGATCAAAATGAATCATATCTTTTGGTATTCGCATGATCTCATTTTTCATGATATGATTTTTCTTTGTATAATTCCTTGTATTCATAAAGTATATCTCATCACCAATTTTTTCTTGGTATCTTCCTGTTAGGATCAAGAGCGGCACTAAGAGGAGTGGGTGAATTAGTGCAATGGAGAAAATCGTCGGTTTGAAAAATATTTGGGTCATCGAAAATCGATTTGGAAAAGTGCTTGACTTTAGAATGAAAGAACTAGCTGTTATCTAAGAAAGTAATGATAGTAATGAAAAGTTGAAAGGAAATGAGCACACCGGAATTTATAGTGGTTCAGACTTTGTGACCTACATCCACTTTCGATTCCTCCTCCGTCGAGGTTACTAGTGTCCACTAATGGTCTTCCTTCAATAGGCGAATACCAACCACCTCTTTATATGGGTTTAGGAGATAACCCTTACAAGCTTCACACCTCTCTTGAATGATCTCAACACTTAGAAAGGGAGAAGGAGGACTCTTGCACTTTTACAACACTTTTAATACCCCAAGAACTCAAGATTTTGTTCACACTTTTGTGCCTGCTCATGTAGAAAATGGTGGGGTATTTATAGGCCCCAATGGCTTCAGAATTGGAGTCAAAAAGTGTAACATCCCTAGATTTTGAGGTACTAGCAGTACCACCGCCATTATTGGGCGGTACTACCTCCTACAGAATGACACTAGGCGGTACCACCACCTAGTTTGGGAGGTACGATCGCTTGACAGATTTCGGAGACTAAGCTCTAGCAGTACCACCGCTTGGCAATTTTTACTGTCGGCGGTACCACCTCACTAACCACCTGGGAGACTAAGTCACCAGGCAATGCCACCGTCAGCCTTGGCGGTGCCACCGTCGGCCTTGGCAGTGCCACCACCGACCGTAACTTCAGGTGATGAATGGGCTGTTCAACCGGCCCAATTCACCCTAGTTAAGGGCCAGTTGGCCCCTAACTGAGTTAGTGAGATTATCTCCCAATCCTAACTCAATTTAAGATCAAACTAAAATATCTAAGACAGTTAAACAAGCAGACTCTGTCTGGTATGTCGATTGTTCTTCCGATAATCTTTCGACGAACTTCCGACGATCTTTCAACAATGTTCCAATGGACTCCCGGCAAGCTCCTAGACTTTACGACAATCTTCTTAGCGAGTTCTGATGAACTTCTTTGGTAATCTCCTGGACTTCTCAGTCAATTCCGGTAGAACTTTCGACTAATGTCCAGTCTTCCGACGAACTCTCAAACTCCCAACGAAGTCTCGATCTTGACTTTGGCCCAACATCTGCTTCATGTCTTACCATTATTGTAGTTAATCCTGCATACTTATCTCAACATATAGATTAGATCAAATAATTTATTAATTGATTTCATCATCAAAATCTGAGATTCAACAATCACCCCCTTTTTGATGATGACAATCAATTGATAACGAAGTTTAACTAACTCTATCTATATACCATACTTGAGAAAAGATACACTTGAATTCAAGCATCAAACTGATAAGTTATATTCATTTAAACTTATCAATATATACATCATGATACTTATCATGATTTACCAATTCAAAATACGATACCACATATTTATAATATGACATCCATTTTCAAGTCAATGATGATAGACAATCATCATTTTCAAATATAATATGAATTTCGAATATGAAATTTAGTAAGATGACAATTCTTGATAAAAGATAATAATTCATCAATCCATGGCAAGATTTTCGAATATGAAATTTAGCAAGATGACAATTCTTTATAAAAGATAACAATTCATCAATCCATCGTAAGATATTAATTGAAATTAGCAAGTTGAGCACATGATATCTTATCATAACGAAAGACATTTATTAAGCACTCATGAAACATCTCAAGTATCTATAATACATTTTAAAATATTTCAAGTATTTACAACAAGATACATTTTATACAATTATCTCAAACAATCAATTTGTCATCAATTTACCATATTTCTCCCCATTTATCATCAACAAAAAGGAGAACAATTCAACTATGCAAGTGTAGTAAAAATTCAAGCAAGTTTCATAATAATTTATCCAAACCAAAAGCAAAAACTTTGCATGATAACTTTTTGGATAAGCTAACATTTTTACTCAAGGGCTTTTTGGTTCTTCTTTAGATGTGCAAGTTTCTTTCTTCCTTTGTAATAAAACTAAGAAGAAGAGGAAGAAAGGTAAGGGAGGAATCCATTAAGAACCAATTTTCCAAAATCAAATCCCTATTCTTTGCAAGTGATCATCTCATACTAAGAATTCATAATAATTCTTCTTTCATGAAAAGAGTAAGGAAGAATTCATGGGAAGAGAGCATCATATGAAAAAAAAATCCACATATCTGTTTCTCATAAAAAATTCATAAAAGTGAAATCTATTAAAGATGTATTTGTCAAGGAAATCAATGAGTAAAGTGATTAAGTGTATCAAAAATCATTTAAGAGAAGGAGCAAGGTTATGAAGCAAATTTGATAGCAAGTTAAGAGGAAGATAAAAACAAAATAAATTCATGAAAACTACATTTATGAGATGAATTAAGAGGAAGATAGTCCGTAAAAGAAATGCAAAAAACTCATGCATTCAAACAATTTAACATCCCTAACTCTCTTCTAATAAAATCAAATTGTTCTTCATTTAAAGGTTTTGTAAAGATATCGACTAATTGATGTTTCATATTAATAAACTCTAAAGATATGTCATTGTTATTAATATGATCTCTTATGAAATGATGCCTAATGTCAATATGTTTAGTTCTAGAGTGTTGAATAGGATTTTTTGTTAAACATATTACAATCGTGTTATCATATTTTATTAGAATATTCTTAAGGTGAATCTTATAATCTTCTAATATATTTTTCATCCATACAACTTGTGCACAACATGCACTCGCCACTATGTATTCAGCTTTGATTGTAGATAGTACAATCGACTTTTGTTTCTTGGAAGACCAAGAGACAAGTGCATGACCTAAGAATTAACATATTCCGGATGTGCGTTTTCTATCTATTCTACATCCAGCAAAATCCGTATCAGCGTAAGTAATTAGTTCAAAGTTTTCAGATTTTGGATACCATAATCCTACTTTAGTGATTCCTTTAAGATATCTAAGAATTCTTTTAACTGCTTTAAGATAAGATATCTTAGGATTAGATTGAAACCTAGCACAAAGTCCTACGCTAAACATGATGTCAGGTCTAATTGCGGTGAGGTATAGTAAACTTCTTATTATAACCCTATAAGTTTTTTTATCAAGGCATTATTCACTTTCATCAATGTCTAACTTAGTGGAGGTAATCATAGGAGTATTGATATATCCGTTGAATTTTCTAAATTAAACTATTTTAATAAGTCTAATGCATATTTAGTTTGACTAAGAAAAATATCATCATTAAGTTGTTTGATTTGTAAGCCTAAAAAGAAAGTTAGTTCACCCATTAGACTCATTTCTAACTCTTGGTTCATACTCTTCACAAATGATTCACATAAGGCTTCATTTATAGAACCAAAAATAATATTATCAACATAAATTTAAATAACAAGATAATTATTTTTAAAATTTTTAATAAATAATATAGTATCGACCTTGCCTTTAGAGAAATTATTTTGGATAAGAAAAGAGTTAAGTCTCTAATACCAAGCCCTTGGGGCTTGTTTTAATCCATAGAGAGCTTTAGTCAATTTAAACACATGATTTGGAAAATTACCATTCTCAAATCTGGGAGGTTGTTCAACATAAACTTCTTCATAAATAAAGTCATTAAGAAAAGCACTTTTAACATCCATTAAAAATAACTTAAAATCATTAGTACTAGCATAGGCAAGGAGCATCCTTATGGTTTTTAATCGTGCCACACGAGCGAAGGTTTCTTCATAATCGATACCTTCTTCTAGGTTAAAACCCTTGGCCACTAATCTAGCCTTGTTTCTAACCACGATATCAAATTCATCTTACTTGTTTCTAAAGGCACATTTAGTACCAATAACTAAATGGTCATTTGGCCTCGGAATAAGCTTCCACACATCATTTCTCTCAAATTGGTTCATCTCTTCTTGCATTGTGATAACCCATGAATCATCTTTCAAGGACTCATCAATGCATTTAGGTTCAATTTGAGAAAGAAAAGTGGTGTTGGCACAAAAATTTTTAAGAGAAGAACGAGTTTGAACCCCGTTTGATGTGTTTCCTATGATTAGCTCCTTAGAATGAGTATTTACATACTTCCATTCTGTGGATAAGGATGTTTCAGAAAAAGATGCATCCAAGTTACTAGTTGGAGGAGAGGGTTCATTTAAATTTAAAGCATCAAAATTAAGATCATCATCAAACTCATTTTTCTTAAATTCAGAAACTTCATTAAAGACAACATAAATAGACTCTTCTATAACCAAAGTTCTTTAGTTAAAGATACTAAAAGCTTTTGAAATAGAAGAATAGCTAAGAAAAATCCCTTCATCGAATTTTGTATCAAACTTTCCTAAGGCATCTTTTTCATTCAAGATAAAACATTTACAACCGAAAACCTTAAAGTATGAAACATTGGATTTTTTGTTATTCCACAATTCATATGGAGTTTTGAAAAGTAATGGTCTTACTAGAACCCTATTCATGACATAGCATGCCGTATTAACGGCTTCGGCCGAAAAATATTTGGGTAGCTATGTTCGTTCAACATAGTTCTTGCCATTTATTTTAAATTTCTATTTTTTTTTCTACTACTCTATTTTGTTGAGGATTTCTCATAGTAGAGAAATTATGGTTGTATCCATTAGATTCAAAAAAATTTTGAAAATCACGGTTTTGGAATTCGCTATCGTGATCACTACAAATTGATAAAATCATAAAACATTTTTCATTTTGAGCAAGATTACAAAACTTAGAAAAATACCTAAAGCAATCACTTTTGTGTGCCAAGAAATATGTCCAAGTTTATTTACTATAATCATCCACAATGATAATGGCGTATTTTCTACCTCCTAAGCTTGATATATCAATTGGTCCAAATAAATCAATATGGATCAATTGCAATACTCTAAAGGTGCTTATTTGATTCTTCGGTTTAAAAATACCTTTTATTTGTTTTCCTAGTTGACATGCATCATACACATTATCTAAAACGAACATAACGCGAGGAATACCTCTTACAAGTTTTTTTGATGAGATTTGAGAGATTAGTTTCATGCTAGCATGACCTAATCTCCTATGCCAAAGCCAAGCATCATCATTCAAAATCGAAAAACATATTTCATTATAAAGATCATCAATGTCGATAGTGTATACATTATTTTGTTTTAGGGCAATCATAGATGTGTTTTTGTGTGATTTTTAAATAATGCAAGCATTGGATTCAAATCTAATGAGGTATCCTTTATCACACAATTGACTAATGCTTAAAAGATTATGCTTTAAGCCATCAACGAATAACACATCTTCAATCAAAAAGTTGGATTTGTTACCTATAGTTCCTTTACCAATTATTTTACACTTGTTGTTATTTCCGAATGTGACATACCCTTCGTCTAGATTAGTGAGCTGAAAGAATTGAGATGGATCTCCGGTCATGTGTCTTGAGCATCCACTCCGGTCATGTGTGATGGTAAACATTTCTACAAAAGAGGATAATTTTTAGGTAGCCATTTGACCTTGGGTACCTCAAAAATCGATTTACTCAACTTTTCATTTTACATAAAGTTCTTTATGATTCTTTAGGAACCCAAATCAATTTACGTGAACTATATCTCTTAAGTGGACATTTATAAGCAACATATCATTAGTTTGTAACAAAAGTTACATTTAGTGTGGGGTGATACATGTAAGATAGGGCTTTTAACAAAGGTGGTTGGATTTTGTTGAGAGCTACCCACAAATATGATTCTGCCTCTTCTATGAACGTGACCCTTATTGGTAAGGATCACGTTCAAGGGCTTGCTACCAACCTCAAAATTTTTTAAGGTTTCTTTAAATAGCAAGTTTTCCTTCTTAAGTGCCTATAAGTGTTCATACTTAGTACATAGAGGCAAAGAAGGATTATCATACTTAAGTTTTTTAAATTTAACATTTAAAATGGCATGATCCTTTTTTAAAGAGTTATACTTTTTACTCAAAGATCTACATTCATCAAACAATTCATGAAAAGCACTTAAAAGCTCGTTGAAAGATAATTTTACATCTAAAGAACTACTTACATCATCTCCGATAGCCATTAGTGCGTAGTGAGCAACTTGCTCTGTTTTGGATGGCTCCTTATCTTCGGATGCACTTGAGTCATCCTAAGTTGCTTTAAGAGCCTTCTTCTTCTTTAGTTGCTTCTTCTTTGCTTGGGAAGATTCGCTTTTGAAATGTCCCAACTTCTTGCATTCATAGCATATTACTTGTTCTTTCTTGGGTTTAATTTTATTTTTAGTATCATTTTTAAATTTATTTTTTTACAAATTTTTTAAACTTTTTTGTCAAGAGTGCCAAGTCATCATCAAAGTCCTCATCACTTGAATTTTCTTTCAAGGGGGCTTTATGAGTTCTTAGTGCTAGATCCTTCTTGTTCTTTGAAAGGTTATTCTCAAGCATTTCATGAACGTTGTAAGTGTTAGGATCAGAGCGGCACTAAGAGGGGGGGTGAATTAGTGCAGCGGATTAAAACATCGGTTTTGGAAAATCTTTCGTATGATAAAAATCAAACTCGAAAAGCTTAACTTGAATGTGTGTTCGTAAAGATATACAGCAAAGGTAATGTGGAAATAAAGCACGTAAGAAGGTTTGTAGTAATGTAAATAGCAATAATGAAATGCAAACCAGAGATCATGCCGATTTTAAAGTGGTTCGGTCAAATGACCTACATCCACTTGCGAGGCCCTCTTCAATGAGGCTCCCACCTTCCACTAGCAAATCTCTTGAAGGGGAAATGCAAATACCCCTCTTACAACTTTTTACAAGCGGTTCACACTCTTACAAATTTTCAGCAAGAAAGGAGGTGAACACTCTAGCAAATTGAAAACAAGACTTGCTAAGACTTTTCTAAAACCTTTCTCTCAATCAATTGCTTCTCAAAAAGTTATAATCTCAGTTGAGATTTGAGGGGTATTTATAGGCCTCAAGAGGATTCAAATTTGGGCTCCAAAATTTGAATTCTCTTTGGTTCCCGATGTTGGCGGTGCCACCGCCTGTCAGTGTTTGACACTGACAGTGGACTGGTGGTGCCACCGCCCAGCTCTCGGGTGCTGGGCGGTGCCACGGCTTGGGTCTCGGGTTCACTGGTTGGGCTTTAAATTTAGCCCAAACCAAGTCTAATTTTGGGCCCAGTTGGCCCCTAACCAAGATATAGGATTATCTTTTAATCTTAATCCTAAGTAATGTGCTAACTATAAATTTAAAGACATTTCCTAAGCTATTACAAAGTCCGCAAGTCAAGACTCCTTCCGGCGAACTTTCGGCGGTCTTTCGATAAACTCTCGAAAACCGTTCTGCGGACTCCCGGCATGCTCCTACACTTCACGATTTGATTTTGGCGAGTTTTAACGAGCTTCTTCGGCAAGGTCCGATCATTCTCGGCGAGCTCCGCGAACTTCCAACGAACCTTCCGGCGAGCTTCCGAAAAACCGTTCGGTAAGCTCCCTACTCATTCTTGGCTAGTTCCAGCAGCATTCCCGACGAACCTTCGGACTTCCGTCGAACTCTCGAACTCGCAACAAATCCTTCGCGCTTGACTCCGACACTTTGTTTCGCTTTATGTCTTCATCGTTATCGTAGTTAATCTTGCACACACAAGCCAAAACTCTACTCTGATCTAGACAATTATTACAATGCGAATTGACATTCTGTTGCCCGGCACATCATTGGTTGGCGCTTCGTCCGATTCTTCAGTGCATCGTCCTCTCTTGCGGCTTGTTACCCAATTGACGGTTGACCTCCACAACCCCGATATCCTTGGCGCAATTCCACTCTTGGCCCGATGCGCGACGTCCGAAGCCTTCTGCCATCCAATATCCTAACGTGATCTCCTCCGACGCAACATCAATTCCTCCTGCGTTAACTGTCTAATCCTGATCGAGTAAACCTGCATCACTTAAAATGCAGTTAAACATCTAAACACAATCAATTAGTTTCATCATCAAAATCCGAGATTCAACAATCTCCCCCTTTTTGATGATGACAACTAATTGATGACTAACGGAGTTAACCTTAACTCCTCGGAGTTTAACCAAACTCCCCCTATCAATATGCCATTGATAGAACACTTGGATTATCCTAAATCCAAGTGACATTCATTACATGTTATGAAAAACATTTAAACCATCATGCAAATATATATAAAATATTCAATTCAATGCATGAAGTCATCAATATACTTCTCCCCCTTTGTCATCAACAAAAAGGAGAAGTTCCTACTCTTATGTGTTTAGAGATAAAAAGTTTCATACATTGCATGAAAAACATAGTATCAAATTTTATCATCATGCAATCTAGCAATTAAAGATGTGCAAGTTTAGCATGTTTACTTTTTTTAGATAACAACTAATTGCTTCTCTTTAGACAAGAAGCTAGCAATTTTCATGATATGCAAGTTGAAAGCTAGCAAATTTTTGCTTCCTTTGCAATGTTTAAGCTAGCAATTTTGCTTCTGTAACAAGTTAGCATGTTTTGTATTTTGAGATAGGCAAGATAGCACATCTGCATTTTTTTTTTTTTTTTTTTTGAGATAGCAACTCTTTTGAGATAGTGATCTTAGCAAATTTGACATCATGCAAGGTAGCAAATTTTTGTGATGTTCGAGATACTAAGTTCTTTCTTCTCTTTTGAGAAGTGCTATTTTCGCTTCCTTTACAAAGTGGAAGCTAGCAAAGTGTTTGAAAAAGTAATCAAGTTTTGCAACATACAAGCTAGCAAAAATTTTGAAAGCAAATACAAGATAGCTTTCTTGTTGAAGTGTGTAAGCTATTGATTCTTGCTTCCTATTGTAATGTGCAGGTTGCAAGTCTTGCTTCTTGAGATAGGCAAGATAGTGATGTTCAAGAAGACAACTTTTGCTTCTTGAAATAAGCAAGTTAGCAATCTTTGCTACTTAAGATAGGCAAGCTAGCAATCAAGTTTTTGCATCTTCTTGACTTGTGCAAGCTAGCTATCTCCCCCTTTATCATTGTCAAAAAGAAGGGAAGACCCTTTACATCAATTATGACAAAGGTAAGTATCAATCTTATTTATGCATCATCATATTTTCAAATTCGAATATGCACATTTTCAAAAATCTTATATTCATTCATGCACGATATTGAATAAATCGATCAACATTATGAGGATATCATACATGATACTAAAATTTTTAACTATTTGTCAACATTTTGATCATGATACCAAACATTCATCATTTAGAGCATTCATGATATAAAACATTAAATCAATATTTATAATACATCATTTTAGCAACAACTCATAGTATTTTAAATCATGATTTACATCATATGTAATACATCACATCATAATTAGAAAGCACAAGTATTGTATACATCATTGCAAATCATAAATGTTTCATATCATGATAGTATCAATTTGTCAAATTATATCCTATCATGCATGATCAAAACTTCTCCCCATTTGTATTTCATGCATAATTTCACTTCATCACATTAGGAGTATCAAGAGGAATTAATTGGGTGATGAAATAAAATTTCTCGAATACATGAAATTGTATAAAAAAAAATCATATCATAAGTATTTCATACATTCATATCATCACATGAAGGAATATAAAAAAAAATTAGTGATGAGATATTACTTCATGAATACAATAAAATTCATATAGCATATCATAGTTTATTAGAATTAGTCTTTCTTTTGGTGAATAGCAAAAAGAATAGTAGGAGAGCAAGATCTCAATTCATGCACATCAAATATTCAATCATCAAAATCATGATTCATCAAGAAAATTCTCCTCTTTAAATATTCAAAGAGAGAATCATGATGAACATTCTTGTTTACATAGAGTTTCAAAACATAATTATCAAGATCATGAATACTAAAAGACTATGAAACATTTCGTCAAATCTCCTTTTAAATAGAAAACAATCTTGATTCATAAAGGATTTCATGTTATGAATTTCAAGAGATCAAGATCATGATTTCGATAAAAATTTATTCAAATTTAAATCATCAAAATCATTATCAAAATCCAAGAGATTCACAAAGATGATACAAATGGATTCATCAAAATCAATAAGATTGAGCAAAATAATTTTCAAGAATGTTTCCCTCTTTTCGATTGTTTCAAAATATATGATTTTGTTTCATTTATGTCAAATAAAAACATGTATCATATTTAAAACCGAAAGAGTAAGATTTATTACAACAAAGATCAATAAGGTACTTTCATTATGGTAAAAATCAATAATCCATAAATCATAAGATTCATCATGCATAATTTTGAGATTTATTAAGCATGATCAATATGCATGACACTAAAACATGGTTTCAAAATGTTTAATATTTTTATTACACAATTTCATCATTATGCATCATTATATATAACTGTACAATGTCATGCATAAAATCATCAAATCATAGTATTAAACTATTAATATTTTCATTACAACTTTATGCATCATTAAGTATACAATTGTCAAGCATGACACTTCACTATTTCAAATAAGCATGCCTATTTCATTTATGTCAAATCAAAACATACATCATTTTTTAAAGCTACTTTTATGTCAAATCAGAAAATGCATCATTAAGCATGATCATTATGCATTACTTCAAATCAAACATGATTTCATTTATTTTCAAAATATTTATCATGATAGAGTATATAAGCCAAAGAAACTACTAAACATAAAGCATATTTATCAATGATGGTTTCATTGAGTATAAAGTAATTTCAACCAAAATCATTTGTTATTTGTTGTAGTCATACATTTTTCTTTTTACGTGAATATATCTTTTCATGCTTAGTTTGCATACAAAAGCCGTGCATCATTTTCGAAAGCAACTTTCATCATGGTATAAATCGATAATCCATAAATCGTAAAAAGATTATTATAGAAATCATCAATAATCAATAAACTATAAATTACCCAAAACTCATCATCATCATGCGTAGCTTCAAAAAATAAATTTATTAGGCATGATATCATATTTCATAAGGCATTTTTAATCAAAATCATTTTGTTTATCATAAACATACAATTTTTATGATTATTTTCAAAATTACTAGAATGATAAGCATGATTTCTAATTTTTTATCAACTGAGATTTGAGGGGTATTTATAGGCCTCAAGAGGATTCAAATTTGGGCTCCAAAATTTGAATTCTCTTTGGTTCCCGATGCTGGCGGTGCCATCGCCTGTCAGTGTTTGACACTGACAATAGACTAGCGGTGCCACCGCCCAGCCAAGCGATGCCACCGCATAGCTCTCGAGTGCTGGGCGATGACACTGCCCAGTCCAGGTGGTGCCACCGCCTGGCTCTCGGGTGTTGTCCAGGCAGTGCCACCGCCTGGGTCTCGGGTTTACAGGTTGGGCTTTAAATTTAGCCCAAACCAAGTCTAATTTTGGGCTTAGTTGGCCCCTAACCAGGATATAAGATTATCTTTTAATCCTAATCCTAATTAATGTGCTAACTATGAATTTAAAGACATTTCCTAAGCTATTACAAAGTCGGCAAGTCAAGACTCCTTCCGGCGAGCTTCCGGCGAACTTTCGGCGGTCTTCCGATAAACTCTCGAAAATCGTTCTGCGGACTCCCGGCAAGCTCCTAGACTTCACGATTTGATATTGGCGATTTCCAACGAGCTTCTTCGGCAAGCTCCGATCTTTCTCGGCGAGCTCCGTGAACTTCCAACGAACCTTCCGGCGAGCTTCCGAAAATCCCTTCGGCAAGCTCCCTACTCATTCTCGGCTAGTTCAGGCAGCATTCCCGACGAACCTTCGGACTTCCTTCGAACTCTCGAACTCGCAACAAATCCTTCGCGCTTGACTCTAACACTTTGTTTCGCTTTATGTCTTCATCGTTATCGTAGTTAATCCTGCACACACAAGCCAAAACTCTACTCTGATCTAGACAATTATTACAACGCGAATTGACATTCTGTTGCCCGGCACGTCATTGGTTGGCACTTCGTCCGATTCTTCAGTGCATCGTCCTCTCTTGCGGCTTATTACCCAATTGGCGGTTGATCTCCACAACCCCGATATCCTTGGCGCAATTCCGCTCTTGGCCCGATGCGTGACGTCCGAAGCCTTCTGCCATCCAATATCCTAACGTGATCTCCTCCGGTGCAACGTCAATTCCTCCTGCGTTAACTGTCTAATCCTGATCGAGTAAACCTGCATCACTCAAAATGCAGTTAAACATCGAAACACAATCAATTAGTTTCATCATCAAAATCCGAGATTCAACAGTAAGTCATTTTGTAGGTCATTAGTGACCTAATAAGTTCTTCACGAGGAAAATTATTTAAATCTTTGGCCTCTTGAATGATCATTACTTTAGGGTCCTAACTCTTTGGAAGGGATCTCAAGATTTTATTAACAAGTTCAAAGTTTAAAAAATATTTGCCAAGAGCTTTTAAACTATTGACGACATCTGTAAAACGAGTGTACATGTCGACAATAGTTTCACTTGACTTCATCCGAAACAATTCATAAGTATAAACTAAAAGATTTATTTTTGACTCCTTTACTCTACTAGTGCCTTCATGAGTGATTTCGAGTGTGTGTCAAATATCAAAAGTCATTTCATAAATAGATACTCGATTGAACTCGTTTTTATCTAAAGTACAAAACAAGGTATTCATAGCCTTAGTGTTTAAAGCGAAAGTCTTCTTCTCCAACTCATTCTAATCATTAATTGGAAGAGAAGACTTTTGAAAGCCATTTTCCACAAGGTTCCATAACTCAAAATCCATTGAAATTAGAAAAATCCTCATTCTAGTCTTTCAATATGTGTAATCCGTCCCATTGAGCATGTAAGGATGTGTAATTAAATGTCCCTTTTGATTTCCGATAAATGTCATCTCTCTTGGGTTTCAAACCAAATAAGAGTGACCGAGCTCTGATACCAATTGTTCGGATCAAGAGCAGCACTAAAAGGGGGGGTGAATTAGTGTAGTTGAGAAAATCATCGGTTTATAAAATATTTTGTTCATCGAAAATCGATTTTGGAAAGTGCTTGACTTTAGAATAAAAGAACTAGCAGTTATCTAAGAAAGTAATGACAGTAATAAAAAGCAGAATGAAAATGAGTACATCGAAATTTATAGTGGTTCGGTCGTTGTGACCTACATCCACTTCTAATTCCTCCTTCGTCGAGATCACCGGTGTCCACTAATGGTCTTCCTTCAATAGGCGAAGACTAACCATCTCTTTATAGCACTTTCTCCTTTTTATGGGTTTAGGAGATAACCCTTACAAGCTTCACACCTCTCTTAAATGATCTCAACACTTACAAAGGTAGCAAGAGGACTCTTGCACTTTTACAACACTTTTAACACCACAAGAACTCAAGATTTTGTTCACACTTTCGTGCCCTTTGATGTAGAAAAGGATGGAGTATTTATAGGCCCCAATGGCTTTAGAATTAGAGTCAAAATGTGTCACATCCCTAGATTTCGGGGTATTGGCGGTACCACTACCATTATTGGGCAGTACTACCTCCTACAGACTGACATTGGGTGGTACCACCGCCTAGTCTGGGCAGTACGACCGCTTGACAAAGCTTGAACACCGAGCTCTAGCAGTACCACCACCTGACAAGGGCGGTACCATCGCTTGTCAACATTTACTATTGGTAGTGCCACCGCCCAGTTTGGGCGGTACCACCACCTAGACTACTTAGGATACTATCACCAAGCGGTGCCATCGCCGGCCTTGGTGGTACCACCACTGGCCATGACTTCAAGTGCTGAATAGGCTGTTCAACCGGCCAAATTCAGCCTTGTTAAGGGCCTAGTTGGCCCCTAACTGAGTTATTGGGATTACCTAATCCTAACTCAACTTAAGGTCTAACTATGATATTTAAGACAGTTAAACAAGCAGACTTTGTCTGGTATGTCGATTGTTCTTCCGAACTATGATATTTAAGACAGTTAAACAAGCAGACTTGGCAAGCTTCTGGACTTCTCGGATCTGTTCTCGCAGAACCTCCGACGACCGTCCGAACTTCCGTCGAACTCTCGAACTCCCAACGTGATCATGAACTGGACTCCGGCGCAACTCCTGCTGCTTGTCTAACTTTCATCGTAGTTAATCCTGCACTCTTATCTCAACACATAGATTAGACAACAAATGACAATTGACTTCATCATCAAAATCCGAGATTCAACAATCTCCCCCTTTTTGATGATGACAATCAATTGATAATAGAGTTATCCTTAACTCCCCATGTCTATATGCCATAGTTGAGATAAGTCAACCTTGAATTCAAGACCCAAGAATTCAAGTGACGTATTGATAAGTTAGATCAGTTAAACTTATCAATACTCCCATCATGATACTCATGATGTATCTCTTCAAAGATGATGTCAAGGCTTGACATACATCATCAAGTTTGTATGATTGTGTTTGTAACTATTCATCATGTAGTTTGAACATTATTATATAAAGCTGTGAAGCACTATTACATGATGCACACATTTGAAATATTCTAGCAAGTTTTGCATTTTCTTCACATGATAAGATATCAACTCAGGGCATAATGCAAACTTTAGCACATGTTCATATATTTCTTGGTGATGCAAGGATGGCATAATCATAGTAGTGTTTATAGCATCACTCATAGTATTTCTAATCATAGCAGTGTTCATATATCAACTCAGGGCATAATGCAAACTTTAGCACATGTTCATATATCTCTTGGTGATGCAAGGATGGCATAATCATAGCAGTGTTTATCAATTCATATATTTCTCCCCCTTTGTCATCAACAAAAAGCATAGTAATTATGATACCAGGAAAATAATATTAGCAAGCTTATAGAGGAATTTTACATAGATTGCTTTAAATACTTCTTCCCCTTTTTGTTATATACGTAAAGATTTTGCAGGATGGAATACATACACATCACTTCATCAAATTTATTCATGAAAGTGTACGAGAAAATCTGTTTTATAGCATTCGAATAAATAAGATGCATTCGGACAAGATTTTGTTGCAGATTTTCATATAGAAACATGGCAATCAAGTGATTTGATAATTCAATATAGTCCGAAAAATAATTTTAGCAAGTTTATCTATTCGGACATATCAACATTCCTAATTCTCTTCTAATGAAATCAAATTGTTCTTCACTTAGAGGTTTTGTAAAAATGTCAGCTAGTTGATGTTTAGTATCAATGAACTCTATGGTTACGTCATGATTAGTGACATGATCTCGTATAAAGTGATGTC
Source organism: Musa acuminata AAA Group (assembly GCF_036884655.1). Classification (NCBI taxonomy): domain Eukaryota; kingdom Viridiplantae; phylum Streptophyta; class Magnoliopsida; order Zingiberales; family Musaceae; genus Musa; species Musa acuminata. The sequence continues at coordinate 6,257,085 of NC_088339.1, read as the reverse complement.
TAATATCAATATGTTTTGTTCTTGAGTGTTGTATAGGATTCTTGGTTAAGCAAATTGCACTCGTGTTATCACATTTAATGGGAATATCTTTAAGATTAACTTTGTAATCTTCTAAAGTGTTTTTCATCCATACAACTTGTGCACAGCATGCACTTGCTGCAATATATTCAGCTTCGGTTGTTGATAGTGCAACCGAGTTTTGTTTCTTTGATGACTAGGAAACAAGGGCATGTCCTAAGAATTGACATGATCCTGATGTGCTTTTTCTATCTAATCTACAGCCAGCAAAGTCTGCATCAGCATAAGCAATTAACTCAAAATTCTCTGATTTTGGGTACCATAATCCTAGATTTGTGGTACCATTAAGATATCTAAATATTCTTTTAACTGCTTTGAGATGAGATATCTTAGGGTTTGATTGAAATCTAGCACAAAGTCCTACACTGAACATGATGTCTGGTCTGGTTGCAGTGAGGTAAAGTAAACTTCCTATCATACCCCTATAAGTTTTTTGATCAAAGCTTTCTCCACTTTTATCAATTTCTAACTTAGTGGAGGTGCTCATAGGAGTGTTACTAGCCTTTGAGTTGTTCATATTAAACCTTTTTAATAAATTCATGGCATATTTAGTTTGACTAATAAAGATGCCATTGCTTAGTTGTTTGATTTGTAAACCTAAGAAGAATGTTAATTCTCCCATTAAGCTCATTTCGAATTCAAGACTCATAGTTTTAGCAAAAGATTCACAAAGAGATTCATTTGTAGAGCCAAAGATAATATCATCAACATAAATCTGAACAATGAGAAAATTATTTTCAAAATTTTTGATGAACAATGTAGTATCAACATTGCCTTTTGTAAAATTATTTTTGATAAGAAAAGAACTAAGTCTCTCATACCAAGCCCTTGGGGCTTGTTTTAAACCATAGAGAGCTTTAGTTAATCTAAACACATGATTAGGGAGGCTATTATTTTCAAATCCAGGAGGTTGTTCAACATAAACTTCTTCGGAAATAAAGCCATTTAGAAAAGCGCTTTTAACATCCATTTGAAATAACTTAAACTTATTACTACTAGCGTAGGCAAGGAGCATCCTTATGGCTTCCAATCGAGCCACAAGTGCGAAGGTTTCTTCGTAATCGATACCTTCTTCTTGGTTGAAACCTTTGGCCACTAATCTAGCCTTGTTTCTAACCACGATACCATTTTCATCTTGCTTGTTTCTGAAAACCCATTTAGTACCAATAACTAAATGGTCATTTGGCCTAGGAACAAGCTTCCACGCCTCATTTCTCTCAAATTGATTCAATTCATCCTGCATTGCGATAATCCATGAATCATCTTTCATGGCTTCGTCAACGCATTTGGGTTCAATTTGGGAGAGAAAGGCGGCGTTTGCACAAAAAGTTTTAAGAGAAGATCACGTTTGAACCCCCTTTGACGTGTCTCCTAAGATTAGCTCCTTGGGATGAGCATCTACATACTTCCAATCCTTTGGTAAGGATATTTCGGGAGTGGATGCATCCAAGTTGCTAGTGGGAGAAGGGGTTTCATTTAAATTCAAGGAATCAAAATTAACATCTTCGTCAAGATCATTTTTTGTGATTTCGGAAATCTCATTGAAAACAACATGAATGGATTCTTCGATAATTAAAGTTCTTTTATTGAAGATACGAAATGCTTTAGAAATAGTAGAATAACCAAGAAAGATTCCTTAATCGGATTTAGCATCAAATTTTCCTAAGTTGTCCTTTTCATTTAAGATAAAGCACTTACACCCAAAGACTTTAAAATATGAAACATTGGGTTTTTTATTGTTCCATAACTCATAGAGAGTTTTTGCTAGTAGGGGTCTTACTAGAACTCTATTCAAAATGTAACATGCAGTATTTACGGCTTCGGCCCAAAAATATTTGGGTAGGTTGTATTCATTCAACATGGTTCTTGCCATTTCTTGTAAATTTCGATTTTTTCTTTCTACAACTCCATTTTGTTGAGGATTTCTAGGAATAGAGAAATTATGGTTGTATCCATTGAGTTCACAAAATTCCTGAAAATCATGGTTTTGAAATTCACCACCATGATCACTTCTAATTGACGAGATCATAGAACCTTTCTCATTCTGAACAAGTTTACAAAACTTCGTAAAAGATCTAAGGCATTCACTTTTCTGTTTTAAGAAGTAAGTCCATGTGTATCTGCTATAGTCATCCACGATGACGAAGGCGTATTTGCTACCTCTTAGGCTTGATGTGGAGATTGGTTCGAACAAGTCCATATGGATCAATTGTAAGGGCCTAGAGGTGCTTATTTGATTTTTAGATTTGAAGCTACTCTTAATTTGTTTACCTAATTGGCAAGCATCACATACATTATCTTTGATGAACTTGATATGAGGAATTCCTCTCACAAGTTCTTTGGATGATATTTGAGTGATTAGTTTCATGCTAGCATGACCTAATCTTCTATGCCATATCCAAGCATCCTCATTCAAAGCAGAAAAACACATTTCATTATACAAATCATTGATGTCAATGGTGTATACGTTATTTTGTTTCAATGCAATCATAGATATGTTTTTGTGTGGTTTTTCAATGATACAAGCATTAGATTCAAATCTAATAATATATCCTTTATCACATAATTGACTAATGCTCAAGAGGTTATGTTTTAAACCATCAACTAGCAAAACATCTTCAATAGAGAAGTTGGATTTGTTACCTATGGTTCCTTTGCCAACGATTTTACCCTTGTTGTTGTCTCCGAAGGTGACATATCCTTCGTTAATGCTAGTGAGCTTAGAGAATTATGATGGATCTCCGGTCATATGCCTTGAGCATCCACTATCAAGGTACCATCTCTTGCTCCTAGCTTGCGATGGTTTAGTTTTCTACAAGAAAGGATGATGTTTAGGTACCCATTTGCTTTTGGGTGCCTCACAAATAGATCTACATTTCCTATCATGTTGCATAGAATTTGTCATGGTTCCTTTAGGAACCCAAATCAATTTGTTTGGACATATTTTCTTGAATGGACAACTATGTGTCTTGTGTCCAAATTTGCAACAAAAGTTGCATTTGTTTTGATGTTGAACATGTAAGATGGAGCCTTTTATGAAGGTGGTTGGATTTTGGTGAGAACTCCTCACGAATCCAATTCCACTTCTTTTGGGAATGTGACCCTTGTTTGTAAGGATCATGTTCAATGACTTGCTACCAACCTCGAATTTCTTCAAGGTGTCCTTAAGTAGCAGGTTTTCTTTTTGGAGAGTTTCTAGATCATGGCATTTTATGCATGGGCTTAAATTATCATGATGTTCAGCATTTAACTTATCGAAATTGCAAATAAGACTATCATGCTCCTTTTTTAGCAATTTGTATTTACCACTGATAGTCTTACATTCATTAAACAATTCATGGAAAGCATTTAATAATTCATCGAATGATAAATCTGCATCTATTGAATTTGTTACCTCATTTTCGATGGCCATTAAGGCATAATGAGCAACTTGCTCGGTGTTGGACTCCTCTTCTTCGGATGCGCTCGAGTCATCTCATGTTGCTTGAAGCGCCTTCTTCTTCGATGTTCTCCTTTTGACTTGGGGACAATCACTCTTGTAGTGTCCCGGCTTTTTGCATTCATAGCAGATTACTTGGTCCTTCTTGGGTTCAAGTTTATTTTTTGCATCATTCTTAAACTTGTTTCTTTTAAAGAACCTTTTAAACTTTCTTGTTAGAAGTGCCAAGTCATCATCACAGTCCTCATCACTTGAGTTTTCTCTCAAGTGGCATTCAGAAGTTTTGAGTGCCATATCCTTCCTGTTCTTTGGAAGGATGTCTTCTTGCTCTTCATGAGCTTTACAAGTCATTTCGTAGGTCATTAATGACCCGATTAGTTCTTCAAGAGGGAAATTTCGCAGATCTTTTGCCTCTTGAATAGCAGTGACTTTAGGATCCCAACTCTTAGTAAGGGATCTTAGTATCTTATTAACAAGCTCAAAATCCGAAAAGCTCTTTCCGAGTCCTTTTAGACCGTTGACGACATCCGTGAAACGGGTAAACATGTCGCCAATGGTTTCACTCGGTTTCATCTGGAAAAGTTCGAAAGAATGTAACAGCAAATTGATTTTTGACTCTTTTACTCTACTTGTGCCTTCATGGGTCACTTCGAGTGTGTGCCAAATATCAAATGCAGTTTCACAAGTTGAAACACGATTAAACTCGTTTTTATCAAGTGCACAAAATAAGGCATTCATAGCCTTTGCATTAAGAGCGAAAGCCTTCTTCTCCAAATCATTCCAATCGATCATTGGAAGAGAAGACTTCGAAAATCCGTTTTCGACAAGATTCCACAATTCAAAATCCATAGAAATAAGAAAGATCCTCATTCGGGTCTTCCAGTAGGTGTAGTCCGTCCCATTGAACATGGGTGGACGCGTAATAGAATGCCCCTCTTGGTTTCCGGCGTATGCCATTTCTCTTGGGTTTTAATCCGTTAGAGAGTTAACCTTGCTCTGATACCAATTGTTAGGATCGAGAGCACTAAGAGGGGGGGGGGTGAATTAGTGCAGCGAAAATCTTTCAGCGATTAAAAATGAAAGCTGCGTTCGTTCGATAAAAACGATTTCGATGTAAAAGCCGATTTTAAGATTACTTAAGATTAAGCGCAGTGTTACTTCTAAACGCAGTTTACGTCTAAACCCAGTTTGCGTCTAAGCGCAGTTTACGTCTAAACGCAGTTTGCGTCTAAACACAATTTACGTTTAAATGCAGTTTGCGTCTAAACGCAGTTTTACGTCTAAATGCAGATTTACGTCTAAACGCAGATTTACGTCTAAACTCAGTTTACGTCTAAAACGCAGTTTTACGTTTAAACGTAGTTTGCGTCTAAACGCAGTTTTACGTCTAAACGCAGATTTACGTCTAAACGCAGATTTACGTCTAAACTCAGTTTACGTCTAAAACGTCTAAACACAGTTTGGATAGTTTTACGTCTAAACGCAATTTTATGTCTAGACGCAGTTTCAAAGGGATCTGAACTTAGAAACTCGTTCGTAAAAGCGCAGAAGATAGTTTTGCAGAATCACGGTGTAAACATAAACTGCAATGTAAATATCGTACGAAAACACTGGTTTACGTCTGAAAGCAGATTCGGATAGATCAGCACTTAGAAACTTGTTCGTGAAGGCGCAGAAGACAGTTTTGCAGAATCAAAACGTAAACTGTAATGTACGAAAACACCGATTTACGTCTAAATGCAGATTCGGAAAGAACAACACTTAGAACTTGTTCGTAAAAGCGCAGAGAGCAGTAGTTATGAAGGAGGTTTGCAGCAATGATAAAGTGCTCAAAATAAACGCAAACCAGAGATTTAGAGTGGTTCGGTCAGTCTTGACCTACTCCACTTTTGGCTTCCTCCACCGACGAGGTCACCGACGTCAACTAGAGGCCTTCCTTCAATAGGCGAAGGCCAACTGCCCTTTTACAGTTTCTCTCCTTTTGACAGGCTCAGGAGACAACCTTTACAGACCTTTCTCTCCTCACTTTACAACTCAAAACTTGAAGAACAGAAGGAGGAGACTTAAAGGCTTTACAACACTTTTGAGCTCTTAGAATCATAGAAAAGATCAAGATTTCGGTGTAGGTCTGTATCTTTTCAGTGCTGAATGGGTGGGGTATTTATTGGCCCCAACCCAATTCAAATTTGGAGCTCAAAACGATCAAATCCTGGAATTCTGGGATCAGGCGGTTGCACCTCTTGACTGGAGAGGTTGCACCGCCTGGCAGAGCTCGAAGACTGAGCCCAGGCGGTGCCACCTCTTGACTGAGGCGGTTGCACCTCTTTGCCAGAGCTCGAAGACCGAGCTCAGGCGGTGCCACCTCTCTGTCAAGGAGGTTGCACCGCCCAGTCTTGCTCGAAGACTGAGCTCAGGCGGTGCCACCTCCTGGCTGGGGCGGTTGCACCGCCCAGTCTCGCTGGGAGACTTAGCCCAGGCGGTGCCACCTCCTGGCCTGGGCGGTTGCACCTCCTGGTGCAATCAGGGTCCGAATGGTTAGCTCCATTCGGCCCAATTTCAGTCTTTCAGGGGCCCAATTGCCCCAAGATTAAGCCAATGGGATCACCTCCCATTTTCCAACTTAATCAACGTGCTAACTACGATTAAATCTAAGACAATTTCTGCAGCTTTGCTTCAGTGCCTCAATCGCTTCTTCCGGCGAACTTCCGTCGATCATCCGATGAACCCTCGGTGATGCTCCTGCGGACTTCTGGCAAACTCCTGGACTTTGCGACGATCCACTTGGCGAGTTCCGACGAGCTTCGCTTGGCAAGCTTCTGGACTTCTCGGATCTGTTCTCGCAGAACCTCCGACGACCGTCCGAACTTCCGTCGAACTCTCGAACTCCCAACGTGATCATGAACTTGACTCCGGCGCAACTCCTACTGCTTGTCTAACTTTCATCGTAGTTAATCCTGCACTCTTATCTCAACACATAGATTAGACAACAAATGACAATTGACTTCATCATCAAAATCCGAGATTCAACAATTTCATCATCAAAATATGAGATTTAATACTTCCATGTGATGACTTGAATATTTACACCTTTGTGTTATTCTCCTATTTTTGCCTATGATAAAAGGGGAGAAAGAATTACTGGTGTGCACATCTCAAGAAAAGCATATTGCTAAAAAAGGTAAAACTTGCAAGCTTGCACATCAAGAGAGATAGTTTTGCTAGCTTGGATAAATAGGTGTAAAACTTACTTGACATGCTTTCAAACACTTGCATTGTTGAATGATTCTCCTTTTTGCCTATGACAAAGGGGGAGAAATGATGAATGTTTGGTATCATGATCTAAATGTTGATTTAATGCATGAAAAGATAAATACTTAAAAATTTTAATATCTTAGCATCATGAATATTATGCCCAAAATAATATATCATGAACGCTTGAGTATCATGTATGATATGCCCATAGTAATGATTGATTTATTTTTGGTATCATACATGAAGTAATGCTAATATGCAAGGTTTTAAAATTATGCATGTTTTAATTTGAAACTATAATGATGCACAAACATATTGAATTAAGAATGATACTTTATCTTTGTTTTGAAAATTAATGTAAAGAGAAAAGAATTACAATATTGTATTCGTCCCTTCTATTTGACAATGACAAAGGGGGAGTAAAATTTGTTAGCTTATATGATGTAAAACTTGCTAAATTTGCTAGCTTATAAATTACAAGGAAAAAACTTGTTATGAAGCAAAATTGCAAGCTTGCACTTCTCAAAAGAGAAGAAAGAACTTGCTATCTTGAACATCACTAAGAATTACTAGCTTGCAATCTCAAAAGAAGCTAAAGTATTATCTCAAGAAGTATAATTTTCTAACTTGCAAAGGAAGCAAAAATTACACTTCTCAAAAGAGAAGAAAGAAAATTACTAGCTTGCATGATGATAAAACTAGATATTATGTTTATATGTAATACAAAAACTGGATATTATGTTTATAATGTAATGATTTGAAATTATATCTCTAATAGTTGCACTTCTCCTTTTTGTTGATAACAAAGGGGAAGAAGTCATGATGACAATCATGCATGGAATGATGTACTTGGATATTTCGATTATGGATGATTTTTTGTTGCATGCAATATTATGATTGGTTCTTTCAATATTCATAAAGCATATAATGATAAAATATTCATGATTAAATTTACTTTGACTTAAATTTAATTTGAATTTAAGGTTATATCAATATGGCATATTGATAGGGGGAGGAGTTAAGGTTGACTACGTCATCAATTGGTTGTCATCATCAAAAATGGGAGATTGTTGAATTTGAGATTTTGATGATAAAATCAATTGATGTGTTTATCATCTAATATATGTTTTAAGTGACGTAAGATTAGCTTCGATCAGAAAAGAAAAATCGATTAAAGCAAGAGGAATTAAATGTTGGGCTGAAGCAAACATGTCAAAAGATTGAACGTCAGGTCGGAGGATCGATCAATGTGTCGGTAGAAGGCTTTAGTCCATGAATTCGAGCATCAACCAAGAAGATTGGATATTGCACTAAGGAGATTAGATGTTACGAGAAGACAACATGCCGATTGGGCAATGCACCGAAGGAGAGGACAATGTGCCGAAGGATCGGACGAAGAGTCGAAAGAACCAATGACATGTCAAACAATACAAGATTCACTTATAATCGATTATATATATATCGAGTTAGTTTAGAGTCTAATTAAGTCGGTTTAGAATATAATTATACCAACTCAATTAGGGGCCAACTCGGCCCAAGTTTGGGTAAGTGAAAGGCTCAAACAGTGACCCAATAGATGGAATCATCATGGCACAGTCTTCAAGATTATGTCAGGTAGTGGTACCGTCAGTCTGGGCGGTGGTATCACCCAACACAAGTGGTGGTACCGTCAAGACCTGGGAAACCTAGGATGAAACACTTTTAGGTTCCAAGTTTGAATCCACTTCAGGCTTATATTTACCCCTCTTATCCCTGGTTAAGATATACAAGAATTGAGAGTAAAAAAGAAGAAAAATACTATTGTAATCTTATGAGAACTCCTTTAAAAGCTCTAAGTGTTAGTGCAGTTTAAGAGAGGAGTAAGTGGGGGTGTAAAGGTTGTCTCCTAAACCTATGAAAATGAGAAGAAGGGTGTAAAAGGATCGTTGATCTTCGCCCATTGAAGGAAGATCGGTAATGGAAGCTGATGACTTCGAGTGAAAAGGAATCGAGAGTGGATGTAGGTCACGATGACCGAACCATTATAAATCGGTATGCATTTCTATTATTATCATTTACTTACTTTGCAATTGCTTCACTTCCCCCTTACTTTGCTTTCACTATGCTTATGAACAAGCATTCAATTTTAAGTTATTTTTCAAGATCGATTTTTATCGTATGAAAAAATTTCAAATCGACGTTTTTATCCGCTACACTAATTTACCTCCCCCCTCTTACTGTCGACTCGATCCTAACATTGACTGCATTGCACTATGATAATACAACGTTGAGATCCATTCCTATCAAATGATTATCCTCGTTAACCTTTTGTCTTGGTTAGCTAATGTTCCATAATCTATATTTATATATATATTTTTTCTAATAGCATGAGATACTAAACTTTTCATTCTTTTGATAAAATATCTTACTGTCATATTTTTTAGTAAAATAACATTAATATGATTTCTCTAGTGCAATATTTATTGTGTTAAGTTAAATTTTGTATTTTTTGAAATAATGCGATTAGATCATATCAAATTTCTGATTACGACAAATCTTATCATTGTAACGTTAGTTTTGTCAAAATATGTTGAGACAATTTATGTAGTATCACATTGTTGTCTTGAGAGACAATTTTATGCTTTTGAAATAGTGTGGCAAAGTCGTGCATGATTCCAACTTTACAAATATTTTCGCTAACATATTATTCAGTGAAATATAGTTCTATGAGTTCTCTAGGTCGCATTACCATGTTAAGTAAAAAATTTCCATTTTATAAATGATGTGGCGAGACCATGCAAAATTTTCACTTTCGAAAAATTATATCAATGTCGCATTTTTTATTTTGCAAAAAATGGTGTTTGAACTTTTTCTTCAACGAAACAATATTTATATGACTTTTGTAGTGTCACATTGTTGTATTGAGTCAAAATTTTATAATTGTGATAAAATCATGCAAAATTTCCACTTTTGATTATTTTTTTATCATTTATTTTCCAAGATAATGCTTACATGAAGTTTTGTATTTTTGAACTGGCACAACGAAATTACGTGGACCTTCAGCTTTCGGTAATTTTTTTTGGCTTTGTATTTTTTTTTGAAACAATATTCATATAATTTCTCTGGTGCCACAAAAAATGATCATACAACTTTTCTGGTACCTCATTATTATGTTAAGACAATTTTTTTTTGTTTTTGAGACAATGTGATAAATTTTGCACGAATTTTTATATCCTTTAAATTTGATCACTATTTTGTTTTTCTAGCGAAATAGCGTTTATGCAACTTTTATAGTGTCATATTATTTTTTAAGTTAAAAATTATTATTTTTGAATGGTGCATTAAAATCATACGAATTTTTTACTTTCGATAATATTTTTTATAGTCACGTTTGTTTCTAAAACAACATTATATGACTTCTCTAATATTGTATCATTGTGTTATGCTAGAACATTTTGTTTTTTAATGACACAATAATATATCATAAACTTTCCACTTTCGATATTTTTTTTCACTATCACGCTTTTTCATAAAACAACCTTCATACAATTTTTCCCATAGTACATTATTTTGTTAGTTTAAATTCTATGTTTTTTAAATAGTGCTGTAAAATCGTACCAACTTTCAACTTCTGACGCTCTTTTGCTGTCGTATTATTTTAAAATAATATTTGTATGACTTCCCATGCAGTACTATTGTATGCTGTAAGAAAACTATATGCCACATATCATATAAGAAAATTATAAAAATATCTATAATTTACTTTTTTTATTCTATATAATACACTAAATTGGGTCGATGGAGCTATAATTGATTGGGCAGATCAGAATTGGTATACCGAATTGGTCCTAACGAATTGTGTCATCCAATTGAGTCCGATAATCAGTTCAATCAATTAAATCAATCGAACAAAATAGGATCAAGATTGCGGTCAAATTCAAGGTCAAAATTTGGGTTGGGTCAACTCGGCCAATCGCGCCGAAGAAATTTCACGAGGCCGACTACCGGCTATTTCCACGGCGTCATCTCCGCCCAACAACGCAGAATCCTCACCGGCGACCAGCACCCTGGCACTGCAGCGCCGTGCGCCGCCTTCCAGCAAACACCTCAGCCAACATCGCCTGCGGCGACGCGGCCTCCGTCGACACAATATCCGATTTCATGACTGTGTTTCCTAATTCGAATTAGGAAACACAGTCAAAATTAACGACCCCTTTCTCAGACTCCAAATCGGATATCATGGTTTCCTATTCCGAATCAGACAACGTAAAGAGTTCTTATATATACTATTGTGCCCTCTAAGTTCCCTTCACCGGCTTGGAGAGAAGTAAGCACAAGGTATGTTAATGGCGGAAGAAATCTACGAAGAGCCTTCCGGAGGATACAAGTTCACACCAACGGATCGCATATTGATTGTGGAGTACCTTCACAAGAAGGCCAATGACGCTCCCGTCCCTCTCGACCTCATCCCCGAAGCAGACGTCTATGCTCGAGAGCCATGGTGGCTGAGCTACGAGTTCGAGTACGCTGCGGAGAAGGGCGAGTTCTACTACTTCACCAGGATGAAGCGGTCCAACGCTTCCAACGGCAGGCTGAGCCGCATCGTCGGCGGGTTCGGCCACTGGAGAGCGAGCATCGAACGGAAGAGTGTCACCGACGAGGAGGGTCGCGTCATCGGGACTCGTATGGGTTTCAAGTTCTTCGTAGATGTGATCGATCGCCAAAGCAACAAGAAGAGGACCACGGGCACCAAGTGGGTCATGTACGAGTACAGGCTTTCCGGCCATTTGGCCCATACGCGTGTGGACAAGGAGGTGATCTTGTGCCACTTCAAGCCGTCGGGAAGGGGCATCTTCAGCATCGGGCGGCAGCCTACACATCAATACGAACTGAGCTCGGGGTGGCAGAGTGAGGAAGCCTATGCCGACACAACGCATGGTGTTAATCCCAGCTGTGACACCATGATCAAGGCGGAGGAGGCTGGCGGTTTCGCCGCTGCATCTCTCGCTGCGACGCCGCTGGGGCAGCAAGCAGGATACGAACACGACCCCACGCCTGTGCAGCAATCGCTGCTGCCCTTGAGCGCCGCCGTGCCACCCCACGCAAGATACGAATTTGATGACCTGCTAGAATCGATTGTGGATAACACCAGCAAACCTAATGTGTCAGGGCCGGTCATGCAAACTGCAACGGCAGCTTGCTATGACCGCCGCCGTCCGTTGTCTTCTGCGCAAGGCTGGCTGGCCCAGAATCCCTTGGTGGAGGGGAACAGCACGCCGTATCACGAGGATTCACCCAGGAAGAATCTGACGGGCAGCAGCAACAGTGGATGGACTCTGCAACAGAGCGGACAATCACAGTTTTCTTGGGTTGAAGACAGCAGACACTGCTTTCGAAGCCGCCGTATTGCAGAGTGGAGTCAAGTGCACTTTGCCAATCCATCTGAAACAAGCTACAACAATGGGCAACCAGTTCTGACTAGGAGCAGCAATAAGCAAGGGTCACCGGAGCCAACCGTCTTCAACGACGACTCAGGCACTTGAGGCACACAAACCATATGCATCACGAGAGAGAGAGAGATGGTATTGCTTCCTGCAGGAGTTAGCGTTGTCTTCTTCTTTTACGCGTGTGTTTCGCGTGATATAAAATAATTCCACTCCGTACGATGTTCACAAACATCTGAAAGAATATTTGGTCATACAGTTCACAGAAACAATAATTCTATTGGCATTTCGTATTATGTAGCAATTATTAAAGATTCTAAATATTCATAAAATATGATGGTTGCATACCCAATATACTATTAAATCAGAACCCACACGAGTGTGTCATACACACCCATTCCTATGCTTAGATCAAGTTCTCTAACTGATCAAAGACGCTTTTGCTGAGTCTAGATCAAAACCAATATCAGCCATTAACGCAAGATATGGCTCACTAAACTAAGTCAAATGTCAACTGCTAAAGCACCAATCCCAACCATAGAAGCAAAGGGCGACTTATCGATGTTAGCTTCATATCAGCACACCACTTGATTAGATTCTAATTCAAGTAGGACTCAGGCCTCAGAAAAAAATGGATGGCTAGAATAAAGCTACGCATGCAGGAGAACACACCTCCTTGTGTGCGAGTAACTCTTTGTGCACTTAAGAATTACCTCATTATCTCTGTTCAGTTAAAGAAATCTTATTTTTCACCATATATAAATAGACTTTATATGATATTAATTGAAATATGTTTTTCTTTATTCTCTCAATTCTTCATGGTATCAGAGCAGAAATTGTGAGGAGCCATCGCTGCTATTGCAGCACCCCTATCGAGTCGACGTCGAGAAAAATTCTTGCTGTTCGACATCACACCATTGCTAAATTTCTCGTCGTATGCTGCAGTCCCCCCTTTTCAGATCCTAGGTGGATCTGCCCCCCCACTCGTCGCCCATAGTCGGTTGTTCGACGGCAACTTCCCTGCTTCCAGTCTCGACCACGGCGACCGTACCAAGTTCCAAGCCTACAGTGCAGCGCCAAGCATTTGTGGGGCCCAATCAACGCATATGGTGACTTTGCATCGTAGGGAGCACACACTCTTGGTTACTCCTTACTATAGAAATTTTTTGATTTTCCTCCCTCCCTACTGTAGAAAAGTACCAACACTTCTTGCTTTTTATTTTTCTTCCTCTTTACTGCAGAACTTGTTGATTCTTCCTGCCTTCTTACTGCAGAAGTACCAACACTTCTTCCTTTTTATTTTTCTTTTGATCCCCATATCTTCCATATGTCTTTATCATCTACCTCTATTGCTCTACTTACTATTCTAATAGGGAATCATAGTACTTTTCCATATACAAATCTTATCTCCATAAATGCAGCAACCCTCATCCCTTTCAAATTATCCAAAGGTGGCAACTACGCATCCTGGCGTGCTCAATTTTCTAATCTTCTATTTGGCTATGACCTTCTAGGCTATGTCGATGGCTCTCTTCCGTATCCACCAGTGATGATCAACATCTTAGGAGCATCCAGTCTAGTATCAAACCCGGACCACAAACTATGGTTACGCTAGGATCATTTCATTCTTCAAGCAATTCAAGCTTCAGTCGTTGGATCCCTCGCCCCACTCATATCTTTGTGTGACACTGCTGTCGTAGCCTGGTGCAAGTTACAAACCACCTTGGCAAATCGTTCACGAACTCACATGCTTAGTCTCCTATCCGGACTTATGAAAACAAAACAAGAGGGAAGTACTGTTACTGATTATCTGCACAACATAAAGATTATTATCGATAACTTGGCCTTGATAGGTTATTCCCTCAGTGATGAAGAAGTTACTGTCTATATCCTCAACGGCCTAGGAGACGAGTACAAGGAACTGGCAGCAGTAATACGGGCACGTGATTCACCAATGTCGTTTGAAGAACTCTACGACAAGCTGACTGATTTTGAGATATGTCTCAAGCGTGAGGACAAATTGTTAGGATCATCCATCACGGCTCAAGTCAATCAAAAATCCACGAGGAAGGGCTATCAGTATAACAAGACTATCAACAAAGGTTCGACCAAGATGCCTTCTGAACCTTTGAGCTCCAACCAAACCCCTCATCCACATTATCAACATTTCAATCACGATAACCAAGGTGGCTACTTCAATCATCAGCAGTCCTGGCGCCCTCAACACACAAATCAACGAAGAGTTGTTTGCTAATTATGTGATAAAGTCAGTCACTCTGCAAAGGTCTATCGATCTCGACCCCGACTTCCTACACAATCACATTGGCCTCAAGCAAATATTGCAACTACTACAAACACTACTGATTATAATTGGATCGTGGACTCTGGTGCATCCCACCACATTACCTCTGATCTACAGAACTTGTCGATCCACAACAACTATAGTGGACATGACGACATCATCATCAGTGACGGTAAAGGACTTCCTATTACTCATATTGGTTCCACAATGCTTAATTCACCTACCATAACTTTTACACTCGATGATATTTTGTGTGCACCTCACATTAAACGCAATTTTATTTATGTTTCTCAATTTTACAAATAAAATAATACCTCTATTGAATTCTTTCCTAACTCTTTTCTTGTCAAGGATTTGAACACGGGGGTATCCTTGGTCCAAGGTCAGAGTAAAGACAATGTTTATGAATGGCCGTCCATTCTACAACTCAAACAGCCCACTGTTTACTCCTCAATGGTAGCTCCAATCGATGTGTGGCATCGTCGTCTCGGTTATCCCTCTCTCTCTATCCAAAATAAACTACTTTCTCGTTATTCTCTTTCTACTCCTATAAATAATAGCTTTTATTATGATGCTTGTCTCAGTAATAAAAGTCATAGACTCCCTTTTAGTTCTTCTTCCATATCATGTTCTACACCATTTGAAATTATTTATACTGATGTTTGGGGTCCTCCTCCCGTCACTTCCTTTGAAAAGTTTAGATTTTATGTCATTTTTGTAAACTATTTTACTAAGTACACATGGATTTATCCTCTCCGTCATAAGTCAGAAGTTTCAACAATTTTTACCAACTTTAAAAAGTTGGTCGAAAACTTCTTTCAGTCTATAATTAAAATAGTCTACTCTGATGGTGGGGGTGAATATCAATCTCTCACATCCTATCTCTCAACCTGTGATATACAACACCTTAAGTCACCCCCACACACTCCTCAACTAGTTGGTTCTGCTGAACGCAAACATCGACATATTGTAGAAACTAGTCTCACACTTTTATATCAAGCCTCCATACCATCAACCTTTTGGCCTGTAGCCTTTCAAACTGTCGTCTACCTTATTAATCGTCTACCTACTCTAGTTCTCCAATATCAGTCTCCATTTGAAAAACTATTTTCTAAATCCCCAAACCTTCAAAAACTCTAAATATTTGATTGTTTATGTTATCCGTGGCTACGTCCCTATGCCCCACATAAGATAGCGCCAAGATCTAAACCTTGCATCTTAATAGGATATTCTCTTGAACATAATGCCTTTCGATGCTATGAACCAAAAACTCAAAAAGTCTTTATTTCACGTCATGTTGTTTTTGTGGAGTCTGCCTTTCCATTTCAAAACCACGAGTCTCCTACCATACCGGCCACTCCAACAAATATACATCACTAGAGTATACTATCGATCCCCTCAAATGAAACTCTTCTCACACCATCCAGTCTCCTGGTTCAATAGCTTCCCACTCCCTCCATTCTTTCTCATCTTTCCTCTTCACAAGCCTCCCCTACTATTGACATAATATCCTCAGAATCACAACAACCTTCTTTACCTAGTACCACTAATATATCTCAGCCTATCCCGACCCCTATCGATGCCTCTCCACCAATACCACAACTTCCAGTTCCTAGACATCCAATGACAACACGCTCAGAAAGTGGTATCTTTAAACCACGTCAGGTTCTCGACTTGCATGCTATCACCAAATCCTCTCCCGAGACCAGTGAACCCACCACAATTATTCAAGCCCAAAAATCTCCTCACTGGTGTAAAGCCATGTATGAAGAATATGATGCTCTTCTCCATAACTCCACATGGACTCTAGTACCTTTTCATCCTATATAAAACATCATCGGGTGTAAATGGGTCTTCCGAATTAAGCGGAACCCCGACGGGTCCGTTGCTCGATATAAAGCATGATTAGTAGCCAAAGGATTTCATCAATGACTTGGAGTTGACTTCACAGAGACTTTTAGTCCTATAGTTAAACTCACAATAATTTGGTTTATTCTAAGTTTGGCCATCTCCGAAGGTTAGCACTTACGACAACTGAACGTTAACAATGCCTTTTTATAGGAGACTTTAATTGAAGATGTCTTTATGCAGCAACCCCTTGGCTTTGTTCATCATCAGTATTCGAGACATGTTTGCAAATTACAAAAAGCTATTTATGGACTTCGTCAAGCTCCTCAAGCTTAGTATACTGAACTTGGATCGTTTCTAATATCAATTGGCTTCATCAACTCTAAGTATGATACCTCTTTCTTCCTACAACAACAACATTGAAATACAATATATCTTCTAGTATATATAGATGATATTATTGTTACAGGCAATGATCCCTTGGAGATTCAAACATTTTTAAAGCAATTGGCTGATCGATTCTCCCTCAAAGATTTAGGACCCTTAAGCTACTTTCTGGGAATGGAAGTAATATTTACATCCTCAGGTCTCCTCCTCTCATAGAGAAAGTATATTCAAGACTTATTATCAAAGACAAATATGCAGGATGTGAAAGAAGTTGCTACTCCTCTCTCTACTAGTGAATCACTTAAATTATGTGATGGTAGCCCTACCACGGGCTTAACTCAATACCATCAAGTACTTGGCTCTTTATAGTACTTGGCTCTCACCTATCCAGATATCTCATTTGTAGTCAATAAATTATCTCAATACATGCACCAGCCTTCTGCTATAC
The DNA here is from genome assembly GCF_036884655.1 of Musa acuminata AAA Group. Lineage (NCBI taxonomy): Eukaryota > Viridiplantae > Streptophyta > Magnoliopsida > Zingiberales > Musaceae > Musa > Musa acuminata. The sequence continues at coordinate 6,239,908 of NC_088339.1, read as the reverse complement.
ATAGGTTTGCGGTTAAATGAATTTTTCGATATCTTAAAGGGACCCTTAATCATGGTCTCTTTCTCCGCAAAACCACTCAGCTTCATCTTCATGCCTTTGCTGATGCTGATTGGGCGAAAAACTTTGATGATAGACCTCCACGTCACCTCATAAACCTAACCCTAATTATATGCTAACTATGATTCTTAAGACATACACTAAGCAAATCAAGTCCAGTTAGTCTAGGTTTCTTCCAGCGATCTTCCGACGAACTTCCGATGATCTCTCGACAATGTTCCAATGGACTCACAGCAAGCTCCTAGACTTCATAACAATCTTCTTGGTGAGTTTCGATAAGCTTCTTTGGTAAGCTCCTAGACTTCTTGATCAATTCCGGCAAAACTTTCGACAAACGTCCGAACTTACGACGAACTCTCGAACTCCCAATGAAATCTAGATCTTGACTTTGTTTTGCTTTATGCCTTGATTGCTATTGTATTTAATCTTGCACACTTTTCTTAACATATAGATTTGATCAAATAATTTACCAATTGATTTCATCATCAAAATACGAGATTCAACAATCTCTCCCTTTTTTATGATGACAATCAATTGATGACGAAGTTAACCTTAACTCCTCCTATCTATATGCTATACATGAGAAAAGACACTCTTGAATTCAAGGCCTTTGAATTCAAGCATCAAACTGATAAGTTATATTCATTTAAACTTATCAACATGCACATCATGATACTTATCATGATTTACCAATTCAAAATACGATACTACGTATTTATCAATAAAAATGATGTCAAGGCATGACATCCATTTTTAAGTCCAATGATGATAGACAATCATCAATTTCAAGTATGATACGAATATGAAATTTAGCAAGATGACAATTCATCATTCCGAGGCATGATATCAATTGTAAATAACATGATAAATATGATACCTCATCATACTGATAGACATTTATCATAAAATTAAGCATGATTTTAAGAATAAATAATTTCAAGTATCCATGCCACATTACGATAGAAATCAATCATACATTTTTGATATTTTTTATGTATTTAATAAAACTAGTCATATTTCAAGCATACGCAATACATTTAAGCATTTACGATATAATTTGTTTTTCATATTGTCATCAATTTGCCATATTCCCCCCTTTGTCATCAACAAAAAGGAAATCATTCAACAAGGCAAGTGTTTAAAAAAAAAAAAAACTATTCAAGTAAGTTCAACACCAATTTATTCAAGTTAACAAAAATGAGAAGTCAAGAAGAAACTTTGTATGATAATTACATTTGGATAAGCTAACATTTTTACTTTGGATGCACAAAAGCTTTTTGGTTCTTGTTGAGATGTGCAAATTTCTTTCTTCCTTTGTTGTAAAAATAAGAAGAGGAAGAAGGATAAGGAAGGAATTCATCATGAACCAAATTCATGAAAGTATTTGAACCAAGTCAAATGAAAATAAATGAGTTTCATTGAATCAAGCTTTTAGTTCAACAAGGAGAAGGGATTCATGAAAAAGATCAAGATATCCATACGAAATCTATTGAATCTCAGATTTTGATGATGAAAACAATTGATAATATTTATGATTTGATTTACGTTTTGAGTGACGTAGGAAGCTTCGATCAAGGAGAGACAATTAAGGTAGGAGGAATCATGTTGGGCCAGAATGGAACATGTTAGAAGATTGGACGTCGGCCGAAGGATCGGTCGACGTATCAGCATAAGGCTTTGGGTCATGAGTTCGGGCATCGGGCCAAGAAGAGCAGAAATTACGCCAAGGAGATTGGAGTTGTAGAGGTCAACTAGCCGATTGGGTAATAGGCCGCAAAGAGGACGATGCGCCGAAGAATCAGATGAAACGTCGATGAACCAATGACATGTCGGACAATATGATTCAAGCTTTGTAATAATTGTCTAGATCGAAGTAGAATTTATTTGTGCAGGATTAACTATGATAGTAATTAAGGCATAAAGCAAAATGAAGTCTCGAAGTCAAGAACGAGATTTTATTAGGAGTTCGAGAGTTCGCCGAAAGTTTGGACATTCGATAGAAGTTCTATCGGAATTGACCAAGAAGTCCAGGAGCTTGCCAGAGAAGCTCATCGAAACTCGCTAAGAAGATCATCGTGAAGTCCAGGAGCTTGCCGGGAGTGCATTGGAACATTGTTCAGAGATCGTCGCAAGTTCGCAAGAAGATCGCCGGAAGCTCGTCGGAAGAAACCCAGACTCATCGCACTTATTTAGTTTAGTGTATGCCTTCAAATTTGTAGTTAGCACATAATTAAGTTAGAAGTAGGCCAACTTAGTTTGGGGCCAATTGGGCCCAAGTTTGGGCTGTGTTGGGCCAAGTGAAATGCCCGAACAGTGACCCAACAAATGACACTATTGTGGCATAGTCTCCGAGACTGTTCAGATAGTGGTACTACCCAGACTCAATCTTCTAGACTGTCAGGCGATGGTACCACTAGTCTGGGTGGTGGTACTACCTAGACACAGTCTCCCAAGCGGTGGTACCGCTAGACTAGATGGTGGTACCACCCAGTATTAGTATTGCAGGCGGTAGTATTGCCCAACACAAGCGGTGGTACCGCTAGGACCCGAGAAACCCAGGATAAGACTCTTTTAGGCTCCAAGTTTGAATTCACTTGAGGTCTATAAATACCCCTCTCATCTATGGTTAACAAACACAAGAATTGAGTAAAAAAAAGTAGAAAAACACTATTTTAATCTTGTGGGAACTCCTCTAAAAGTTCTAAGTGTTAGTATAGTTTTAGAGACGAGTAAAGGGGGTGTAAAGGTTGTCTCCTAAACCTATGAAAAGGAGAAGAGGGTTGTAAAATGGTAGTTGATCTCACCCATTGAAAGAAGATCGTTAGTGGATGCTGGTGGTCTCGACGAAAGGGGAATCAATGGAGTGGATGTAGGTCACGACGATCGAACCACTATAAATCGATTTATATTTTTGTTCTGCTTTTAATTCTCATATTGTAAACTGATTTACTTACTTTATTTGCTCATGACATTCTTGCAAACGTTTCAAAGTTAAGCATCTTTCTAAGATCGATTTTAATCGTACGAGAATTTCTCAGAATCACGTTTTTACCGCTACACTAATTCACCCCCTACTCTTAGTGCTGACTCGTTCCGAACAAAATCAAATCCCCATTCTTACAAGTGATCACCACATATTAAAAATTCATAAAATTCTTATTTCATGAGAAGAGTAAGGAAGAATTCATGGGAAATGAGCATCATATGAAGGATAAAAAATCTATGGATAAAACTTCATCAATCAAATCCATTTCTCATTAAAAATTTACAATAGTGAAATCCGTGAGAGATGTATTTATCAATGAATTCCATGAGTGAAGGGACTAAGTGTTTCAAAAATCATTAAGTGATGAAGCAAGGGTATGAAATAAATTCGATACCAAGTAAATTGATATTCTGGATTTCATGAAAGCTTTAAAAAATCGAGAAAGTCTAGAAAAGATATACAACAAACTCATGCATTCGAATAATTTAACATCTATAACTCTCTTCTAATAAAATCAAATTGTTCTTCATTTAAAGGTTTGGTAAAGATATCGACTAATTGATGTTTCATATCAATAAACTCTAAAGATATGTCATGGTCATTAACATGATCTCTTATGAAATGATGCCTAATATCAATATGTTTAGTTCTAGAGTGTTGAATAGGATTTTTTGTTAAACATATTGCACTTGTGTTATCACATTTTATGTGAATATTCTTAAGGTGAATCTTATAATCTTCTAATATATTTTTTATCCATACAACTTGTGCACAACATGCACCAACTACTATATACTCCGCTTTGGTTGTAGATAATGCAACCGATTTTTGTTTCTTGGAAGACCAAGAAACAAGTGAATGACCTAAGAATTGACATGTTCCAGATGTGCTTTTTATATCTTCTCTACATCCAGCAAAATCCGCATCAGCATAAACAATTAATTCAAAGTTCTCATATTTTGGACATCATAATCCTAAATTAGGGGTTCCTTTTAGATATCTAAGAATTTTTTTAACTGTTTTAAAATAAGATAGCTTAGGATTAGATTGAAATCTAGCATAAAGTCTTATGCTAAACATGATGTCTAGTCTAGTTGTAGTGAGGTATAGTAAACTACCTATCATACCCCTATAAGTTTTTTTATCAAAGCTTTCTTCACTTTCATCCCTGTCTAAATTAGCAGAGGTACTCTATTAGGACTCTAGCTAAGAGAGTCTTAATTGAGAGAGGCATTCATGTAAAATCTACTTAAGCTAACTCCTATTAAAGAAGTGGAGAGGCTGGCTAGGGTTTGGAAGTTATTTCTTAGAGAAGAATTAGGAGTTGTAAAGGAATAGGAGTCTTGAGTAGGAGACTTGAGTAGGAGTCATATTAGGAGTTAGGGTTTAGAAATCCTATAAATAGCCATGTATTCATCCTCTTTTGTTAAGCAATAGATGAATCTTTTCTACAACCTTTGAGCAGCAACTTGGAGGGAGGAACCCCTATAGAGTTCCAAGGAGGCCTATCCCCTAAAGAGATCAACCCCAAGTTTAGAATCTGTAAGGGTTCTATCACCTGGTATCAGAGTACATTCTTGGCATCTCGCTGCCCTTCCACAGCCATCCATCAGCCCTCCATAGCTGCCCAAAGCAATTCCCATAATTGCTTAAAAGATTGTCGTAAAATTTCACTGTCATCTCCACCACCGCGGATCATCCTTTGATCTCCTCGTGAATTGCAATAGATTCTAGTTTCTTACCTTAATGCTGCTATAATTTAGTTATTCTTATTCGAAAATCCAAAAAAATATTATTCCTATATTACTGCATAAACTTTTCATCTCTACGACGAAAGATACATTGCAGAATTCCAACCGCATAGCACAGACTTTTTGATCTTGCTACTGCATTTTTTCTATCCAAATCTCTATGAAATTTTTATGACAGCTTTAACACTTCCTAACAGTAGATTTTCCTTTATTTTTGTCAAAAAATTTTTAATATAAACCATTGATCTTTTATATCTAATCTGTTATACTTGAAAATCTACATTGTAAAATTCTAACCGCATAGTACATTTGTTTGATCTTACTACTATATTTTTTCTATCCAAATCCTTACGAAATTTTTATAATAGCTTTGACACTTCCAAAAAGCATATTTTCTCTTGGTTTTGTCAAAAAATTCTCAATATAAACCATTGATCTTTTACGTCTAACCTGCTATACTTGAAAATACGTACTGTAAAATTTCAGCCGCATAGCACAGTTTGTTTTATCTTGCTACTACAGTTTTTCTATCCAAATCTCTATGAAATTTTAATAATAGCTTTGACACTTCCTAATAGTAGATTTTCCTTTAGTTTTCTTAAAAAATTCTTAACATAAACCACTGATCTTTTATGTCGATCTGCTACACTTGAAAATCTGTGCTACAGAAAATTTCAGTCGCATATTGTTGCCTTAACCCATCTATTTGCAATCTTTTTTAAATTAAATTTTTTATGCACTTCATAGATCATCTTGGCTTCTATCTAAGATTAATCTATTGAGAAATTCATCACTAAAAATGATTTTGTGTTGCTGAAAATTTTCGTCGTAAGCCATTGAAATTTTTCGACGAGAATTATGCTATCGCAACTTGCACCAATTTCCTTGCTGTTATATTGCCAAAATTTTGTTGATTAAATTGGACATCCTTGCTATCATATAAACTGAGATTTTTCTGTCTATTCCCACCTTAAATTTCTCAAGTTTTTTGGTGGAAATTTCATTGAGAAACCATTGTTTCTTCGATGATAATTCTGCTCTTACAAGAAAACACATACCTGCAGCAACTTCCATTGATTTCTATCAAACCTTTGCTACCATCTACCATAGATCTAAAACTTTCATCCATAGCCGTAAAACTCCATCAAACCACACCCTCAAACTGCACCTGAAACAGCCACAAAATAAGCCTAAACCGCAGCCTACATCCACCAATCCACTAACCCTTTCGACCATCACTTCTCTCAACCTATATATGCCTTTAACCTAACAACAAAAGAGAGATCTTAACATCACAGATTTAGAGGCATATACTATGGCATCTAAAGAGACAATCAATGCTAAATTTGAAGTCTTCGAGGTACAAATGGAAGATAAGATTTGGACTCTCTTTACCGAACTCAGTTTGAGCCGACCACCAAGCTCGAAGAAATCACATCAAGGGGAGAGTTCTAACCAAGTCTGAAGAGATGACTTCCATGAGAGGGGAGGCTCTATGACTGACCCCAACTATACACACATGAGGGTAGACTTTCCTAGATGGGAAGAAGGAGACCCAATTGGTTGAATCTTATGCACGGAACAATATTTTCGGTACCACAAAAACACAAACGCATCTATGGTAGAAATTATGGCTATACATCTTGAAGGGGATGCCATATAGTAGTTTGACTGGTTTGAATACACTCATGGAGTCCTCTCATGGCAACAATTCAAAGATAGCTATTGGGGATCTTCATTGAGGGCATGAAGCTGGAGATCCTGGGAGAAGTTAAAGCGTGACAACCATACACGCTTATGGCAGTCATCTCTTTCGCACGATTTCAAGAGGAATAATTGAACTATGAAGCTTGGAGGACTAAGGTCACTCCTCGACCAGTAATACTGAAGCCCTCATCACCCCCTACTGTCGATCGAGTCCCTGCACCAAAAGGTTGACAAGAAAAGAGCTTCGGGAGTGATATGTAAAGGGGTTATGTGTAACATCCCCCATTTTTAAAAATTTAGTAAAAGGTTTGTTTGTAAAAATAAGGATTATTTAATAATTATTTTATATTAAATGATATTATATTAAAGGTTTATGGCTAGGGACCTAAGAGTAAATATTAGAAGTTTGATATAATTTATGAAAGATTCAGATTTAAGTTAGAAAAAAAAAATATATATATAGTGGACATGTGTCACTAACTAACATAAGGTTGGTGCCACTTATCTTTGCTCTAAAGATGACACCTAGCCCCTTTCATGCATGCATGACACCTTGCAACTTTTGTATTAGCCAAAACCTAAATAATTAGATGAAAGGTTAAAGAAAACAAACCTGAAGAGTTGCAGCCAACGTGAGTTTGAGAGAAGAAGAAGAAGAAGAAGAAGAAGAAGAGCTTGAGGTTTTTCATCAATTTTCTCATATTTGGGATTCAAATCATTTTACGGCAAGTGTTCTAACCCCATCCCACAGTAACCTTAATCTCTGTTTTCATTTTTATTTTGTAAAATTTGAAAGATTTCAACTGGGAACCAGACCTTCTTTCGTTTTGATATAAAGTTATGAATCTGTAATTTTTCGGTAATTTGACCTCTATGCAATGTTTCGGTCATAACATTTTATAATAAACTCTGATTTAGACAAAAACTGTTCCATTTGAAAGTAGACAAGAAAATCTTTATTTTGATATAAAGATCGAATGATTTGGAGTTTAAATGCCTACTAAGACTTCTGTTTAAATTAACCCTACAGATTCTGCAAAACAGGGACCGAAATTTCTGACCTCTTGTTGCTTAACTACTTATAACTTTCTGTTGTGAACTCAGATTCATACAAAGTATATTTTATTCGAAGCTAGACTCAAAATACTTTCTGTATATACCTGATTTGAAATTTTTGGAGTACAATTGCTAACTGAAACATCTGCTTTCATCGACCCTATGGATTCAGTAAAACAGAGCTAATATTTTCAGACCTTTCGCTGCGAAATTATCTGTAACTCCCGGTTGTAAATTCCAAATCTTGTAAAACTTGATTTGCATAAAACTAGATTGACAAAGCTTTCTAATGACACCTATTTTGTATAAATTGGAGCATAATTGGTTATCCAAATAGTTCATACAATGTTCCTATCAAATTCTGCCAGAATCGAGCTTTAGTCGATTTCGGCTTTCCTTGTTACTTTCCTTTGGAAATCGATTTTGGCAAAAACTCTTACTTCAGTTAAGCTTTACATTATTATCTTAAATTCCTGTATACTTTAGTCCTTTATTTATTTGTATATCTTCAGCTATCATCTAAAGTTCATGTTTGCATCGTAATTCGGCACATGCATCCCATTGTTCCGCATTTGCTTTTGAAATGTGCCTCTTCCAGTTTCATTTCGTTGGCCATTGTATTCACCTAACTTTCTTATTTCAATTGAGCTATATGTGATTTCTTGAAATCCTTGTATGCTCTTGCTTTTGCTTCCTTTCAAATCTGAATATACTTGTGAAAGAATATTGCTTACTTCATATTGACTCGTAAAGGCACATGTACGCTTTGTTGTTCCGCGTGTGCTTCCGATATATGCTGCTTATTGTTAAAACTGCTCTCTTGTACTCTGGTGTGTGGGATTGTCTGGACCCTTGCCAGAAATGGTAAAGGATATGCGCTTGTTGCCAGCTATGTGGGATCCCGCTATGTGGGATATGCGCTTGTTGCCCGCTATGTGGGTATGTGCTTAGAGCCTGCGATGCTCTGCCGGCCCCCTTTGACTTCACCTAGACGTGGGTGGATGGAGCTCCCAGACGTGGGAGACTTTTGTCAGGTGGTCATTCAGAAATGGATGAATCACATTCTGACTGAGATCCCACTACACCTTCTGTATGTTTGATATGATATCCAAAGCTTTGGTTATGTGTTTCTGTACATGCTTTGGATAAGATTGATATGTTTGCATCGTCATGTGACATTTGAGCTTCTATTTCGTATTTGTTCTTTGATTTGTTCCGAAATGCTTCTTATGCTTCTGAAATATTTCTATATGCCATTGATATGTTCTGAAGCATTTCATTCACCATTGATATGTTCCGAACTGTTTCATATGCCATTGATATCCAAAATGCTCCTTACGTCTTTATTATGGCTTGAAATTACCATATGTCATCGATATGCTCCTTATGCCAATGATATGCTCCAATTACCTTTCCTCGATTGTATGAACAAAACGTGCTTCGAACGAAATGACATCATAATTCTGCATTCATGATATCCAAAATGCTCCTTACGTCTTTGTTATGCCTTGAAATTACCATATGTCATCGATATGCTCCTTATGCCAATGATATGCTCCAATTACCTTTCCTCGATTGTATGAATAAAACGTGCTTCGAACGATATGATATTGAAATTCTGCATTCAAACAAAACATGCTACTGTTTCATCCTGTATCTCTGCTTTGTATTTTGATACCTCATTTGTTTGAAAACTGTCCTCTTTGCTATGGATATGTTAGTCATTTGCTGAGCTTTATATGCTCACCCCGTTGCTATATAAATTTTTCAGGATAGCTTATCACTCACTAAAATGTGTAAATTAGGTTGAGGCAGTGGAAGACTAAAAGATTTTGGGGCAAATATTTTGTACTTGATAGGTTGATGTTGTATAAGTTCTTTTTGGGTGTAATGAAATATCAATGACAAATCTAGATTGATGTATCTTGTAAATATTTGATAAGTACCTCTTACATCAGGATTTTGGAAATGTTAAGTCTAAACTGTGTACTGATATAAACATGTAGTATATGTTGGTTTTGTGATTGCATTAATTGCTGCGCTTATGGATTTATGATATAGTTATGGTTTAGTTAAGTTGCTTTTGGATTTTAAGAATCATCTAGTGACATGATGTATGATTATAAACTGCACAGGTTTTGTGAATTGTGGATTGTAGAGGTGAATGACTTGAATGTTTTTCTTAGTGACCTCAAATGTGTGATTGGATCCTGGATTGTTTGTTGAATTAAATAATATTAATCTTGAATTAGGTTCACACCTCCTAAATGAGAATTAAATTGGGGGGGGGCGTGTCAGAGTGGTATCAGAGCATGGTTTGAGGATCACTGAAATATTTCATATATTGACGTGCAAAATATATTAAGGTCTAGTGAACTATAGTGATTGGTTAAAATTTTCTTTGATACATTTTAGGAATCTAGGATGACGAGGACATTTAGTCCTCCTACTTCATTTGCTTTTGATTAATTAAGTGCGATAAAAGGGTTGATAGGGATGTTAAATCAGAGTGGCGCAATAGAAGTGTGGTGAACCTAATACATTAGTAGCAGAAAAATAGATGATGCGATTGGAGAAGATATTTGATGTACGAAATTGTTCTAATGATCAAAAGAATTTCTTGGGATCAAGAACAGGAATAGCAAGGATAAGTTTACCAAAAAAAAAAAAAAATTAGAAATGAATTAGAATGTGATAACAGGAGGGTCAAGACATCATCGATTCGAAAAGGGAAGTTACCACAAAAGATTCAATCATGTGTATGATGTAAGTTAAATTATGAAATAAGTTTGTATTTGTAGGTGACTGGAGCCTATTTTGCTTATAAAAATTTGGATCATAAAATGAAAGACTGCCCTTTGGACAAGAAGAAAGAATCACTGCCGCATAAATCATCAGCCCATGTCAGAGTGTATGTTATCACGAAATATGATTCTAAAGCTTATGAATTAGTGGTCGAAGGTACTATTCATGGTTCTGAAAGAATGCAAATATTTGTTTGACCATGTGTCTCATCTATGATTTGATTTGCAATATTTTGCTTATCACATGGGCATTCAACCTAAATCACTGGATTATATGCTATATGTAAATACGGCTATTGGGGATTGTTTGATAACAAACTCGATCTGGTTATCTTGTTTGATTTCTATTGGAGAACACGAACTTCTTGTTGATGTGGTTCTCCTAGATATTTGGAGTTTTGATATTATACTAAGTATGAATTGACTATCTTCCAATCATACCAGTATAGATTGTTATACAAAATGATCACTTTTTGCATACTAGATCATCCCATCTTTTATTTTGAGAGTATTGGGCATGATTTACCTCCTTGCTTGATGTATTTCCAAATGACTTGCTAGGTTTACCTCCAGATAGAGAGGGTGAATTACTATTGATTTGGTCCCCGGGACAACCCCAATATCTAAGCCTCCTTACGGAATGACACCACTTGAGCTAGAGGAATTGAAAAAGGAACTACACGAACTATTAGATAAGGATTTCATTCGACTCAGTGTTTCACCGTGGGTTGCTCCGGTGCTATTAGTTAAGAAGAAGGATGGAACATTAAGGCTTTGTATTGATTATAGACAATTGAATCAGGTGACCATCAAAAAAACAAGTATCCCCTACCTAGAATTGATGATTTGTTTGATCAATTGTAGGGTACACAAGTATTCTCCAAGATTGATTTAAGGTCAGGTTACTATCAGTTGAAGATCATGAAGGAGGATATTCCAAAAACAGCTTTTAGAACTCGATATGGTCACTATGAATTCTTAGTGATGCCTTTTGGTTTAACTAATGCCCCTACAGCTTTTATGGAAGCTGTTGTTAAGTGGGAAGTACCAACAAACGTGACAGAAGTTAGAAGCTTCTTGGGCATGACGGGTTATTATAGGAGATTTGTGGAGGGATTTTCTTGAATCACTCAACCTCTCGCCAAACTCACTCAAAAGAATGTGAAATTTGTATGGGGTAATGATTGTGAGCAAAGTTTTCAAGAGTTAAAAAGGAGATTGACTAGTGCCCCTATTCTCACTATTCCAAGTGGTGATGAGGGATTTATGGTTTACACTGATGCCTCAAGAGAGGGCCTTGGATGTGTTTTGATGCAAGAAAGGAAAGTGATTGCTTATGCTTCTAGACAACTAAAGAGTTATGAACTGAATTATCCAACTCATGATTTGGAATTGGCAGCAATTGTTTTTGCTCTAAAGATTTGGAGGCATTACTTGTATGGACGAACATTTGAAATCTTTACTGATCATAAGAGTTTAAAGTATATTTTTACTCAAAAAGAGTTAAACTTGAGACAGCGAAGATGGATAGAACTTTTAAAGGATTATGATTGTACCATTCGTTATCACCCGGGTAAAGCTAATGTTGTAGCATAGGCCCTTAGTAGAAAATCTATAAGTTTTATAGCGACTTTGGTTGTGAAGCAATGGAAGTTATTAGAAGAGAATTATGATTTGAATGTTGAGAAAAGGGCAAGACTCAATGATATTAATGGCCTCCATCCAAGTGCAATCTGATCTCATTCAACAAATTAAATGAGGACAACTACGTGATCGACGCTTGATCTGCTTAAGGAATGAAGTAGAAAAGGGATTGAAACTGAATTTTCGAGTTTCAGAGGATGGCCTATTGAGATTAGGGAATAGAATATATGTTTCAAATGACTCAGATATCAAAAATCAAATCCTGAGAGATGGTCAATTAGAAAGAACCATTCAAACACTTGAGGATTTGCTTCGAGCCTATGTTATGGATTGGAAAGGAGAATGGGATAAAGATATCTCTCTTATTGAGTTCACTTACAATAATAGTTATCATTCAAGTATTCAGATGGCTCCTTATGAAGCTTTATATGGGCGAAAGTGCAGGACGCCTATATGTTGGGAAGAAATTGGCGACAGAAAGTTATTAGCACCAGAAAAAGTACAAGAGACTACTGAGAAAATTCAACTTATAAGAAAAAGGTTAAAGACTGCTCAGAGTCGTCAAAAGAGTTATGCTGATAACAGAAGGCGAAATATTGAGTTTCAAATCGGGGATTTTGTATTCCTGAAGGTCTCCCCTTCTAAAGGCATTGTAAGATTTGGGAAGAAAGGAAAGTTAAGCCCAAGATTTATTGGACCTTTTGAGATTCTTGAGAGAGTTGGTTCTGTCGCTTACAGGATTGCCTTACCACCATCATTGTGCCATATCCATGATATATTTCATGTTTCAATGATCAGAAAGTATATACCTGATCCCTCTCATATCATTAAGTATGAGTCGATGGTGATTGATAAAGACTTGTCTTATGTGGAAGAGCCTAGTCAGATTGTTGATAAAAAAGAAAAGATCTTGAGGAATCGGGTTATCCCTCTAGTTAAAGTGATATGGAGATATCATTCTGGAGAGGAAACAACTTGGGAGCTTGAGGAAGAAACGATGAAAGCTTATCCTCATCTTTTCGTCGAATGAGGTATGATAAATTTAGAGGACTAAATTTTTTTTTTAAGGAGGGGAGAGTGTAACATCCCCCATTTTTAAAAATTTAGTAAAAGGTTTGTTTGTAAAAATAAGGATTATTTAATAATTATTTTATATTAAATGATATTATATTAAAGGTTTATGGCTAGGGACCTAAGAGTAAATATAAGAAGTTTGATATAATTTATGAAAGATTCAGATTTAAGTTAGAAAAAAAAAATATATATATATAGTGGACATGTGTCACTAACTAACATAAGGTTGGTGCCACTTATCTTTGCTCTAAAGATGACACCTAGCCCCTTTCATGCATGCATGACACCTTGCAACTTTTGTATTAGCCAAAACCTAAATAATTAGATGAAAGGTTAAAGAAAACAAACCTGAAGAGTTGCAGCCAACGTGAGTTTGAGAGAAGAAGAAGAAGAAGAAGAAGAAGAGCTTGAGGTTTTTCATCAATTTTCTCATATTTGGGATTCAAATCATTTTACGGCAAGTGTTCTAACCCCATCCCACAGTAACCTTAATCTCTGTTTTCATTTTTATTTTGTAAAATTTGAAAGATTTCAACTGGGAACCAGACCTTCTTTCGTTTTGATATAAAGTTATGAATCTGTAATTTTTCGGTAATTTGACCTCTATGCAATGTTTCGGTCATAACATTTTATAATAAACTCTGATTTAGACAAAAACTGTTCCATTTGAAAGTAGACAAGAAAATCTTTATTTTGATATAAAGATCGAATGATTTGGAGTTTAAATGCCTACTAAGACTTCTGTTTAAATTAACCCTACAGATTCTGCAAAACAGGGACCGAAATTTCTGACCTCTTGTTGCTTAACTACTTATAACTTTCTGTTGTGAACTCAGATTCATACAAAGTATATTTTATTCGAAGCTAGACTCAAAATACTTTCTGTATATACCTGATTTGAAATTTTTGGAGTACAATTGCTAACTGAAACATCTGCTTTCATCGACCCTATGGATTCAGTAAAACAGAGCTAATATTTTCAGACCTTTCGCTGCGAAATTATCTGTAACTCCCGGTTGTAAATTCCAAATCTTGTAAAACTTGATTTGCATAAAACGAGATTGACAAAGCTTTCTAATGACACCTATTTTGTATAAATTGGAGCATAATTGGTTATCCAAATAGTTCATACAATGTTCCTATCAAATTCTGCCAGAATCGAGCTTTGGTCGATTTCGGCTCTCCTTGTTACTTTCCTTTGGAAATCGATTTTGGCAAAAACTCTTACTTCAGTTAAGCTTTACATTATTATCTTAAATTCCTGTATACTTTAGTCCTTTATTTATTTGTATATCTGCAGCTATCATCTAAAGTTCATGTTTGCATCGTAATTCGGCACATGCATCCCATTGTTCCGCATTTGCTTTTGAAATGTGCCTCTTCCAGTTTCATTTCGTTGGCCATTGTATTCACCTAACTTTCTTATTTCAATTAAGCTATATGTGATTTCTTGAAATCCTTGTATGCTCTTGCTTTTGCTTCCTTTCAAATCTGAATATACTTGTGAAAGATTATTGCTTACTTCGGATTGACTCGTAAAGGCACATGTACGCTTTGTTGTTCCACGTGTGCTTCCGATATATGCTGCTTATTGTTAAAACTGCCCTCTTGTACTCTAGTGTGTGGGATTGTCTGGACCCTTGCCAGAAATGGTAAAGGATATGCGCTTGTTGCCCGCTATGTGGGATATGCGCTTGTTGCCCGCTATGTGGGTATGTGCTTAGAGCCTGCGATGCTCTGCCGGCACCCTTTGACTTCACCTAGACGTGGGTGGATGGAGCTCCCAGACGTGGGAGACTTTTGTCAGGTGGTCATTCAGAAATGGATGAATCACATTCTGACTGAGATCCCACTACACCTTCTGTATGTTTGATATGATATCCAGAGCTTTGGTTATGTGTTTCTGTACATGCTTTGGGTAAGATTGATATGTTTGCATTGTCATGTGACATTTGAGCTTCTATTTCGTATTTGTTCTTTGATATGTTCCGAAATGCTTCTTATGCTTCTGAAATATTTCCATATGCCATTGATATGTTCTGAAGCATTTCATTCACCATTGATATGTTCCGAACTGTTTCATATGCCATTGATATCCAAAATGCTCCTTACGTCTTTATTATGCCTTGAAATTACCATATGTCATCGATATGCTCCTTATGCCAATGATATGCTCCAATTACCTTTCCTCGATTGTATGAACAAAACGTGCTTCGAACGAAATGACATCATAATTCTGCATTCATGATATCCAAAATGCTCCTTACGTCTTTGTTATGCCTTGAAATTACCATATGTCATCGATATGCTCCTTATGCCAATGATATGCTCCAATTACCTTTCCTCGATTGTATGAATAAAACGTGCTTCGAACGATATGATATTGAAATTCTGCATTCAAACAAAACATACTACTGTTTCATCCTGTATCTGCTTTGTATTTTGATTCCTCATTTGTTTGAAAACCGTCCTCTTTGCTATGGATATGTTAGTCATTTGCTGAGCTTTATATGCTCACCCCGTTGCTATATAAATTTTTCAGGATAGCTTATCGCTCACTAAAATGTGTAAATTAGGTTGAGGCAGTGGAAGACTAGAAGATTTTGGGGCAAATATTTTGTACTTGATAGGTTGATGTTGTATAAGTTCTTTTTGGGTGTAATGAAATATCAATGACAAATCTAGATTGATGTATCTTGTAAATATTTGATAAGTACCTCTTACATCAGGATTTTGGAAATGTTAAGTCTAAACTGTGTACTGATATAAACATGTAGTATATGTTGGTTTTGTGATTGCATTAATTGCTGCGCTTATGGATTTATGATATAGTTATGGTTTAGTTAAGTTGCTTTTGGATTTTAAGAATCATCTAGTGACATGATGTATGATTATAAACTGCACAGGTTTTGTGAATTGTGGATTGTAGAGGTGAATGACTTGAATGTTTTTCTTAGTGACCTCAAATGTGTGATTGGATCCTGGATTGTTTGTTGAATTAAATATTATTAATCTTGAATTAGGTTCACACCTCCTAAATGAGAATTAAATTCGGGGGGGGGGGGGGGGCGTGTCATTATGTTGGCACTGCGATGAGCCGTGGAGCCGTGAGCATTGTTGTAGTAAAGGGAGACTTCTTATGATTGAACCAGCAGAAGAAGAGTCATTGAATATTTAGAAGAGAGCCTTAAATATGCAAAAGAAGATGTGGAAGAAGGGCCACAACTGACCGACGTTACGGTACACGCACTAGCTGGCTACTCAAACCTACAAACGATGAAAGTTGGAGGCCTTCTCAAACAACAACCGATCACCGTTCTCATCGACATGGGCAGCACTAATAGCTTCCTAAATAGTAAGATTGTAGCTCAGATGGCACTCCACATCGAAGGTTTTAGCAAGTCCGATGTAAAGGTTGCCGACAGCAGAACCCTAAAGTGCAACCAAAGATGCCCGCGGGCGAAATTGTTACTACAGGACCAAGAGATAATTACATATTTCTTCCTCCTCCCTCTTGATGATCATGAAGCCATGCTCAGAATTAAATGGTTGATGACATTAGGTGATTTTTTTAAAATTTTATGAAACTAATTATGAAATTTTACAATAAGGAGAAACAAGTGATACTCTACGGGAAACGTGGGGGCGCGTAACGACGATTTACACATAACAAATGGAGAAGGTTTTGCATAAAGTATGCAATAGTTTTTTGGTACAACTTGAGCATAAAACTAAGGGAGAACTAATAGAATTTGAAGATCCAAATCTACTTCCTTTGCTTGCTGAATTTTTAGATATATTTGATGAACCACGCAACCTACCTCTTACTCGTCGGCATGATCATTGTATAACGATTCTTCCAGGAAAATCTCCAGCAAATACTCAGCCATATTAGTATCCACATATCCAGAAGGATGAAATAGAAAGGATTGTAAAAGAGATAAACGAAACATGAGTTATTCGGCCAAGTTGCAGCCCTTACTCTTCGCCGGTGCTCCTTGTACAAACGAAGGACGGAACATGGCGATTGTATGTTGATTACCGATCTCTCAATGGCATAACCGTTAAGGACAAATACCATATTCTAGTAGTAGATGAATTGCTAGATGAAAGGGAGCACAAATCTTCACAAAGTTGGACCTTTGATCCGGGTATCATCAAATATGAGTGTACGAAGAAGACATACCGAAAACTACCTTTTGAACACACAATGACCACTACAAATTTTTACTTTCTTCAATAAAAGGTGGAATATCATGGACATATCATATCAGAAAAAGGTATGGTAGTGAACCCCTCGAAAATTGGAGCAATGCAAAACTGGCCGACCTCGAGGAACATAAAATTGCTACGTGACTTTCTCGGTTTAATAGGCTACTACCGTAAGTTCATAAAAAATGATGAAAAGATCAGTGCATCACTTACTTCCTTGTTGAAAAAAGATTCTTTCCAATGGTTGGACAAAACCACCATCACCTTCAACAAACTTAAAGCCACAATGATGACAATGCCTATACTAGCGCTACTCGACTTTGGCAAGACTTTCGTTATTGAAGCCGATACCTCCGGAGTCAGAATTGGTTTTATACTAATGCAAGATGGCCGCCCCCTCGCTTATACTAGTAAGGCATTATCTCCTTCCTATATCAAAATGACTATTTATGATAAGGAGGTGCTCACGATTATGTATGCGATGGCCAAATGGAGATCGTACTTGATCGGGCAACGCTTTCAAATTAAGACCTACCATAAAAGCCTAAAATATTTCTTGGAGCAGAAGATATCTTCCCCCAAGCAGCAAAAATGGGTAACAAAGCTTCTTGGATATGATTATGAAATAACTTACAAAAAGGGGAAAGAAAATATTGTTGCAGATGTGTTTACACGGCTACCCAAGCAAGCTGAATTTTTGGTCATTTCACTTTCGACTAGCAACCTCCCTAAGGATATTAATAGGGAATGATAGGAAGATCCAGAGACCAATAAGATCAGAAAAAAAAAAAAAATTGGAGGAAGCACTAAGCTTTGTGGCTCATTATAATTGGGACTCAAAAGAATTACATTATAAGGGCACTAAATTGAAAAGAAGTACAGCGTATCACCCGCAAAATGATGTCCAGACAGAAGTGGTAAACAAGTGCTTGAAGATAGCCCAAAGCCACCCACCAAATATGACTACCCAAGGAGAACTCTATACCCAATCGAGTGCTATTATTGATCGACGGATTGTGACTCGACGATGACGAGCCACTACTGAAATGCTAATACAATGGGCGAACTTATCAGCAGAAGGTGCCACTTGGGAGAACTATGATGACTTGAAGATCAAATTCCTAGAATTCATGGATTGTCAAGCTCAAGGACAAGGCTGATTTGAAGAGAGCAAGTCTATTAGGACTCTAGCTAGGAGAGTCCTAATTGAGAGGGGCATTCATATAAAACCTACCTAAGTCGACCCCTATTAAAGAGGTGAAGAGGCCGGCTAGGGTTTGGAGGTTATTTCTTAGAGAAGAATTAGGAGTTGTAAAGGAATAGAAGTCTTGAGTTTGAGTCTTATTAGGAGTCTTGAGTAGGAGTCCTATTAGGAGTTAGGGTTTAGAAACCCTATAAATAGCCATGTATTCATCCTTTTTTGTCAAGCAATAGATGAATCTTTTCTGCAGCCTTTGAATAGCAACTTAAAGGGAGGAACCCCTATAGAGTTCCAAGGAGGCCGATCCCCTAAAGAGATCAACCCCAAGTTTAGAATCTGCAAGAGTTCTATCAGACTCATATGAGTATTGATAGCTTTTGAATTAAATCATTTTAACAATTCTAAAGCATATTTGATTTGACTAAGAAAAATTACCATCACTAAATTGTTTGATTTGTTAGCCTAGAAAGAAAGTTAGTTCACCGAATAAACTCATCTCAAACTCTTGATTCATACTCTTAGCAAACGACTCGCATAAGGATTCATTTGTAGAACCAAAAATAATATCATCAACATAAATTTGAAAGTCATTTTCAAAATTTTTAATAAATAATGTAGTATCGACCTTGCCTTTGGAGAAATTATTTTGGATAAGAAAGGAGCTAAGTCTTTCAAACCAAGTCCTTGGGGCTTGTTTTAATCCATAAAGAGCTTTAGTTAACTTAAACACAAGATTAGAAAAAACAAAGTTCTCAAATTCAGGTGTTTGTTCAACATACACTTTTTCGGAAATAAAGCCATTTAAGAAAGCACTTTTAACATCCATTTGAAATAACTTAAAATTATTACTACTAGCATAGGTAAGGAGCATTCTTATGGCTTCTAATCTTGCCATAGGAGCAAAGGTTTCTTCATAATCGATACCTTCTTCTTGGTTGAAACCTTTTGCCACTAATCTAGCCTTATTTCTAACCACGATACCAAATTCATCTTGCTTGTTTTTAAAGACCCATTTAGTACCAATAACTAATTGGACATTTGGCCTCGGAATAAGCTTCTATATCTCATTTTTTCAAATTGGTTCAACTCTTTTTGCATTGCGATAACCCTTGAATTATCTTTCAAGGATTCATCAATGCATTTTGGTTCAATTTGAGAAAGAAAAGCGGGGTTGGCACAAAAATTTTTAAGAGAAGAATGAGTTTAAACCCCTTTTGATGTGTCTCCTATGATTAGCTTCTTAGGAAGAGCATCTACATACTTCCATTCTTTCATGTTTCGGAAGAAGATGTATCCAAGTTGCTATTTGGATGAGAGGGTTCATTTAAATTGAAAGCATCAAAATTAAGATCATTAACAAACTCATTTTTCTTAAATTCGGAAACTTCATTAAAGACAATATGAATAGACTCTTCTATGACCAAGGTTCTTTTATTAAAAACATGAAAGACTTTAGAAATAGAAGGGTAACCAAGAAAAATGCCTTTATCAGATTTTGCATCAAACATTCCTAAGGCATCTTTTTCATTAAAGATAAAACATTTATAATCGAAAACTTTAAAGTATGGAACATTGGGTTTTTTGTCATTCGATAATTCATAAGGAGTTTTGGAAAGTAATGGTCTTACTAGAATCCTATTCATAAGATAGCATGTCATATTAATGGCTTCAACCCAAAAATATTTGGGTAGGCTATGTTCGTTCAACATAATTCTTATCATTTTTTGTAAATTTTTATTATTTCTTTTTACCACTCCATTTTCTTGAGTATTTCTCATAGTACAGAAATTGTGGTTGTATCCATTAGATTCACAAAAATTTTAAAAATCACGGTTTTGAAATTAGCTACTATGATCACTCCAAATTGATGAAATTATAAAGCCTTTTTTGTTTTGAATAAGTTTACAAAACTTAGAAAAATACCTAAAGCAATCACTTTTGTGTACCAAGAAGTATATCCAAGTGTATCTACTATAATCGTCCACAATTACAAAGGCATATTTGCTACCTCCTAGACTTGATATATCAATTGGTCCAAACAAATCCATATAGATTAATTTCAATGATCTAGAGGTGCTTATTTTATTCTTTGGTTTGAAATTACCTTTTATTTGTTTTCCTAATTGACATGCATCATACACATTATCTTTAACAAACTTGATGTTATGAATATCTCTTACAAGTTCTTTGGATGAGATTTGAGAGATTAGTTTCATACTAGCATAACTTAATCTCCTATGCCAAAGCCAAGCATCATCATTCAAAACTGAAAAATACATTTCATTACAACGATCATCAATGTCAATAGTGTATACATTATTCTGTTTTAGGGCAATCATATAGGTGTTTTTGTATGGTTATTCAATAATGCAAGCATTGGATTCAAATCTAATGACGTATCCTTTATGACATAATTGACAAATACTCAAAAGATTATGCTTTAAGCCGTCAACAAACAATATATATTTAATCAAAAAGTTGGATTTGTTATCTATGGTTCCTTTGCTAATGATTTTACTATTGTTGTTGTCTCTGAATGTGACATACTCTTCGTCTAGGCTAGTGAACTTAGAGAATTTAGATTGATCTCAGTCATGTGCCTTGAGCATCCACTATCAAAGTACCATCTATTGCTCCTAGCTTGTGATGGCAAACATTTATGCAAAAATGGGGAACTTTTAGGTAACTATTTGACCTTAGGTACCTCAAAAATCGATCTACTTAATTTATCATTTTGCATAGAGTTCTTTATGGTTCCTTTAGGAACCCAAATCAATTTGTGTGGACTATATCTCTTAAGTGGACATTTATAAGTAACATGTCCGAGTTTGCAACGAAAGTTGCATTTGGTGCAGGGTGATACATGCAAGGTAGGGCCTTTTACAAAGGTAGTTGGATTTTGGTTAGAGCTACTCATAAATCCGATTTCGCCTCTTTTATGAACGTGACCCTTATTGGCAAAGATCATATTCAAGGACTTACTACCAACCTAAAATTTTTCTAAAGTGTCTTTGAGTAGTAAGTTTTCTTTATCAAGTGCCTCTAAGTGTTCACACTTAGTGCATAGAGGCAAAGAAGGATTATCATTCTTAAATTTTTTAAAATCAATATTTATAAGGGCATACTCCTTTTTCAAAGAATTATACTTTTTACTCAGTGTTCTACATTCATCAAACAATTCTTGAAAAGCACTTAAAAGCTCATTGAAAGATAAATTTTCATCTAATGAACTACTAACTGTTAGGATCGGAGCGGCACTAAAACGTTGGTTTCGACAAATCTTTCATACGATAAAAACCGAACTTGAAAAGCTTGACTTGAACGCGTGTTCGTAAAGGTGTGCAGCAAAGGTAATGAGGAAATAAAGCACGTAAGAAGGTTTGTAGTAATGTAAATAGCAATAAGAAAATGCAAACTAGAGATCACGCCAATTTTAAAGTGGTTCGGTCAAATGATCTACATCCACTTGCGAGGCCCTCTTCGATGAGGCTCCCACCTTTCACTAGCAAATCTCTTGAAGGGGAAGGACAAATACCCCTCTTACAACCTTTTACAAGTGGTTCACACTCTTACGAATTTTCATCAAGAAAGGAGGTGAACACTCTAGCAAATTGAAAACAAGACTTGCTAAGACTTTTCTAAGACCTTTTTCTCAATCTATTGCTTCTCAAAAAGTTGTCATCTCAGCTGAGAATTGAGGGGTATTTATAGGCCTCAAGAGTTTTTAAATTTGGGCTCCAAAATTTGAATTA
This sequence comes from Musa acuminata AAA Group, assembly GCF_036884655.1. Taxonomy (NCBI): domain Eukaryota; kingdom Viridiplantae; phylum Streptophyta; class Magnoliopsida; order Zingiberales; family Musaceae; genus Musa; species Musa acuminata. The sequence goes on along the minus strand of NC_088339.1, from coordinate 6,217,664 downwards.
TCTTTGGTTCCCGATGCTGGTGGTGCCACCGCTTGTTAGTGTCTGACACTAACAGTGTACTGGCGGTGCCACCGCCCAGCCAAGCGGTGCCAACGCCTGGCTCTCGGGTGCTGGGCGGTGCCACTGCCCAGCCAGGCGGTGCCATTGCCTGGCTCTCGGGTGCTGGGCAGTGCCACCGCCCAGTCTGGCGGTGCCACCGCCAGACCCTTCGATTCACTGGTTGGGCTTTAAGTTTAGCCTAAACCAAGTCTAATTTTGGGCCCAGTTGGCCCCTAACCAGGATATAGAATTATCTTTTAATCCTAATCATAATTACATGTGAACTACATAACTAAAAACATCCTAAGCAAGTTTTCAACCGTGAACGTCGAGTCTTGTTCCGGCGAGCTTTCCGATGAACTTCCGGCGGACTTCCGATATGCCCTCGGATTTCTTCCGACGGACTCCCAGCAAGCTCCCGATCTAGTGACGACTTCAACGAGTAGTCGAGCCTTCTTGGTGATCTCCGCGAACCTCCGACGATCTCTTCGGCGAACTTCCGAAAATTCCGATAAGTTCCTGATTTCTTCTCGGTTGGTTTCGACAGCATCTTCGATGATTCTTCGGACTCTTAAACGTCCATCAAATTTGACTCCGGTATTCTTGCTTTATGTTTTCTGGTTATCGTAGTTAATTCTGCACACTTAACTCAATAATATTGATTAGATCAATTAACCCATCAATTGATTTTATCATCAAAATCCGAGATTCAACAATCTCCTCCTTTTTGATGATGACAATCAATTGATGACGGAGTTAAACATAACTCCCCCTATCTATATGCCATATTATGAGAAGATAAAAACACTTAAATTCCATCCCATTGAATTCAAGCATAAACTGATAAGTTCTAACCATTGAACTTATCGTTATTCTCATTAAGCATAAGTAAATACGAAACTTCGATAAAAATCATTTTCAAGTCGAATGATAAGGGACGATTTTTACTACGACAGGAGATAAAGATTTTCAACATGAATTTCATGATATAGATGTAAGGCATGATTTCAATATGATCAACCAATCTTGCGATATTCTTAAGGATTTTGCAAGGCATATAAGACACTCCTATCACACAAGCTTTTGCAATTCATATAAGTCATGCTATCAAAATGGTACAAGTCATCACTTTTCTCCCCCTTTGTCATCAACAAAAAGGAGATGAGACTTGAAGCACACAATTTATGATTATAAAATCATTAGAGAAAGAATTCAGCATTAAGATTAATCATATAAAATTCATCATTCAAATTTGCTAAAAATATTTATCCAGAATTCATCATAAAAAAAATCAGCATTCATTCAGAAAAAAAATCATTTCTTCCCCCTTTTGTTTTTCAGATGTGTTTGACTCAAGATAGGTTAAGATAATGAGTTGTACTTTAATATGTCATTTTGAATCGAAGGAGAATGATGAAGTCAAATCCATAGAAGAACGGAAAAGGATGAGACATTTTTCAAAAAATACATTCAAACAAGCTTATTTTCAAGGACAATTTAACATGCCTAGTTCCCTTCTAATGAATTCAAATTGGTCTTCATTTAAGGCTTTTGTAAAAATATCTGCTAATTGATGCTTTGTATCAATAAATTCTAAAACAACATTATTGTTAAGGACATGATCGTGTATGAAATGATGCATAATATCTATATGCTTAGTTCCAGAGTGCTGAATTGGATTTTTGATAAGACATATGATACTAGTATTATCACATTTTATGGGAACATTTTTGAAGTGAATTCCATAGTCTTCTAATGTATTTTTCATCCAAACAACTTGTGCACAGCATGCACTTGCAGCAATGTATTCGGCTTCCGCCGTAGATAGTGCAATTGAATTTTGTTTCTTGGAAGTCCAAGAAACAAGTGCATGTCCTAAAAATTGGCATATTCCGGATATACTTTTTCTATCTATCCTACATCCGCCAAAATCGACATCTGCATAGCTATTAAATCGAATTTTTCAGATTTTGGATACCACAATCCTAAATTTGGAGTTCCTTTAAGATACCTAAATATTCTTTTAACACTCTTAAGATGAGATAATTTAGGATTAGATTGAAACCTAGCGCAAAGTCCTACACTAAACATAATATCCGGTCTAGTCGCGGTGAGGTAGAGTAGACTACCTATCATTCCCCTATATGTTTTTTGATCGAAATTTTTACTATTTTCATCTATATCTAACTTAGTCGAAGTACTCCTAGGGGTGTTTATTGCTTTTGAATTATCCATGTTAAATCGTTTTAATAATTCTAATGTATATTTAGATTGGTTAAGAAATATACCATCACTAAGTTGTTTGATTTGTAATCCTAAAAAGAAAGTTAATTCATCCATTAAACTCATTTCAAATTCATGACTCATACATTTGGCAAATGATTCACATAGTGATTCATCCGAAGAGCCAAAAATAATATCGTCAACATAAATTTACACAATAAGAAAATTATTTTTAAAATATTTGATAAACAATGTAGTATCAACCTTGCCTTTGGTAAAATTATTTAAAATAAGAAAGGAATTAAGCCTTTCATACTAAGCTCTAGGAGCTTGTTTCAAGCCATAGAGAGCCTTAGTCAATTTGAATACATGATTAGGAAGAAGAGAATTTTCAAATCCAGGAGGTTGTTCGACACATACTTCTTCGGAAATAAAACCATTCAAGAAGGCACTTTTGACATCCATTTGAAACAGTTTAAAATTATTACTACTAGCATAGGCAAGGAGCATCCTAATGGCTTCTAATCTTGCCACAGGAGTGAAGGTTTCTTCGTAGTCGATACCTTCTTCTTGGTTGAAACATTTGGCAACTAATCTAGCCTTGTTTCTAACCACGACACCATTTTCGTCTTGCTTGTTTCTAAAGACCCATTTAGTACCAATGACTAAATGGTCATTAGGTCTAGGAACAAGCTTTCATACCTTATTCCTCTCAAATTGATTTAATTCCTCTTGCATTGCAATAACCCAAAAATCATCTTTTAAGGCCTCGTCAATGCATTTAGGTTCGATTTGAGAAAGGAAGGCGGTGTTAGCACAAAAATTCTTGAAAGAGGAACGAGTTTGAACCCCTTTTGATGTATCTCTTATAATTAGCTCCTTTGGATGAGCATCTATATACTTCCATTCCTTGGGTAAGGAAATTTCGGAAGAAGGTGCATCCAAGTTGCTATTTTGAGGAGGGGGTTCATTTAAATTCAAATTATCAAAACCAAGATCATCATCAAAATTATTTTTTTTTAAATAAAAAATTTCATTAAAAACTACATGAATAGACTCTTCTATTACTAAGGTTCTTTTGTTAAAAACCCGATAAGCCTTAGAAACAGAAGAGTAACTAAGAAAGATGCCTTCATCGGATTTAGCATCAAATTTTCCTAAGGCTTCCCTTTCATTCAAAATAAAACATTTACAATCGAAAACTTTAAAATAGGAAACATTTGGTTTTTTGTTATTCCATAATTCATAGGGAGTTTTTGATAGGGACGGTCTTATTAGAACCCTATTCATGATGTAGCAAGCCGTATTCACGGCTTCGGCCCAAAAATACTTGGGTAGACTATGTTCATTTAACATCGTTCTTGCCATTTCTTATAGGTTTATATTTTTTCTTTTAACTACTCCATTTTGTTGAGGATTTCTAGGAGTGGAGAAGTTGTGATTATATCCATTAACTTCACAAAATTTTTGAAAGTCACGGTTTTGAAATTCACCACCGTGATCACTTCGAATTGATGAAATCATGAAGCCTTTTTCGTTTTGAGTGAGTTTACAAAATTTAGAGAAACACTTGAAACAATCATTTTTGTGAGCTAAGAAATAGGTCCAAGTGTATCTAGTATAGTCATCCACAATTACAAACGCATATTTGCTTCCTCCTAGACTTGTCGTGTCAATTGGTCCAAATAAGTCCAAATGAATCAATTGTAATGGTCTAGTGGTGCTAATTTGAATTTTTGGTTTTGTTTGATCTAATCTATATGTTGAGATAAGTGTGCAGGATTAACAATGATTGCGGTAGGACATGAAGCAGATGATGGGCCAGTCAAGATCAAGACTTTGTTGGGAGTTCGAGAGTTCGTCGAAATTCCAAACGTTCATCGGAAGTTCTGCAAGAATTGACCAAGAAGTCCAGGAGTTTACCAAAGAAGCTCATCAGAACTTGCTAAGAAAATCATCGTAAAGTCTAGGAGCTTGTTGGGAGTCCACTGGATTATTGTCGAAAGATCGTCGGAAGTTTGCCGAAGGATCGCCGGAAGAATAATCGACTTATCAGATAGAGTCTGCTTGTTTAAACTATCTTAAATATCATAGTTAGACCCTAAGTTGAGTTAGGATTGGGAGACAATCCCAGTGACTCAATTAAGGGTCAGCTGAGCCCTTAACAAGGATGAATTAGGCCGATTAAACAACCCATTCAGCATATGAAGTTACGGCCGGTGGTGGCACCGCTTGGTGACTTAGTCGTGGTTTGGGTGGTGATACCACTGATAGTTAATGCTATCAGGCAGTGGTGCCACCAGAGCTCGGCCTCCGAGCTTTGTCAGGAGGTGGTATCGCCTAGTGTCAGTCTATAGACGATAGTATCGCCCAATAATGGCGATGGTACCGCCCGTACCCTGAAATATGGGGATGTAATATTTTTTGGCTCCAATTCTGAAGTTATTGGGGCCTATAAATACCCCACCATTTTCTGCATAAAAGGGTACGAAAGTGTAAACATAACCTTGAATTCTTGGGGTGTTAAAAGTGTTGTAAAAGTGCAAGAGTCCTCCTCCTCCCTTTCTAAGTGTTGAGATCATTCAAGAGAGGTGTGAGGCTTGTAAGGGTTATCTCCTAAACCTATGAAAAGGAGAAAGCACTGTAAAGAGATGGTTGGTCTTCGCCTATTGAAGGAGGACCATTAGTAGACGTTGGTAACCTCGACGGAGGAGGAATCAGAAGTGGATATAGGTCACAATGACCGAACCACTATAAATTCTGATTTGTTCTTTCCTTACTACAAATTCTCTTTACTGCATTCAACTTTACTATATTGCAAACTGCCCAACCTTTTCTTCTGTACTTATTCAAAGTGAAACAAACAATTTAAGTCGAAATCGAGTTTTATCGTACGAAGGCTTTTGAATCGACGTAATTTTTCTACTGCACTATTTCACCCCCCCCCCCCCCCCCCCCACCCCTCTTCTTAGTACCGCTCTTGATCCTAACAATTGGTATCAGAGCAAGGTCACTCTCGTTTGGTTTAAAACCTAAGAGAGATAAAATTTGTCGGCAACCAAGATGGTCATTCAATTATACGTCCACTCATGTTCAATGGGATGGATTACACATATTGGAAGACTAGAATGAGGATTTTTCTAATTTTAATAGATTTTGAGTAATGGAATCTTATAGAAAATGGCTTTCAAAAGTCTTCTCTTCTAATGAGCAATTAGAATGAGTTGGAGAAGAAGACTTTCGCTTTAAATGACAAGGCTATCAATGTCTTATTTTGCACTTTAGATAAAAATAAGTTCAATCGAGTGTCTATTTGTGAAACGACTTTTGATATTTGACACACACTAAAAATCACTCACGAAGGCACTAGTAGAGTAAAGGAGTTGAAGATAAATCTTTTAGTTTATATTTATAAATTATTTTGGATGAAGCCAAGCGAGACTATTATCGACATGTATACCCGTTTTATGGATGTCGTTAATAATTTAAAAGCTCTTGGCAAATGTTTTTCGAACTTTGAACTTGTTAATAAAATCTTAAGATCCCTTCCAAAGAGTTGGGACCCTAAGGTAACGGTCATTCAAGAGGCCAAGGATTTAAATAAATTTCCTCTCGAAGAACTTATCAGGTCACTAATGACCTATGAGATAACTTACAATGCGCATGAAGAGCTTAAGAATAACCTTTAAAAAAACAGGAAGGATATGACACTAAAAACTCATAAAGTCCACTTGAAAGAAAATTCAAGTGATGTCTTGAATATCAGATTTTGATGATGAAGTCAATTGTGAATTGTTTAATCTAATCTATATGTTGAGAAAAGTGTGCAGGATTAACTACGATAGCTGTAAGATATAAAGTAGGTATTGTGTCGGAGTCAAGATCGAGATCTTATCGGAAGTTCAAGAGTTTGTCGGATATTGCGCCATATTGACTCTCGGGCATCGGGCCAAGAAGAGTGGATATTATGCTAAGGATATTGGAGTTACGGAGTCAATTGGCCGATTGGGCAATAGGCCGCAAGAGAGAACGATGCGCCGAAAAATCGGACAAAGCGTCGAGGGACCAATGACATGCCGGACAACATGATTAATGCTTAGTATTAATTGTTTAGATTGAAGTGTGTTTTACATGTGCAGGATTAACTACAATAGCAAGGCATGAAGCAAAATGAAGTCTCGGAGTCAAGGATGTGACTTTGTTGGGAGTTCGAGAGTTCGTCGGAAGTCCGGATGTTCGTCGGAAGTTCTGTCGGAACCAACCGAGAAGTCTTGGAGCTTACTAGAGAAGCTCATCGGAACTCGCCAAGAAGATCATCATGAAGTCCAGGAGCTTGCCGGGAGTCTGCCGGAATATTATTGAGAGATCGTCGGAGGTTAATTGGAAGATCGCCGGAAGCTCACTGGAAGAATAGACTTACGGACTTGTTTTGCTCAGATTATGTCTTAGATTTCATAGTTAGCACATAATTGGGTTTGGATTTGGGCCAACCCAATAGTGGCCAGCTAAGCCCATGTAAGGATTGTGTTGGGCCCAATAAGAGGCCCAAACAGTGCCTTAAGAAGTCTCATCATCGTGGCATAGTCTTCGAGACTGTGTTAGGCGGTGGTACCGCCAGTCTGGGTGGTTGTACCACCCTTGGTAGGGTGCCAAGCGGTGGTACTGCTAGTCTGGGCGGTGGTACCACCCAGCACTACACCCAAGTGGTGGTACCGCTAGACCTGGGCGATGGTACCGCCTAGGGCAGTGTTAGTGTTAGACTGACACTGGGCGGTGGTACCGCCCATGCTAGGGGAACCCAGGATGGAAAAGTTTTAGGCTCTAAGTTTAAATCAACTTGAAGCCTATAAATACTCATCTCATCCCTGGTTAAACTACATAAGCAAAGAGAGTTTAAAAGTGAAGAAACGTTGCTACAATCTCTTTAGAAATTCCCTCCTCCACTCTAAGTTTAGAATTCTGTAAGAGATGAGTGAGTGCTTGTAAGAGTCATCTCCTAAACCCGGGAAAAGGAAAAGAGGGGTATAAAAGGTGGTTGGTCTTTGTCTATTAATGGAAGACCAATAGTGGATGCCGGTGGCCTCGACGGAAGAGGAATCGACGAAGTGGATGTAGGTCACGATGACCGAATCACTATAAAATCTAGTTTACATTTTATTTGTGCAATTTACTTTAACTACAAACCTCTTTACTTGCTCTTTCCATCCACTACTCTTTTATGAACATGCTTTCAAGTTAAGATCTTTACGAAACTGGTTTTATCGAAACAAAGTTTCTAAACCGACATTATTTTACTACTGCACTAATTCACCCCCCGCTTAGTGCCGACCTCTTAATCTTAACAATTGATATCAGAGCATCATGTTTTCTCAGTTGGTTTAACATCCAAGAGAAATGGCTGTTTTTGGCTTTTAAGAGAGTCACTCTCTCTTTCATCCTCCCTTTTTCAATGGGATAGACTACACATATTAGAAAACTCGAATGAGAGTTTTCTTGCTTTCTTTGGATTTGAACTTATGGAACATTGTCGAATCTGATTTTAAAAGGTCTTCTCTTCCATTAAAAGATTGGAATGATTTGGAGAAGAAGACTTTTTCTTTAAACGCTAGAGTTATGAATGCTCTATTTTGTGCCTTAGACAAAAACGAGTTTAATTGGGTTTCTACTTGCGAAATGACTTTCGACATTTGGCATATTCTTGAAACCACTCATGAAGGCACAAGTAGATTAAAAGATTCAAAAATCAATTTTTTAATGCATGATTTTAAACTTTTTCGAATGAATCCAAGCGAAACCGTTGTTGACATGAACACCCGTTTTACAGATGTCATCAATGGTTTAAAAGCTCTTTGTAAAAGTTTTTCAAATTTTGAACTCGTTAACAAGATCTTAAGATCACTTTCTAAAACTTGGGAATCAAAAGTAATGGTAATACAAGAAACAAAAGGTTTAAATATTTTTCCACTTGAAGAACTTATCGGTTCATTGATAACATATGAAATGGTGCACAATGCACATGATGAACATGATGAATAAAACCACCTTCCAAAGAATAGGAAGGATTTGGTACTTAGAATAATTGAAGACCACTCGATTATAAGCTCAAGTGATGGTGAACTTGAACTCACTAAGAAATTTAAAAAGTTAATGAAACAAAAATTAAAGAACAAAAAGAATGTAACTATTTACTTTGAACGCAAGAAAAAGAACACAAATTGGGATGAATCGAGCTTCTCCGAAGATGAGGAGAACATCAACAAAGGTGAGGTGGCAAACTACGCTTTAACGACTTTCGACGATGAGGTAATCAAAACCCCCTTAATTTATTTCGAAATTACATGATGCTTTTCATCATGCATTTATTTTTTATTTAGAATAATTATTTTTCTTAAAAATTGCATGTTTAAAAATGAAAATACAAAAATTATGATCATGTTAGTAATTTTAAAAATGATAATGAAAATTAAATGTTTTATAATGGAATAGAATGTTAGATTTAAATCTAATAATGATCATATGTATGTTTTTTCAAGAATAAATATTGTGTATCTTGATGATTTCATGATTTTGATTAAAGATGCTTCATGTTTAATGAAATCATGCTTAATGACTTAATAATATATAATAATGAAAACATTAAAAGTTTCGATATCATGATTGATGATTTTATTCTATGCATGAGATTTTAAAGTAAATTAGGCATGATGATCTTTGTGATTATCAAACTTTACGATCTTTTGAAAGTTCTTTTTCGGCGTTAATGAATAATGCATGGATTTGGCATAAAAGAAAAGAACATGCATGTATGAAATCAATCAATAAGTTGAAACAAAAAGAGAAAAGTATTTTTCTTGAAAACTTCTCAAATCCCTACCTTATCGATTTTTCACTAAGAGATCAATAAAATTATTTATGTCATTTTGAATCTTTTGAAAGTAATGTTGAGATTTTGATGATTTTGATGATTTGAATTTGAAATGAGTTTATCAAAATCATGATCTTGATTTCTTGGAATAACATGAGATTTCCTTTGATGATCATTTTGATTATTTAAAAGGAGATTTGTCGAAATGATTCATGAAAATTTTGGATTCATGACTTGATCCTTCGTTTGTTTATGAGATGGTTGAAATCTTTGTACCTTTGAATTCTTCCCTTCTCCTTACGAATTTTGAAATTATGCATGTTATATGTTGAAGATTTGAAACCATGTTTTGATAACATGCATACCCAAGAATGTTGATTTGACAAATTGAATGAATTGAAAATGAATGATGCTTTTTCTCTTGAATATAACTTGTGATATTTTTTTTATGAATCATCATCTTGATTTCTCAATATTCGATACAAGAGATTTTTCTATGAATCAAGATTTTTCATACTATGATTCTTCTTGGTATTCACTAAAAAGGATGTATTCAAATTAACCATGATATGCTACTTGATATCTTGATATTATGATTCTTATAACTTGAATTTTATTATGTAAAATTCCTTGTATTCATGAAATGTGTATCTCATCACCAAAATTCTCTTGATATTTTGAATATGATAAAATGAAATTATGCATGAAATACAAATGAGAAGTTAATGATCATGCATGATAGGATGTAATGAATTTTGACATTTAGATACCATCATTTGAAAAGCTATGATCATATTGCCAAAATGATGTATCATGAATGCTTGAATATCATATATGATATGCCCACGATAATGATTGATTTATTTGTAGAATGCATGTAAGTAAGGATGATATGTAAAATTTTGGAATTGTGCATGTTTTAATTTAAAACTAGGATGATGCACAAACATAGTGAAAAAGGATTAATACTTTACCTTTGTCATAATCTGAAAATTGATATAAAGGGTCTTCCCTTCTTTTTGACAATGACAAAGGGGGAGATAAAAGATGCTAGCTCACACAATTCAAGAAGAAAGCAAAAATTGCACTTCTCAAAAGAGAAGAAAGAACTTGCTTCTTGAACATCTCAAATTGTTAGCTTCCGTGTTGTAAAATAATGTAACATTTTGTTAGCTTGTGTTTTTGCAAAGGAAGCAAAAATAATCGCAATTCTCAAAAGAGAAAAAATTGCCATCTTGAAGATCACCAAGAATTGCTAGCGTGAAATCTCAACTTGCACATCTTTAAATTTGCTAGCTTGTATGTTGTAAAACTTGCATATCTAAAACTTGATAGCTTGCATGTTATAATATGATATAGCACTTGCTAAATTTTTTCTAGCTTGCATGATGATAAAAATGAAGATTATGTTTTTCATACGATGATTTGAATTTATATCTCAAACATATGATAGTTGGAACTTCTCCTTTTTATTGATGACAAAGGGGGAGAAGTATGTTGATGTCATGCATGATTTGATCATGACATGTTGCTTGGATTTTTGAATCCAAGAGTTTCTATCAATATGACATATTGATAAGGGGAGTTTATTTAAACTCCAAGAGTTAAGGTTAACTCCGTCGTCGATTGGTTATCATCATCAAAAAGGGGGAGATTGTTGAATCTCATATTTCGATGATGAAACCAATTGATAAGTGTTTATATTTTAATCTGTGTTTTGAGTAATGCAGGATGCTTCAATCAAGATGAGACAATTAAAGCAGGAAGAATCATGTTGTGTTGGAGGAAAACAAGTCAAAAGATTAGACGTCGAGCCGGAGGATCGGTCGATGTATCGATAGAAGTCTTCGAGCCATGGATTCGGGCATCAGGCCAAGAAGAGCAGATATTGCACTAAGGATATTGAAGTTGCGGAGTCAACTGGCCGATTGGGCAATAGGCCACAAGAGAGGACGATGCGCCGAAGAATCAGACAAAGCGTTGAGGGACCAATGACATGCCGGACAACATGATTAATGCTTAGTATTAATTGTCTAGATTGAAGTATGTTTTACATGTGCAGAATTAACTACAATAGCAAGGCATGAAGCAAAATGAAGTTCCGAAGTCAAGGACACGACTTTGTTGGGAGTTTGAGAGTTCGTCGGAAGTCTGGACGTTCGTCAGAAGCTCTATCGGAACTAGCTGAGAAGTCTCAAAGCTTGCCAAAGAAGCTCATCGGAACTTTCCAAGAAGATCGTAGTGAAGTCCAAGAGCTTGCCGGGAGTCCGCTGGAACATTGCCGAGAGATCATCGGAGGTTCGCCGGAAGATCACTGGAAGCTCATCGGAAGAATAGATTTACAGACTTGTTTAGCTCAGATTATGTCTTAGATTTCATAGTTAGCACATAATTCGGTTTGGATTTGGGCCAACCCAATTAGGGGCCAGCTAGGCCCATGTAAGGACTATGTTGGGCCCAATAAGAGGCCCAAACAGTATCCCAAGAAGTCTCACCGTCATGGCATAGTCTTTAAGACTGTGTCAGGTGGTGGTACTGCCAGTCTGGGTAGTTGTAGCCCCCATGGCAGGGTGCCAGGCGATGGTACCGTAGGCTAGGCGGTCATACCACCTAGCACTACCCCTTAGGCGGTGGTATCGCCTAGGGCAGTGTTAGTCTCAGACTGATACTGGGTGGTGGTACCGCCCGTGCCCGAGGAACCCGGAATGGAAAAGTTTTAGGCTCCAAGTTTGAATCAACTTGAAGCCCATAAATACCCCTCTCATCCCTAGTTAAAGTACATAAGCACAAAGAGTTTAAAAGTGAAGAAATGCTGCTACAATCTCTTTAGAAATTCCCTCCTATAATCTAAGTTTTGAATTCTATAAGAGAGGACTGAGTGCTTGTAAGGGTTGTCTCATAAACCCGGGAAAAGGAGAAGAGGGGTGTAAAATGTGGTTGGTCTTTGCCTATTGAAGGAAGACCAATAGTGGATGTCGGTGGCCTCGACGGAAGAGGAATCAGCGAAGTGGATGTAGGTCACGACGACCGAACCACTCTAAAACCTGGTTTATGTTTATTTGTGTAATTTACTTTAACTGCAATCCTCCTTACTTGCTCTTTACATCCACTACTCCTTTACGAACACGCTTTCAAGTTAACATCTTTACGAAACTGGTTTTATCGCAACAAAGTTTTTAAACCGATGTTATTTTACCGCTGCACTAATTCACCCCCTCTTAGTGCTGACCTCTTGATCCTAACAAAAGGAACCATAAAGAATTCCATACAAACTGATAAGTTAAGCCGATCGATTTTTGAGGCACCCAAGGTCAAATGGGTACCTAAAAATCATCATTTTTTGTAAAAATATTTCCCATCACAAGCTAGGAGCAAGAGATGGTACCTTGATAGTTGATGCTCAAGGCATATGATCGGAGATCCATCTTAATTCTCAATGCTCACTAGCATAGACGAAGGATATATTACCTTCAGAGACAACAATAAGGGTAAAATCATTGGCAAAGGGACCATAGGTAACAAATCCACCTTTTCTATTGAAGATGTATTGTTAGTTGATGTGATAAAGAATACATCATTAAATTTGAATCTAATGCTTCCATTATTGAAAAACCACACAAAAACACATCTATGATTACACTAAAATAAAATAACGCATACGCTATTTGTTAGGATCAAGAGCACTAAGAGGGGGGGGGTGAATTAGTGCAGTGGAAATTTTTCAGCGATTAAAACGAAAGCTACGTTCATTCGATAAAAATGATTTCGATGTGAAAGCCGATTCTAATATTATTTTAACTTGAGATTAAGCGAGATGACGTTAAATTAGATCTACGAAGGCAGTTTGCAGTTTATTGTGGAAAGCAAAATACAAGCGCAAACTAAAATGCGACGTTCGTACGATAAAAGCCGATTTACGTCTAAACGCAGATTTAGAAAGTTCTGAACTAAGAAACTTATTCGTAAGATCACAGAAGGCAGTAAACAGTTATGATTGAAATCAAAACGTAAACGTAAACTGAAATATGATGATCGTACGAAAAAAACTGATTTACGTCTAAATGCAGATTCGGAAAGTTCTGAACTTAGAAACTCGTTCGTAAAATCGCAGAAGGCAGTAAGCTATTGAGAAGTTTGCAGTGAAGGTAAAATGCTCAAAGGAAATGCAAACCGAGATTTAGAGTGGTTCGGTCAATCTTGACCTACTCCACTTTTGGCTTCCTCCACCGACGAGGTCATCGACGTCAACTAGAGGCCTTCCTTCAATAGGCGAAGGCCAACCACCCTTTTACAGATTCACTCCTTTTGACGGGCTTAGGAGACAACCCTTACAGAAGTTTTCTCTCCTCTCTTTACAACTCAAACTTTGAAGAACAGAAGGAGGAGAACTTGCTCTTTACAACAGTTTTGAGCTATAAGAATCACAGAAAGATATCAAGATTTCGAGTGCAAGTTGCTCCTTTTAGTGCTGAATGGGTGGGGTATTTATAGGCCCCAACCCAGTTCAAATTTGGAGCTCAAAACTGTCAATTCCCAGAATTCCGGGATCAGGCGGTTGCACCTCCTGACTGGGGCGGTTGCACCGCCTGGCAGAGCTAGAAGACTGAGCCTCTGGGCGGTGCCACCTTTGTCAGGGGCGGTTGCACCTCTCTGCCAGAGCTCGAAGACCGAGCTCAGGCGGTTGCACCTCCTGACTGGGGCGGTTGTACCGCCTGGCAGAGCTCGAAACTTGAGCTCAGGCGGTGCCACCTCTTGTTAGGAGAGGTTGCACCACCCAGTCTCGCTCGGAGACTGAGCCCAGGTGGTTGCACCTCCTGGCTAGGGCGGTTGCACAGCCCAGTCTCCTTGGGAGACTTAGCCCAAGCGATGCTACCTCCTGGCTTGGGCGGTTGCACCTCCCACAACAACCAGGGTCCGAATGGGTTGATCCATTCGGCCCAATTTGGGTTTTTCAAGGGCCCAATTGCCCCAATATTAAGCTAATGGGATCACCTCCCATTTTCAACTTAATCATTAGTGCTAACTACGATAAATCCTAAGACAATTTCTGTAGCTTGCTCCGGTGCGTCAATCGCTTCTTCCGGCGAGTTTCCGGCGAACTTCCGTCGATCATCCGATGAACCCTCGGTGATGCTCCTGCGGACTTCCGACAAACTCCTGGACTTGTGACGATCCACTTGGCAAGTTCCGATGAGCTTCTTTGGCAAGCTTCTGGACTTCTCGGATTTGTTCCCGCAGAACCTCCGACGACTGTCCGAACTTCCGTCGAGCTCTCGAACTCCTAACGTGATCATTGTCATGACTCCGACGCAACTCCTACTGCATGTCTTACTTTCATCGTAGTTAATCCTGCACACTTATCTCAACAATTAGATTAGACATCAAATGACAATTGACTTCATCATCAAAATCCGAGATTCAACAATCTCCCCCTTTTTGATGATGACAATCAATTGATAATGGATTTAACCTTAACTCCACCTGTCTATATGCCATATTTGAGATAAGTCATTCTTGAATTTAAAACCTTATAAATTCAAGAGACATATTCCCATCATGATTCCTATCATGATGTATCTCTTTGAAGATGATGTCAAGGCTTGACATTCATTTTCAAATTTTACATTACAAGTTTGAATTATGGTAATAGTAGCAATTCATCATATTGTAAGATATCAACATGTAAAGCTGTGAAGTAAGATTTTGATATCATTACATGATGCACACATTTCTTATATTTAGCAAGTGTTGCATTTTTATATATGGCATCTTTTCATATATCTCTTGATGATGCAGGCATGGCATAATCATAGTCATAGCATCAGTGTTTATAGCATCAAATCAATTCATATATTTCTCCCCCTTTGTCATCAACAAAAAGCATGGTAGATGTGATACTAGGAGAACAATATAAGCAAGTTATCAAGCATATAAAGGAAGGCATGATAAGTATAATGCTTTGAATACTTCTTCTCCTTGTATGTTATAATTCTTTGTGCATGAAGGAGGAAAGTCATTTTATCAAACCCATTTCGAAAAAATATTTTTCATTAGAGTGTGTTTGATTTTTGTCATTCCAGCTGTTAAGCGAGTCCGAAAATGAGATGAATTCTTTCATGCATTCGGACAAGATTATGCTACAAAAATCAAAACATTTCAACATATGGCAATCAAGTGATTTGATCATTCAATAAAGTCCGAAAAGTAATTTTAACTAGTTTAAGTATTCGGACACATCAACATTCCTAATTCTCTTCTTATAAAATCAAATTGTTCTTCACTTAGAGGTTTTGTAAAAATATCTGCTAGTTGATGTTTAGTATCAATGAACTCTATAATTACATCATGATTAGTAACATGATCTCGTATAAAATGATGTCTAATATCAATATGTTTTGTTCTTGAGTGTTGTATAGGGTTCTTTGTTAAGCATATTGCACTTATATTATCACATTTAATGAGAATATTTTTAAGATGAACTTTATAATCTTCTAAGGTATTTTTCATCCATACAACTTGTGCACAGCATGCACTTGCTGCAATATATTCAGCTTCGGTTGTCGATAGTGCAACCGAGTTTTGTTTCTTAGATGACCATGAAACAAGGGCATGTCCTAAGAATTGACATGTTCCTGATGTGCTTTTTCTATCTAATCTACAGCCAGCAAAGTCCGCATCAGCATAAGCAATTAACTCAAGATTCTCTGATTTTGGATACCATAATCCTAGATTTGTGGTACCATTAAGATATCTAAGTATTCTTTTAACTGCTTTGAGATGAGATATCTTAGGGTTTGATTGAAATCTAGCACAAAGTCCTACACTGAACATGATGTCTGGTCTAGTTGTAGTGAGGTAAAGTAAACTTCCTATCATACCCCTATAAGTTTTTTGATCGAAGCTTTCTCCACTTTCATCAATTTCTAACTTAGTGGAGGTGCTCATAGGAGTGTTAATAGCTTTTGAGTTATTCATATTAAACTTCTTTAGTAAATTCATAGCATATTTAGTTTGACTAATAAAGATGTCATTGCTTAGTTGTTTGATTTGTAAAAATAAGAAGAATGTTAACTCTCCCATTAAACTCATTTCGAATTCAAGACTCATAGTTTTAGCAAAAGATTCATAGAGAGATTCATTCATAGAACCAAAGATAATATCATCAACATAAATTTGAACAATGAGAAAATTATTTTCAAAGTTCTTGATGAATAATGTAGTATCAACCTTGCATTTTATGAAATTATTTTCAATAAGAAAAGAACTAAGTCTCTCATACCAAGCCCTTGGAGCTTGTTTTAAACCATAAAGAGCTTTAGTTAATCTAAACACATGATTAGGGAGACTATTATTTTCAAATTCAGGAGGTTGTTCAACATAGACTTCTTCGAAAATAAAGCCATTAAGAAAAGCGCTTTTAACATCCATTTGAAACAACTTAAAATTATTACTACTAGCGTAGGCAAGGAGCATCCTTATGGCTTCTAATCGAGCCACAGGAGCGAAGGTTTCTTCGTAATCGATACCTTCTTCTTGGTTGAAACCTTTGGCCACTAATCTAGCCTTGTTTCTAACCACGATACCATTTTCATCTTGCTTGTTTCTAAAGACCCATTTAGTACCAATAACTAAATGGTCATTTGGCCTAGGAACAAGCGTCCATACCTCATTTCTCTCAAATTGATTCAATTCATCTTGCATTGCGATAATCCATGAATCATCTTTCATGGCTTCATCAATACATTTGGGTTCAATTTGGGAGAGGAAAGCGGCGTTGGCGCAAAAATTTTTAAGAGAAGATCGTGTTTGAACCCCCTTTGATGTGTCTCCTAAGATTAGCTCCTTAGGATGAGCATCTACATACTTCCAATCCTTGGGTAAGGAAATCTGGGAATTGGATGCATCCAAGTTGCTAGTTGGAGACGGGGTTTCATTTAAATTCAAAGAATTAAAATTAACATCATCATCAAGATCATTTTTCCTAATTTCGGAAATCTCATTGAAAACAACATGAATGGATTCTTCAATAATTAAAGTTCTTTTATTGAAGATACGAAAAGCTTTAGAAACAGAAAAATAACCAAGAAAGATTCCTTCATCGGATTTAGCATCAAATTTTCCTAAGTTATCCTTTTCATTCAAGATAAAACACTTACACCCAAAGACTTTAAAATATGAAACATTGGGTTTTTTGTTATTCCATAACTCATAAGGAGTTTTGGTGAGTAAAGGTCTTACTAGAACTCTATTCAAAATATAGCATGCAGTGTTTACGGCTTCGGCCCAAAAGTATTTGGGTAGGCTATGTTCATTCAATATGGTTATTGCCATTTCTTGTAAATTTTGATTTTTTCTTTCTACTACCCCATTTTGTTGAGGATTTCTTGGAGTAGAGAAATCATAGAACCCTTCTCATTTTGAACAAGTTCTCCACCATGATCACTTCTAATTGACGAAATCATAGAACCCTTCTCATTTTGAACAAGTTTACAAAACTTGGTAAAATATCTAAAGCATTTATTTTTCTATTTTAAGAAGTAGGTCCATGTATATCTGCTATAGTCATCAACAATGACAAAGGCGTATTTGCTACCTCCTAGACTCGATGTAGAGATTGGTCCGAACAAGTCCATATGGATCAATTGTAAGGGCCTAGAGGTGCTTATTTGATTCTTAGTTTTGAAACTACCCTTAATTTGTTTACCTAATTGGCGAGCATCACATACATTATCTTTGATGAACTTGATATGAGGAATTCCTCTTACAAGTTCTTTAGATGATATTTGAGTGATTAGTTTCATGCTAGCATGACCTAATCTTCTATGCCATAGCCAAGCATCCTCATTCAAAACCGAAAAACACATTTCATTACACAAATCATTGATGTCAATAGTGTATACGTTATTTTGTTTTAATGCAATCATAGACATGTTTTTATGTGGTTTTTCAATGATGCAAGCATTAGATTCGAATTTGATAGTGTATCCTTTATCACATAATTGACTAATGCTCAAGAGGTTATGTTTTAAACCATCAACTAACAAAACATCTTCAATAAAGAAGTTGGATTTGTTACCTATGGTTCCTTTGCCAATGATTTTACCCTTGTTGTTGTCTCCGAAGGTGACATAGCCTTCGTCTATGCTAGTGAGCTTAGAGAATTGAGCTGGATCTTCGGTCATATGCCTTGAGCATCCACTATCAAGGTACCATCTCTTGCTCCTAGCTTGCGATGGTGTGGGTTTCTACAAGAAAGGATGATTTTTAGGTACCCATTTGCTTTTGGGCACCTCAAAGATAGATCTACATTGTCTATCATGTTGCATAGAATTTATCATAGTTCCTTTAGGAACCCAAATCAATTTGTTTGGACTAATTTTCTTGAATGGACAATAGTGCGTATTGTGTCCAAGTTTGCAACAAAAGTTGCATTTGGTTTGGTGTTGAACATGTAAGATGGGGCCTTTTATGAAGGTGGTTGGATTTTGGTGAGAACTTCTCACAAATCCAATTCCACTCCTTTTTGGAACATGACCCTTGTTTGCAAGGATCATGTTTAATGACTTGCTCAACCTCAAATTTCTTCAAGGTGTCTTTAAGTAGCAAGTTTTCTTTTTGGAAAGTTTCTAGATCATGGCATTTGATGCATGGATCTAAACTATCATGATATTCAGTTTTGAACTTATCAAAATCACAAGTAAGACTATCATGCTCCTTTTTTAGCAATTTATATTTTCTATTGATAATCTTGCATTCATCAAATAAGTCATGGAAGGCATTTAATAATTCATCGAAATATAAATCTGCATCTAATAAATTTGTTACCTCCTCTCCGATGGCCATTAAGGCATAATGAGCAACTTGCTCGGTGTTGGACTCCTCTTCTTCGGACGCGCTCGAATCATCCCATGTTGCTTTGAGCGCCTTCTTCTTTGTTGTTCTCTTTTTGGCTTGGGGACAATCACTCTTGTAGTGTCCCAGCTTTTTGCACTCATTGCAAATAACTTGGTCCTTCTTGGGTTCAAGTTTATTTTTAGTGTCATTCTTAATCTTGTTTCTTTTAATGAATTTTTTAAATTTTCTTGTTAGAAGTGCCAAGTCATCGTCACAGTCCTCATCACTTGAGTTTTCTTTCAAGTGGTCTTCCAAAGTTCTAAGTGTTATATCCTTCCTGTTCTTTGGAAGGATGTCTTCTTGCTCTTCATGAGCTTTGCAAGTCATCTCGTAGGTCATTAATGACCCAATTAGTTCTTCAAGAGGGAAGTTGTTTAGATCTTTCGCCTCTTGAATAGCAATGACTTTAGGATCCCAACTCTTAGGAAGGGATCTTAGAATCTTATTTACGACCTCAAAATCCGAAAAACTTTTTCCGAGTCCTTTTAGACCGTTGACGACATCCGTGAAACGGGTAAACATGTCGCCAATAGTCTCACTCGGTTTCATCTGGAAAAGTTCGAAAGAGTGTAACAAAAGATTGGTTTTTGACTCTTTCACTCTACTTGTGCCTTCATGAGTCACTTCGAGTGTGTGCCAAATATCAAATGTGGTTTCACAAATCGAGACACGATTAAACTCGTTTTTATCAAGTGCACAAAATAAGGCATTCATAGCCTTTGCATTAAGAGCGAAAGCCTTCTTCTCCAAATCATTCCAATCGATCATTGGAAGAGAAGACTTCGAAAAACCATTCTCGACAAGATTCCAAAGTTCAAAGTTCATAGAAATAAGAAAGATCCTCATTCGGGTCTTCCAATAGGTGTAGTCCGTCCCATTAAACATGGGTGGACGTGTAATAGAATGGCCCTCTTGGTTTCCGGAGTAAGCTATCTCTCTTGGGTTTTAATCCGTTTGAGAGTTAACCGAGCTCTGATACCAATTGTTAGGATCAAGAGCACTAAGAGGGGGGGCGGGGTGAATTAGTGCAGCGGAAATTTTTCAGCGATTAAAACGAAAGCTGCGTTCGATAAAAACGATTTCGATGTGAAAACCGATTCTAAGATTACTTTAACTTTAGATTAAGCGAGATGACGTTAAAGTAGATCTACGAAGGCAGTTTGCAGTTTATGATGGAAAGCAAAATACAAGGGCAAACTAAAATGCGACGTTCGTACGATAAAAGCCGATTTACGTCTAAACGCAGATTTAGAAAGTTCTGAACTTAGAAACTTATTCGTAAGATCGCAGAAGGCAGTAAACAGTTATGATTGAAATCAAAACATAAACATAAACTGAAATATGATGATCGTACGAAAAAAGTCGATTTACGTCTAAACGCAGATTCGGAAAGTTTTGAACTTAGAAACTCGTTCGTAAAATCGCAGAAGGCAGTAAGCTATTGAGAAGTTTGCAGTGAAGGTAAAATGCTCAAAGGAAATGCAAACCGAGATTTAGAGTGGTTCGGTCAATCTTGAACTACTCCACTTTTGGCTTCCTCCACCGATGAGGTCACCGACGTCAACTAGAGGCCTTCCTTCAATAGGCGAAGGCCAACCACCTTTTTACAGATTCACTCCTTTTGACGGGCTTAGGAGACAACCCTTACAGAAGTTTTCTCTCCTCTCTTTACAACTCAAACTTTGAAGAACAGAAGGAGGAGAACTTTCGGTCTTTATAACAGTTTTGAGCTCTAAGAATCACAGAAAGATATCAAGATTTCGAGTGTAAGTTGCTCCTTTCAGTGCTGAATAGGTGGGGTATTTATAGGCCCCAACCCAGTTTAAATTTGGAGCTCAAAACTGTCAATTCCCGGAATTCCGGGATCAGGCAGTTGCACCTCCTGACTGGGGCGGTTGCACCGCTTGGTAGAGCTCGAAGACTGAGCCTTTGGGTGGTGCCACCTCTGTCAGGGGCGGTTTCACCTCTCTGCCAGAGCTCGAAGACCGAGCTCAGGCGGTTGCACCTCCTGACTCGGGCGGTTGCACCGCCTGGCAGAGCTCAAAACTTGAGCTCAAGCGGTGCCACCTCTTGTGAGGAGAGGTTGCACCGCCCAGTCTTGCTCGGAGACTGAACCCAGGCGGTTGCACCTCCTGGCTGGGGCGATTGCACCGCCCAGTCTCCCTAGGAGACTTAGCCCAGGTGGTGCTACCTCCTGGCTTGGGCGGTTGCACCTCCCACAGCAACCGGGGTCCGAATGGGTTGATCCATTAGGCCCAATTTGGGTTTTTCAAGGGCCCAATTGCCCCAAGTTAAGCTAATGGGATCACCTCCCATTTTCAAATTAATCATTAGTGCTAACTACGATAAATCCTAAGACAATTTCTGCAGCTTGCTCAGGTGCGTCAATCGCTTCTTCCGGCGAGTTTCCGGCAAACTTCCTTCGATCATCCGATGAACCCTCGGTGATGCTCCTGCGGACTTCCGACAAACTCATGGACTTGTGACGATCCACTTGGCAAGTTCCGACGAGCTTCTTTGGCAAGCTTCTGGACTTCTCGGATTTATTCCCGTAGAACCTCCGATGACTGTCCGAACTTCCGTCGAGCTCTCGAACTCCCAACGTGATCATTGTCATGACTCCGGCGCAACTCCTGCTGCATGTCTTACTTTCATCATAGTTAATCCTGCACACTTATCTCAACACATAGATTAGACAACAAATGACAATTGACTTCATCATCAAAATCCGAGATTCAACACTATTAACATTAATGATCTTTGCAATCAAATATGTTTTTCGGTTTTAAATGACAATGTTTGGTTTTGGCATAGGAGATTAGGTCATGCTAGCATGAAACTAATTTCTCAAATTTCATCTAAAGAACTTGTAAGAGGAATTCCTCATATCAAGTTTATCAAAGATAATGTGTGTGATGTATGTCAACTAGGAAAACAAATAAAAGGTAGCTTCAAACCTAAGAACCAAATAAGCACCTCTAGACCTTTGTAATTGATCCATATGGACTTATTCGGACCAATTTCTATATCAAGCCTAAGAGATAGCAAATACGCATTTATCATTGCGGATGATTATAGTAGATACACATGGACTTATTTTTTGACACACAAAAGTGAATGCTTTAGGTATTTCTCCAATTTTTGTAAACTTGCTCAAAATGAAAAGGGTTTTATGATTTTGTCAATTCGAAGTGATCACGGTGGTGAATTTTAAAACCATGATTTTCAAGAATTTTGTGAATCTAATTGATACAAACACAACTTCTATACTCCAAGAAATCCTTAACAAAATGT
Organism: Musa acuminata AAA Group; assembly: GCF_036884655.1. Lineage (NCBI taxonomy): Eukaryota > Viridiplantae > Streptophyta > Magnoliopsida > Zingiberales > Musaceae > Musa > Musa acuminata. The sequence goes on along the minus strand of NC_088339.1, from coordinate 6,195,349 downwards.
AGTAGTAGAAAGAAAGAATAGAAATTTACTAGAAATGGCAAGAACCATGTTGAATGAACATAGCCTACCCAAATATTTTTGGGCTGATGCTGTAAATATAGCATGCTATGTTATGAATAGGGTTCTAGTAAGACCACTAGTTTCCAAGACTCCTTATGAGCTGTGGAATAATAAAAAACCCAACATTTCATACTTTAAAGTTTTCGGATATAAATGTTTTATTTTGAATAAAAAAGATACCTTAGGTAAATTTGATGCAAAATCCGATGAACGAATTTTTCTTAGCTATTCTTTTGTTTCTAAAGCATTTCATATCTTTAACAAAAGAACTTTGATTATAGAAGAATCTATTCATATTATTTTTAATGAAATTTTCGAAGTTAAGAAAAATAATTTTGATAATGATCTTAATTTTGATACTTTGAATTTAAATGATTCCCCTTCTCCATCTAGTAACTTGGATGTATCTTCTTCCAAACCTTCTTTACCGAAAGAATGAAAGTATGTAGATGCTTATCCTAAGGAGCTAATTATAGGAGACACATCGAAAGATGTTCAAACTCGTTCTTCTCTTAAAAATTTCTGTGACAACGTCACTTTTCTCTCCCAAATTGAACCTAAATGCATTGATGAGGCCATGAAAGATGATTCATAGGTCATCACAATGCAAGAAAAAATGAATCAATTTGAGAGAAATAAGGTACGAAAACTTATTCCAAGGCCAAATGACCGTTTAGTTATTGGTACTGAATGGGTCTTTAGAAACAAGCAAGATGAAATTGGTATCATGGTTCGAAATAAGGCTAGATTAGTGGCCAAAGGTTTTTCAACCAAGAAGAAGATATCGATTACAAAGAAACCTTCACTCATGTGGCTCGATTAGAAGCCATAAGGATGCTACTTGCCTATGCTAGTAGTAATAATTTTAAATTATTTCAAATAAATGTTAAAAGTACTTTTCTTAATAGCTTTATTTCCAAAGAAGTTTATGCTTAACAACCTCCCAGATTTGAGAATGATGATTTCCCTAATCAAGTGTTTAAATTGATTAAAGCTCTCTATGGATTGAAACAAGCCCCAAGAGCTTAGTATAAGAGACTTAGCTTATTTCTAATTCAAAATAATTTCTCTAAAGGCAAGGACGATACTACATTGTTTATCAAAAATTTAAAAAATAATTTTCTTATTGTTCAAATATATGTTGATGATATTATTTTCTGTTCCGCGAATGAATCTCTTTGTGAATCATTTGCTAAAAGTATGAGTCTTGAATTTGAAATGAGTTTGATGGGGAAATTAACTTTCTTTTTAGGCTTACAAATCAAATAACTAAGTAGTGAAATTTTTCTTAGTAAAAAAATATATGCTTTAGATTTGCTAAAAAGGTTTAATATGGATAGCTCAAAAGCTATCAATACTCCCATGAGTACCTCCACTAAGTTAGACATTGATGAAAGTAGAGAAAGTTTTGATCAAAAAGATTATAGGGGTATGATAGGAAGTTTACTATACCTTACCGCAACTAGACTGGATATCATGTTTAGTGTAGGTCTTTGTGCCAGGTTTCAATCTAATCCTAAGATATCTCATCTTAAAACAGTTAAGAGAATTCTTAGATATCTTGAAGGTATCACTAATATAGAATTATGGTATCTAAAATCCGAGAACTTTGAACTAATTGCATATGCGGATGCAGATTTTGTTGGATGTAGATTAGATAGAAAAAGCACATCCAGAACTTGTCAATTTTTAGGACACATACTTGTTTCTTGGTCTTCCAAGAAACAAAACTCGGTTGCATTATCTATAACCGAAGCTGAGTACATTGCTGCTAGTGCAGGTTGTGCACAAGTTGTGTGGATGAAAAACACTTTAGAGGATTATAAGATTCATCTTAAAAACATTCCCATAAAATGGGATAACACAAGTGCAATATGTTTAATAAAAAATCTCATTCAATACTCTAAAACTAAATATATTGATATTAGGCATCACTTTATATAAGATCATGTTAATAATCATGATGTAATCTTAGAGTTTATTGATACAAAATATCAGTTAGCCGATATCTTTACAAAACCTTGAAGTGAAGAACAATATGATTTTATTAGAAGAGAGTTAGGAATGTTAATTTGTCCAAATGCATGAATTTGATGTATATCTTTTCCGGACTATCTTTTTGTATTTTATAAATGGAGCTTTCATGAACTTATTTTATTTTTATTTTCCTTGGTATCAAGTTTACTTCATACCCTTGCTCTATCACTTAATGATTTTTGATACACTCAATCACTTTATGGATGTCATTAACAAATGCATCTCTCATGGATTTATCTCTTCTGAATTTTTAATAAGAAATGTATTTGATGTGATGCTCCCCTCATTATGAAGGTTTATTTATAAAATTTCTTTTATCCATCATATAATAATTCTTTCACATGAATTCTTTCTTAATGAAGGAAGAATTTTTATATTTTTTTTATGAGATGAACACTTGCAAGAGTGAGAAGTTGATTTCACATGAATATCTTGATCCTTATGAAAATTGAAGCATGATTTTGGGGCCAATTGCAAGAGTGAGAACAATGCATTGTTGAATCATTCTCCTTTTTATTAATGACAAAGAGGGAGAAATAATACCAAAATGTTGTAAATTGATGACAAATGTATGCAATATATTTCATCATAAATACTTGAAATATTTGCTTAATAACTTTCCTTCATTATAATAAGATATCTAGAACTTAACTTGCTATTTTATAATTAATATCTTGCCATAGAATAATGAATTGCTATCTTTGTCATCTTTTATATTTGAAATATCATACTTGAAAATAGATGTCATGCCTTGACATCATTTTGAGAATATTAGATCATGATAGGAATCATGATGTGCATGTTGATAAGTTAATAAACTTATCTTACCAGCTTATTTCTTAAATTTAAAGGCCTTGAATTCAAGAATGTCTTTTCTCAAGTATGGCATATAGATAAGGAGAGTTAAGGTTAACTCCGTCATCAATTGATTATCATCATCAAAAAGGGGGAGAATATTGAATCTCAGATTTTGATGATGAAGTCAATTATAAATTGTTTGATCTAATCGATATGTTGAGAAAAGTGTGTAGGATTAACTACGATAGCAGTAAGACATAAAGTAGGTATTATGCCGGAGTTAAGATCGAGATCTCATCGGGAGTTCAAGAGTTCATCGGAAGTCCGGACGTTCGTCGAAAGTTTTACTGGAACCAACCGAGAAGTCCAAGAGCTTGTTAAAGAAGCTCGTCGGAACTTACTAAGAAGATCGTTGTAAAGTCCAAGAGCTTGTGGGGAGTCCACCGAAGCATTGTCGAGAGTTCGTCGAATGTTGACTAGAAGTATGTCGAAAGCTCGCCGGAAGAGCAATTGACGCACCGAAACAAGAAGTGCTGTGCTCATGTCTTAATTATCATAATTAGAGTGTAAATTAAGTTAGAATTGGGAGGTAATCCTACTAACTTAATTAGGGGCCAACTGGGCCCTTAACAGGGCTGAATTGGGTCGGATTGAGTAGCCCATTCAGCCCCTGAATTCTTGGCCGGCGGTGGCATCACTTGGAAAGAAGTGCCCCAAGATTTCTAAGTAGTGTTACCGCCTAGATTGGGCGGTGGTACCACCGACAGTTATTGCTGCCAGCGATGGTACCACCCCTATCAGGCGGTGGTACCGCTAGAGCTCGGTCTTCGAGCTTTGTTAGGCGGTGGTACCGCCCAATAATGTTGATGGTACCATCAGGACCTCGAAAATCCATGATGAGATACTTTTTTGCTCCATTTTTAAAAGCCACTGGGGCCTATAAATACCCCACTCTTTTCAGCATAAAAAGGCACCGAAGTATGATTATAATATTGAGTTATTGGGGTGTAAAAGTGTTGTAAACAAGTACTAGAGTTCTCCTCCTCCCTTTCTAAGTTTTGAGACCATTCAAAAGAAGTGTGAGACTTGTAAGGGTTCTCTCCTAAACCCGTGAGAAGGAGAAAGTGCTGTAAGAGGTGGTTGATCCTCGCCTATTGAAGGAAGACCTTTAGTGGACGTCGGTGACCTCGACGAAGGAGGAATCCGAAAGTGGATGTAGGTCACAAAGACCAAACCACTCTAAATTCTGGTTTGCTTTTAAATTTGTGCAAGTTTCATTACTACAAGCTACATTACCTTCTTATTGCCTTCTCTACACTCACATATGCTTTCAAGTTAAACTCCTTACGAAACGATTTTTGTCGGAATCAGTTTTAATTGAAATGTAGACTTTTGAAATCGTAAAAGTGCTACTCTTAGTGCTACTCTTGATATTAACAATAAGGACTTTGATGATGACTTGGCACTCTTAACAAAAAAGTTCAAAAAATTCATAAAAATGAATAAATTTAAAAATGACACCAAAAATAAAATCAAACCCATGAAAGAACAAGTAATATGCTACGAATGCAAGAAGCCGAGATATTTCAAAAGTAAATGTCCCCAAGCAAAGAAGCAACCAAAACAAAAGAAGGCTCTTAAAGCAACTTGGGATGAATCAAGTGCATCCCAAGAAGATGAGCCAACCAACACAGAGCAAGTTGCTCATTATGCACTGGTGGCTATCGGAGATGAGGTAAGTAGTTCATTAAATGCAAATTTATCTTTCGACGAGCTTTTAAGTGCTTTTCATTATTTGTTTGATGAATGTAGATATTTGAGTAAAAGGTATAACTCTTTAAAAAAGGATCATGGCATTTTAATTGTTGAATTTAAAAAATTTAAGCATGATAATCCTTCTTTACCTCTATGTACTAAGTGTGAACACTTAGAGGCACTTAAAAAGGAAAACTTGCTTCTCAAAGAAAACTTATAAAAGTTTGAGGTTGGTAGCAAGTCCTTAAACATGATCCTTGCCAATAAGGGTCATGTTCATAGAAGAGGCGGAATCGGATTTGTGAGTAGCTCTCACTAAAATCCAACCACCTTTATTAAAGGCCCTACCTTGCATGTTTCACCCTAAAATAAAAAAAACTTTTGTTACAAATTTGGACATGTTGCTTATCAATATCTGTTTAAGAGGTATAGTCCACACAAATTGATTTGGGTTCCTAAAGGAACCATAAAGAACTCCATGCAAAATGAGAAGTTAAATCAATCAATTTTTGAGGCACCCAACGTCAAATGTGTACCTAAAAATCACCCTATTTTATAGAAATGTTTACCATCGCAAGCTAGAAGTAAGAAATTGTACCTTATAGATGATGCTCAAGGCACATGACCAGAGATCCATCTCAATCCTCTAAACTCACTAGCCTAGACGAAGGGTATATCACCTTCGGAGACAACAACAAGGGTAAAATCATTGGCAAAGGAACCATAGGTAACAAATCTAACTTTTTAATTGAAGATGTATTGTTGGTTGATGGCTTAAAGCATAATCTTTTAAGTATTAGTCAATTGTGTGATAAAGGATACATCATTAGATTTAAATCCAATGCTTGCATTATTGAAAAACCATACAAAAACATATCTATGATTGTCCTAAAATAAAATAATGTATACACTATTGACATTGAGGATCTTTGTAATGAAATGTGTTTTTCGGTTTTGAATGACGATGCTTGGCTCTGGCATAGGAGATTAGGTCATGCTAGCATGAAACTAATCTCTCAAATCTCATCTAAAGAACTTATAAGAGGTATTCCTAACATTAAGTTCATTAAAGACAATGTATGTGATGCATGTCAACTAGGAAAACAAATAAAAGATAGTTTCAAACAAAAGAATCAAATAAGCACCTCTAGACCATTGCAATTTATCTATATAGATTTATTTGGACCAATTGATACATCAAGCCTAGGAGGTAGCAAATATGCCTTTTGTTAGGAAATCTTAGGGGGTGACATTACATGTGCAACAGAAGAATAGAAAATAAAATCCTTAATTCCCAAAGATATGTTCGTCGTCATGTGAAGATTGGTGAAAATCCGTGAAACAAAAAACCACGTGTGCGATAGATTGTGTTACTTATGGAGTTCGTATATTCCTGAATCCCTACAGATCTCTAGGAGAGGGTGAAGGAGGTCAAGCGCCCTCCTTTCTAGCGGTGATCCACATAGTAGAACTGCGATGATGCTTCTCAAAACTCCAGGCCTACTCTGAGGTGGAGAGGGGGAGGAGAATAGGAGAGGCAACCAAAAAGCTCTCCTATTTATAAAGGTCCCCTATCAACTTAACCTTAATGGATTCTCCCCTATTGGGTATTAGATCTCCATCCAACTATCGAAGCCTCTTAGATTAGTGGATCTTTATCCAACAATCTCTCATGGGCTCTTATTAGATCTCATCTCGAGGATCCAATAATTCAGGGGCTTATTGGATATCCAATAAGATAGGGGCTCCAACGGATATCTCATATCTGAACCTCTACTCATCGCAACAATTACCATATATGTGTAACCCTCTAGGCCCAATATCGAGCTGGCCATGAGTTATACCTATCAGAACTCCTTCTGGTTTAGTGAATTATTATCTCCATAATAATTCACTCGACTCATTGACTACGGACGTACTAGGCCACTATGCCATAGTCCCCAGATGATACAAGGGAATCCAATCCATTGGACCTATTTGTCTTCAGTTACTGTATACCTATAGTCCCTCATCCATCTAATATCCTAGAAATCGTATACCGAGCATGGTGCTGTCAGACCCGTACAGTTTTTACTCAAGTCTCGCTCTAATCGAATTCTCCCAGAGAACTCTTTCTCTCTCAATTTGAATGACCCTAGCTAGGGATTTGTCTAAGCAAAAATGCATAGGAGATTCATCTCATAACACCGAGAGTAGATGATCCTCTATCGACACTCAATAGCTCTCGTAAGGTTGATTGCCACTTCCAATGACCGGTTATGCTAGATCTGGGATATTGAAACTTATAAGTCTGGTATCAAAGAGTAGAGCACTCATACAAGATATCCTTAGTGCCTCAAGTCTATGTACCAGATACATCACTAGGACTACGGAATCATTGTTTGATAATAAGGCAATATCAACCATTCAGCATTTCGTAAGCAGATCAATCAGTAAACTCATTCTCCAATGAATACTTGTATTGTATCCCTAGTGTCCTCACATGAGAAGCTATGAGACCAGTTGCATCAATTATATGGACGGGTATATAATACACTAGTCTGTCCGGTTATCTCGATGTCCCTCTTGAGTAACCTATGACCGGGATTATTTAGGATATGTGTTTAAAGGTGAATCGATCTAATTATCATGATCTGATTCCCATTGCACAGATCCAAAGACATCACAATATATATATATATATATATATATATATGTATATATATATATGTATATATATATATGTATATATATATATGTATATATATATATGTATATATATATATGTATATATATATATGTATATATATATATGTATATATATATATGTATATATATATATATGTATATATATATATGTATATATATATATGTATATATATATATATGTATATATATATATGTATATATATATATGTATATATATATATGTATGTATATATATATATGTATATATATATATGTATATATATATATGTATATATATATATGTATATATATATATGTATATATATATATGTATATATATATATGTATATATATATATGTATATATATATATGTATATATATATATGTATATATATATATGTATATATATATATGTATATATATATATGTATATATATATATGTATATATATATATGTATATATATATATATATATGCAACAAGTAATATAAAGTAATAAATGCTAAAATGTAATAAGCAAAAAGACTGTGTGTCAAGTCACACATGTTATCATTCATGTAATTGGCTTGCAAGGCACCTATAACTAGCAATCTCCTACTTGACCTAAAGGTAATCACCTATGTGTCTGATCCCCATCAGACCCCTGTGACACTCAAAGACAATCTGAGACATTGGCTTTATTAGTGGATCTACGATGTTATCTTTGGATGGAACCTTTTCCACTACTGCATCTCCTCGGGTTACGATCTCTCCAATAAGTTGGAACCTCCTCAGAATACTTCTAATGAGACCTGAGTTCCCTTATTTAAGCATTCACCTCGTAGTTGTCACAATATAAGGGAATCGGTTCCTCGCTACCTAGCATGACTCCTAGATCTGTGATGAACTTCTTCATCCAAACTCCCTCTTTTGCTACCTCTGCTATAGCAATGTACTCTACCTCTATGGTCGAGTCAGTAGTAGTATCTTGCTTGAAACTCTTCCAACACACTACTCATCCATTCAAGGTGTACATATACCCCGAATTTTACTTGATATCATCAATATCGGACTGAAAACTCAAGTTTGTGTAGCCTTCAACCTTAAGGCTACTACCTCTATACACTAGTAAAAGATCCTTAGTCCTTCTCAAGTACTTAAGGATACACTTTACTTCTTTTCAGTGCTCCAAGCCTAGATCTGCCTGATTCCTACTCATGATAGTCAGAGCATGCGCTATATCAGGCCTAGTACATAGCATGACATATATGATAGACCCGATCACTGAGATATAGGGTGTCATATCCATATTCACCCTTTCTTTAGGAGTCTTTGGGGACATACTCCTAGAAAGTGATATCCCATGTCTCATTGGGATAAGACCTCTCTTGAAATTTTTCATACCAAACATTTTGACAATGGTGTCTATGTACCTAGACTAGGACAAGCCAAGCATCCTCTTGGATCTATCTCTATAGATCTAAATCCCCAAGATATAGGATAATTCCACTAAGTCCTTCAAGGAGAAGTGTCTAGATAATCAACCCTTTATTGTGGATAGCATTCTTAAATTATTCCTAACGATCAGGATATCATTCACATATAACACTAAGAAGGTGATAGTGCTCCCACTTATCTTCTTGTATACACAAGGCTCATATTTTTTCTTAACGAAGTCATAAGATCTGATTGCCTTATTAAATCTTATGTTCCAACTTCGGGAAGCTTACTTTAGTTCATAAATGGATCTAAGTAACCTGCACACCTTATCTGGGTAGAACTTTGACACATATTGTAATATCCCCCACTTTTAAAAATGTATTAATAAGGATTTATATGTAAATTGGGGGACCTATATGTAAATATAGAAATTTCAAAGACTAAACTGTTAAGTTGTAAAAAGAAGTAAATAAAGAAAAACCGAAAATTTCGGTTTTATCCCACCGCCTCCCACGCACTCTCTGTTTCTTCGAGAAACAGAGAGGAGCGGTGGGGCATGAGGAGTGAAGAAAAGAAGAAGAAGAGGGAAAAGAAGAGAGGAGGAAGGAGAGAGGAAGAAGAGGGAGAAGAGAAGAAGAAGAAGAAGAGGAGGTGGCTGCAGCGAGGGCTGCAGCGAGGAGCTGTGGGGCATGGGGAGAAGAAGAGAGGAAGAAGAGGGAGAAGAGAAGAAGAAGAAGAAGAAGAAGAAGAAGAAGAGAGGAGGATAGCTGCGGCAAGGCTGCAGCGAGGAGGTGTGTGGCTTTGGGGGGGAAAAGGGAAGAGGAGAAGAAGAGAAGGAGAAGAAGAGGGAAAAGAGAGGCAGCTGCAGCAGCCAGGGCTGCAGCACCTCTGTTTCCCGCAGGTGGAAACAGAGGAGAGGATGTGTGGGGCGTTGAGGATGAAAAGGGAAGAAGAAGAAGAAGAAGAAGAAGAAGAAGAAGAAGAAGATAGCTGCGGCAAGGCTGCAGCGAGGAGATGTGTGGCCTTGGGGAGGAAAAGGGAAGAGGGGAAGAGGAGAAGAAGAAGAAGAGGAAGAGAAAGAGGTGTGATACCTCTGTTTCCTGCAGAGGAAACAGAGGAGAGGGTGTGTGTGACGCCGGGGAAGAAGGGGCTGCAGCTGCGGCGATGGCAGCTGCAGCTGGAAGAGAAGAAGAAGAGGAAGATGAGCAGGGGAGGAGGGAGAGGTTGCGGCCGTGGCTGCGGCCGCGACTGCAGCAGTTGCAGCGGGGAGAGAAGAAGAAGAAAGGAAGGAGAAGGAAGAGGAGAAGGGAAAGAAGTAGCTGCGGCTGCGGTTGTGGTAGCTGCAGCTATGGTAGGGAAAGAGGAAGAGAAAAAGAAAAGGAAGAAGAAGAGAAAGGGAAGGAGAGGAAGAAGAGAGGAAGAGGAGAAGGGGCTGCGGCTGCGGTGATGGCAGCTGCAGCTGTGGCTGGGAAAGAAGAGAAGGAAAGGAAGAAGAAGAGAAAGGGACGGAGAGGAAGAAGAGAGGAAGAGGAGAAGGGGTGGCAGCTGCGGCAGTGGCAGCTGCAGTTGGAAGAGAAGTAGGAGAGGAAATAGAGTAGCAGAGGAAGAAGAGGCTGCGGTTGTGGTGGCTGCGGCCATGGCTGCGACTGCGACTGCGGCAGTTGCAGCTGGGAAAGAAAGGAAAGGAAAGGGGGAAAAAGGGGCTGCGGACGGGATTGCGGTCGCAGCGGCAGCGACTGCGTATGCAGCAATTATGTCTGTTAGAGAAGGGAGGAAGGAAGGTAGTGCGGTGGAAGGGGCTGCGATTGTGGCAGCGGCAGCGGCGGCAGCTGTGGCAGCTGCATTTGGGAAAGAAAAAGAAGGAATGAGAGTAAGAGAGAGCAGGTGACTATGCCTCGATGTTCGACACGTGATGTAGTTACGAAGAAAGGAAGAAAACGGGAGCACAAAACGAAACAGAGAGAGGACACGGAGGAAAAGTAGAAAGATTGGACTGGCACCTTCCTTGGATATTCAGATCAAAATATTTGAAAGGCAAGTTCCCTGATCGTTTCTCCTATAATTGCTCTAACTTTTCTTATTGCAAGTTTCCCGATCGTTCCGCCTGTAATTGTTCTAATCTTTCCTATTGCAAGTATCCTGATCGTTCCTCACTGCAATTTTATCTCTACATTTGCTTTGAATATGAGGAACTTTGAATTGTTCTAGCCTTGCATTTGATATATCTCCTGTTTAGACGTAACGATTCGAATCTGTGCAACTTCTGATATTCTGACCTTTTGATACCGAGCTGCCTATAAGTCTTTGTTGGAAACTCTGATTTGTTCAAAACTGATTTCATTGGAAAATAGACTCGTAGACCTTTCTTTGATATATGGATTGAAAGATTTGGAATCCAAACACCTGTCCAGCTATCTGTTGAATCTGACATTAGGAATTCTGCCAACAGAGATTTTGTTCTACGACACTTGCTTACCAAATTATTTGTAACTCTCTCTGTTGGACAGTTCAATTCATATGAAGCATGTCTTATCTGAAAGTATTATCCAATGATTATTTCTGAGTAAATTGGAGCACGTTTGATAGTTTGAATCATTTGTTCAATGTGCCTTCTGTATTCTGCCAGAAATCGAGCTTTGGTCGATTTCTCATATTCTGGTTTCATTCCTTTGGAAATTGATATCCTTTAGCTTTCTTATTCAATTGAGCTTTATATTACTGCTTTGAATTCTTGTATGTTCTTGTCCTTAAAGTTATTGCATTCTTGAAAACTGTTGTGTAACGTTTATGCTATATCGTATTGACTCATATAGGCACATGTATATCCTATTGTTCCGCATTTGCTTTCGATATGTGCCTATTCCAGTTTCATTCCTTTGGACATTGAATTCATCAAATCTTCTTATTGAATTGAGGTATAAGTGATTGCTTGGATTCCATATGTGCCCTTGCTTTCAATTCCTTTCAAGTCTGAATATACTTGTGAAAGATTATTGCTTACTTCGGATTGACTCGTAAAGGCACATGTACGTTTGTTGTTCCACGTGTGCTTCCGATATATGCTACTTATTGTTGAAACTGCCCTTTTGTACTCTGGTGTGTGGGATTGTCTGGACCTTTGCCAGAAATGGTAAAGGGTATGCGCTATTTGCCCGCTATGTGGGGTCCCGCTATGAGGGATATTCTGTTTGCACTTGTTGCCCGCTACGTGGGTATGTGATTAGAGCCTGCGATGCTCTGCCGGCCCCCTTTGACTTCACCTAGACGTGGGTGGATGGAGCTCCCAGACGTGGGAGACTTTTGTCAGGTGGTCATTCAGAAATGGATGAATCACATTCTGACTGAGATCCCACTACACCTTCTGTATGTTTGATATGATATCCAAAGCTTTGGTTATGTGTTTCTGTACATGCTTTGGATAAGATTGATATGTTTGCAACGTCAAAGACGACGTTTGAGCTTCTGTACGGTATTTGTTATTGATATGCTCTGAAATGTTTCCTCCACTGTTGATATGTTTCGAAATGTTCCATATGTCGTTGATATGCTCCGGAACATTTCATACGCCATTGATATGCTCCAATTACTCTGTGCTCCATTTGCTATGAACTGATATGTTCTGAAATGTCCTATCTGCCATTGATATGCTCCAATTACTCTATGCTCCATTTGTTATGAATCAAATATGTTTTGAATGACTTGTTACATATGATTTTGTATCTAATGAAAGGGTATCCTTGAGAATTCTTGTATTCTGCCTTACATTATGATACCTTACTCGTTTGAATCCGTTCCTTTTGTTCTGAATATGCTTTGTCACTTGCTGAGTCGTTTTTGGCTCACTCCGTTGTTATATAAATCTTTCAGGTCAGCTTGTTACTCTTCGAGATGTTTGATTTGGGCTGAGGCAGTGGATAGCTATTCAGAATGATGGGCAAGTCTGGTTGGTTATTACGATATTGTTGTATAAGTATGTTTTGTATGTAATGAAATGTTGTCGATGAACCGAAATGGATATACTGTGTCAAAGTGTTAGGAGATCTCTCTTATTTGGAATTTCTGAATGTTAAGCCTAATTTATAATGATATGAACTTGTGGTGAATAGTTAGAGTTCTGATTGTATAAATTATTTAGCTTGTGGATTTATAAATATTGTTCATGTTTGTCAAGTTGGCTTGGGTTGCCATAAATGTGAATTATTGAGTGATGTAATATATGATTATAAACTGCACAGGTTTTATGGATGTGAATATGAATAGAATGTTTTTCAGTGTCCTCAAACGTTAGTTTGGATCCTGGATTGGTCTGTGATGAAAAATTTTAAAAATCATGGATATTTTGAGGGGCGTGACACATATCCCTCGGGATGTATCATATACACCTCCTCCTCGAGGTTGCCATTGAGGAATGCGGCTTTCACATCCATCTGCCAGATCTCATAATCATAGTGTGCTATAATAGCCAATAAAATTTAGATGGATTTTAGTATGGCTAGGGGTGAGAAGGTTTCATCATAGTCAACACATTGTCTTTGACGATACCCCTTAGCTACTAGCTTTACTTTATTGGTAGAGCTACCTTTCTATTTATTCTGATCCTTTTCTTAAAGATCCACTTACAACCGATGGGTACAATACCCTCGGGTGCATCAACTTAATTCTAAACTTTATTGGAGTACATGAAATCTATCTCAGAATTCATGGTTTCTTGCCACTTCCTAGAGTCTATATTCATAATAGCCTCCTCATAGGTCGAGGATCAATATCCTCAACATCCTCTCCTCTAATATATCCTATATATCTCTCAAGAGGATGGGATACTCTGTCGGACCTATGTAAAATTGGAACTTGTGTGTTAGGTATCTAAACAGACTCGGGCTATAAAGTGGTGCTTGAGCTAGGTTCTCTAACCTCGCTCAACTCTATCATCCTCCCACTGTCTCCACCAAGAATGTATTCCTTCTCAAGGAACACCGCTCTCTTGGCTATAAAGACCTTTTGGTCCTCGAGAAGATAGAAATAATACCCACTAATTTCCTTAGAGTATCCCACAAACTTGTATCGCTCCGTTCTTGATTCCAACTTCGCGGGGTCATGTCTTTTAACGTGGGCAAGGCAGCCCAAATCTTAACAACCATAAGATTTGAGCCTCTTCCCTTTCCATATCTCATATGGTTAGATACTACCAACTTAGTTAGAACTCTATTCAGAAGGTAAGCTACGGTCTCTAGTGCATATCCCCAGAATGAGATGGGTAGGTCAGCGAAACTCATCATGGACCGTTCCATGTCTAACATTGTACGATTCCTCCTTTCAGATACACCATTGAGTTGAGGTGTATAAGGAGGTGTCCATTGGGATATAATCTCATAGTCCTTGAGGAATTGGGTAAACTCTGTATTTAAGTACTCACCTTCTCGATCTAATCGAATAGTCTTAATACTCTTTCCAGTCTGGTTCTCTACTTCATTCTTATACTCTTTGAATTTCTCAAAAGCCTCGGACTTGTACTTTATTAAGTATGCATGTCCATACCTTGAGAAATCATCAATAAAAGTAATGAAGTAGGAGTAATCACCAATGGTATGAGTTGACATGGGTCCACATACATAACTATGTATGAGTTCTAATAGCTCAATGGCTCTTTCTCTAGTTCCACTAAATGGAGAGTTGGTCAGTTTTCGACGAAGGCAAGGCTCGCAGGTTACATATGACTTATAGTCGAATAGATCTATATATCTATCCTTTAGCAATTTTTGAATCCTTCTCTTATGGATGTGACCTAGCCTACAATGCAATAGGTATGCACTGTTCACCTCATCTCGTTTCCTCTTAGACACACTTACATTCATGATATGTGGAGTAGTGTCTAACATAAATAAACCATTATACAATGTTCCTCTCGTGATGATCTCATCATATAATAATATTGAACAACCATTGTTCTCAAAAACTAATTTATATCTGCTAACTATCAAACATGAAATGAAAATAATATTTTTGATAATTGAAAGAACAAAATAATAACTATCCAATACAATAATAGCTCCATCAAGCAAATGTAGAGCGACCTTGCCAATAGCTACTATAGCAACTTTTGCTCCATTGCCCATCTTGAGGTCCATCTCACCTCTCACTAGTCTCCTAAGCATTGCCAAAACTTGTAATGAATTGTAAATATGATAAGCACTACCGGTATCCAATATCCATGTGTTATCATAAGAGTCTGACAAATGGAGACTGATCATGAATGTACTTGAAGCTTCTCTAAGCTTATATTTCGCCCTCTCTACAAGGTACTCTTTGTAGTTCTTCTTCTAGTGCCCATCTTTTCCATAGTGGAAGCACTGGCCTTTGTCCTTTGTCGAGTCTTTCTTAGCAACCTTTGCTTTACCTGGTCTGCCCTTGCCCTTGCCCTTCTTAAAGGACTTTTCTGCTTTTTTTTTCTTTTTGTTCTCATCAATGTAGAGAACTCGCTTCTCTTTTTTGATAGTGCTATCTACCTCCCTCAACATATTGAGGAGCTATGGGAGAATCACCTCAAGCTTGTTCATATTAAAATTCATTATGGACTGTGAAAAGGAATCTGATCGGGACTAAAGCACAAGATCCACACACAGGTTATTCTCTAGGATTATTCCTAGACTTGTGAGTTTCTCTATCCACTCAATCATCTTTAGGACATGGTTCTGAACCGGTATCCCCTTAGTCATCCTAGCACAGAATAGGCTCTTGGTTATCTCATTAGCATTGAGTCCTTCCCTCTTCCTCAAACAGTTTACAGACATATAGGAGAATGGATCTAGCATCTATCTTTTCATGTTGTCTCTATAACTCAGGAGTCATAGAGCCCAACATGTAATACTGAGCAAGAGTGGAGTCATCAATGTACTTCATGTAGCGAGTGATCTCATCCTCGCTTGCCCCTTCCTCGGGCGTAAGCATCACTGTATCAAGGACGTACGTAATTTTCTCTATCGTGAGAACAATTATCAAGTTGCGGAGCCAATCCATATAATTTGGACCAGTTAGGTGGTTGACATGAAGGATGCCATATAAGGGATTTGAAAATAATATTTTCTAAAAATAAAAATGCAGCAGAAATAAATAACATACAGATTTTATAAAAATAAATAATCAAGATATGATATTCTATCTTAATATGCTCCCACTATTTTACTAGCGAGTCATGCGACACCCTTAGCACATGAAACGGAAGTCTCCGGCAGACTTCTAGTGGGGATCAGGATCTAGTCAGTATCTTAGTGTAACCTCGAGGGACTCGACCAGTCACACTAAGCCCAAAAGGTAGGCAATTCTTGCCGATCAAAACTCCTTATGATTCTCATCCTATTTGGCCTCCGAATCACCATAGTCTTGAGGGACTCGACCAACTTAGATGTTCGGTTAAGTCAACATCATCATTACAAGATGAGTCTGATTCGATGATATACCCTCGAGGGACTCGACTAAGCATACCAGGTCCTCAGGTCACCGATGACATCTCTATGTCATAGGCAAGATAGCAAATCGTGATATAGGTAAGCCTCGAGGGACTCAACCAACTCAACCTATACTGAGAATTGATCCCTACCTATAACGATGGAAGGCCACGTGGGTCAATCTAATTGCCTCACGTTTACTGACTTAATATTGTCAAGAGATGGGTTTCTTTGATTTGGTCTCCTAATATGACATGTCACATACATACATATTTAATATATATCTACATTGCAAGCAAATATATATATATATACATATCTAGTTGGTGTATGAACAATCATACATCACATAAGCAATTACACCCGATGATCATGGATCATAGCCTAATGTGATCAGGCCCGAGCTAGTTGGCCTAATCACTCACATCAATATCTATGTGTGCAACGGTGCATCTCCATGCCCTATGATTGTCCTTCTTGTCCTCGTTGGTTCCGTCGGCATCTCGACGCATCTCCATGCATCGTTATCATTCGTCTCGTGGGTCCCGCTATCGCTTCTACGATCCTGTTGTGCATCCTCGTGTGATTACAACTTAATCATAGGCACGTAAGCCCATCAATAAATGAGAAATAAAATGGAGGCTCGTAGGCCCCAATAATAATAATCAAAAGTACATACATCACATGGTCCATGATCATCCATCCACATATCATACATCACATGTTTAAATTATCATCATGTAGGACTACTAGATAATAATAAAAAATAATAATCAATTAATCTTTTAATTAATTAATATTTTTTGAAATCAGGGGCATGTAGAGCATATAGATAGGGAGAGTTAAGGTTAACTCCGTCATCAATTGATTATCATTATCAAAAAGGCGGAGATTGTTGAATCTCAAATTTTGATGATGAAATCAATTGGTAAATTGTTTGATATAATCTATAGGATGAGATAAGTGTGTAGGATTAACTACGATAGCAGTAAGATATGAAGCAGATGATTGGCCGGAGTCAAGATCGAGACTTCATTGGGAGTTCGAGGGTTCATCGAAAGTCCGGATGTTCATCGGAAGTTCTGCCAGAATTGGCCAAGAAGTCCAAGAGCTTGCCAAAGAAGCTCATCGGAACTCACTAAGAAGATCATCGTAAAGTCCAAGAGTTTGCTAGGAGTCCATTGGAACATTGCCGAAAGATCGTCGGAAGTTCATCGGAAGATAGCCGAAAGCTCGTCGGAAGAACAATTGACATACCGGACAGAGTCTGCTTGTTTAAACTATCTTAAATATCATAGTTATACTTTAAGTTGAGTTACAATTAGGAGGTAATCCCACTAACTCAGTTAGGGGCAAATTGGGCCCTTAACAAGGCTAAATTGGGTCGATTGAATAGCCCATTCAGCACCTAAAGTCACGACCGACGATGGCACCGCCTGGTGACTCAGTCTCCCAAGTGGTCTGGGCGGTGGTACCGCCCAGACTTGGTAGTGGTAACGTCGATAGTTAATACTGTAAAGCGGTGATACTGCCCCTGTCAAGCGGTGGTACTGCCAAAGCTTGGTCTCCGAGCTTTGTTAGGCGGTGGTACCGCAAGTACCCCGAAATCTGGGGATGTGACACTTTTTGGCTTCAATTCTAAAGCCATTGGGGCCCATAAATACCCTATCCTTTTCTACATGAAAGGGTATGAAAGTATGTACATAATCTTGAATTCTTGGGGTGTTAAAAGTGTTGTAAAAGTCCAAGAGTCCTCCTCCTCCCTTTCTAAGTGTTGAGATCATTCAAGAGAGGTGTGAGGCTTGTAAGGGTTATCTCCTAAACCTATGAAAAAGAGAAAGCATTGTAAAGTGGTGGCTGGACTTTGCCTATTGAAGGAGGACCATTAGTAGATGCTTGTAATCTCGACGGAGGAGGAATTAGAAGTGGATGTAGGTCACAACGACCGAACCACTATAAATTCTGGTGTGTTCTTTCCTTACTGTAAATTCTCTTTACTACATTCAACTTTACTACATTGCAAACTACCCAACCTTTTCTTCTCTACTTATTCAAAGTGAAACAAATGATTTGAGTCGAAATCAATTTTTATCATATGAAGGTTTTCGAATCGACGTAATTTTTCCACTACACTAATTCAACACCCCAACCCCAACCCCCCCCCCCCCCCCCTCTTCTTAGTGCCACTCTTAATCCTAACATTGATTACTATTGTAGTTAATCCTGTATACTTTTCTCAACATATAGATTCGATCAAATAATTTACCAATAGATTTCATCATCAAAATATGAGATTCTACAAAAAGAGTCATTTCTCTTAGTTGTTAAACCAAATAAGAAAAATATGGCTTTGATACCAACTATTAGGACTGAGTTGGCACTAAGAGGGGGGTGAATTAGTGCAGCGATAAAAACATCGGTTTTGAAAATCTTTATATGATTAAACTCGATATCCGAAAATGTGAGTTTAACTTGAAAGCGTATAGAAGTGTGTAATGAGAAAGTAAAGCAAGGCAATTTGCAGTAAAGGAAAGTTGCATAAATAGAAATGCAAACCGAGTTTTGTAGTGGTTCGGTCATCGTGACCTACCTCTACTCCTGATTCCTCTTCCATCGAGGCCATCGGTATCCACTAACGATTTTCTTTCAGTGGGCGAAGATTAACAACCCTTTTACAACTCGATTTTCCTTTTGATAGGTTCAAGAGAGAACCTTTACACCCCCACTACCTCCTCTCTTAAACTTCACCAACACTTAGAGCTTGAGAGGAGTTCTCATAAGATTACAATAGTATTTTTCTTCCTTTTTTGCTTTCAATTCTTGTGTAATCTGATCAGGAATGAGAGAGGTATTTATAGGCCCTAAGTGGATTCAAACTTGGAGCTAAAAGGTATCTCATCCTCGGTTTTCGGGGTACTGGCGGTACCACCGCCTGTGTTGGATGGTACCACCGCGTGCAGCACTGACACTGGGCGGTACCACCGCCCAATCTGGCAGTACCACCACATGAAACCCTACCACTGGGCAGAACCATCGCCCAGTCTAGCGGTACCACCACCTGACACAATCTCGGAGATTATGCCACCAACGGTTCCACTTGTTGGGTCACTGTTTGGGCCTTTCACTTGACCTAAAACAACGTAAACTTGGGCCCAATTGGCCCCTAAATGAGTTGGCCCAATTCCAACCCAGTTACATAAAAAACCTACTTTGATCTAGATAATTATTATAAAGCTAAATCAAATATTGTCTGTCTTGCCATTGGTTCATCGATACCTTATCCGATTCTTTAGCACATCATCCTCTCTTACGACCTATTGCCCAATCGGCTAGTTGACCTCCGCAACTCCAATATCCTTAGCATAATTTTCGCTCTTCTTGGCTCGATAACCAAACCCATGGCCCAAAGCCTTCTATCGATACGTCGACCGGTCCTCGAGCTCCACATCCAATCTTCTGACATGTTCCACTCTGGCGTAACATGATTCTTTCTACTTTAATTGTCTCTCCCTTATCGAAGCTTCTTACATCACTCAAAATATAGATTAGATCATAAACACTATCAATTAGTTTCATCGTCAAAATCCGAGATTCAACATGTGGACAGTAAGAAGGGTCGACCCCTTCTTGATTACATTGTGCACATAATGAGGAGATTTAAGCAGCAATTTAAGAAACGTCTTTGTAGTCCCTACCATATGAATCACCGCTAAAGAGTTAAATAGTTGACCTCCTTCATTCTCTCCCATAGATCTGTAGATTTTCAAGGATATACGATTTCCCTAGGTAACACAACTTTCCAACAGTATATGCGTAGTTTTTTATTTTGTGGGTTTTTGTGCACCAATCTTCACATGATGACAAAAACTTTTTTTTTGGAAATTTAGGATTTTTGTTTTTCATTCTTCTACTACGCATATGATGTTGCCCAAGATTTTCCAACAGTACTACCACTCTTGGGAACCCAGGCTCTAGCGATACCACCATTGGGCCTAGTGGTAGCATCGCCCAGCACAACCCTAGGTCACTAAATTAGCCTTTTAATAGGCCCAATTCAGCCCTAGTTCAGGCCCAATGAACTCCTAATCAAGTTGGCATGGTTAGCCCCCAAAATAACTCAATTAAACTCTAAATGACTTCGATCAAGACTTAATAACTCTAATTACAATTATGAAGTCTTCAATATATTGTTCAGCATATCATTTGTTCCTTCGACACATCGTCCATTCTTTTACTGTATTGCTTAATCCATTAGCATGTTGACCTCCCACAACATCTGATCTTCTTGACACAATACCCGATCCTTCCGATCCGATGTTCAATCTCTTACATGATGCTCTTTAGCTTAACGTCTGATTCTCTTGCTTCACTTATCTCAAATGCTTATTAGTCTATAAATTCATTAATTGATTTCATAATCAAAATCAATGATTCAACAATATTAACATATCTAGTGTTCACTCAAAATTATTTATGGAGAACTGATACTATCCTTGTAGAATAGTATTACTTATTAGAATCGAGTCGCCACTAAGGGGGGGGGGGCAGTGAATTAGTGTAGCAATAAAAATGTTAATTTTGAAACACTTTCGTTCCGATAAAAATTGATATAAAAAATATGAGTTTAACTTAAAAGCTCATTCGTAAGCATAGTGAAAGCAATAAGCAAGTAAGGCAGTTTGCAGTAAAGGTAAATTGCAAGAATAAAAATGCAAACCAAGTTTTATAGTGGTTCGGTTGTCGTGACCTACATCTACTCTCGATTCTTCTTCACTCGAGGCCATCGACTTCCACTATCGATCTTCTTTCAATAGGCGAAGAAGATTAACTACCCTTACAACTCGATTCTCATTATGATAAGTTCAAAAGAGAACCTTTATACCCCCACTACCTCCTCTCTTAAACTTCACTAACACTTAGAGCTTGAGAAGAGTTCTCATAATATTTACAATAGTGTTTTTCTTTCTTTTTTCTCTCAGTTCTTGTGTTTTCTGAGTAGGGATGAGAGGGGTATTTATAGGCCCCAAATGGATTCAAACTTGGAGCCTAAAATTCTTATCCCCAATTTTCGAGGCATTAGTAGTACCACCGCTTGTGCTAGGTGGTACCACCGCTTGTGCTAGGTGGTACCACCGCGTGGGAGATTGAATTTGGGCAGTACCACCGCCCAGACTAGCAGTACCACCACCTAGTCTGGTGGTACTACCACCTAACATAGTCTTGGAGACTATGTCTCGGAGACTGAAGCACTAGCGATGCCACTGCTTGGACCGACAGTGCCACCGCTTGACGCAACATTTGGGTCATTGAATGGGCCTTTCTCTTGGACCAAAATAGTCCCACTTTGGGCTTAGTTGGCCCCTAATTGAGCTAGCCTAATTATGTTCTAAACCAACCTAATTATAACTAAAACTACTTCGATCTAGATAAATTATTACAAGCAAGAATACTAAGTTGTCTGGCATGCCATTGGTTCATCCGACGCTTCGTCCGACCCTTCGACACATCGTCCTCTCCTTCGACGTATTGCCCAATCAGCATGTTGCCTTCTTGCAACATCTGATCTCCTTAGCGGAATGTCCGATCTTCTTGGCCCGATGCCTAAATTCACGGCACAAAGCCTTCTACCTACACGTCGACCGACCCTCCGGCCCAACGTCCAATCTTCTGACATGTTCAACCCTGGCCCAACATCTGATTCCACCTACTTTAATCAATTTGCCTCTCCTGTTCGAAGTTAGTCCTTGTTAGGATCGGAGCGGCACTAAGAGGGGGGGTGAATTAGTGTAGCGGATTAAAACGTTGATTTCGATAAATTTTTTATACGATAAGAATGGAACTTGAAAAGTTTAACATGAAAGCGTATTCTTAAAGTTGCGCAGCAAGGGTAATAAGGAACTAAAGTAGTAAGAAGATTTGCAGTAATGTAAATGACAATAATGAAATGCAAACCAGAGATTACGCCGATTTAGAGTGGTTCGGTCAGATGACCTACATCCACTTGCGAGGCCCCTCTTCGATGAGGCTCCCACCTTCCACTAGCAAATCTCTTGAAAGGGAAGGGTAAATACCCCTCTTACAACTCTTTACAAGCGGTTCACTCTCTTACAAATTTTTAGCAAGAATGAAGGAGGTGAACACTAGCAAAATAAAAACAAGATTAGCTAGGACTTTTCTAATGCCTTTCTCTCAAACACTTGCTGCTCAAAAAGTTGTTCTCTCAGCTGAGATTTGAGGGGTATTTATAGGCCTCAAGAGGATTCAAATTTGGGCTTCAAAATTTGAATTCTCTTTGGGTTCCTACTGTTGGAGGTGCCACCGCCCAGCGCTCGGGTGTTGGGCGGTGCCACCGCCCAGCCAGGAGGTGTCACCGCCTAGCTCTCGAGCACTGGGCGGTGCCACCGCCCAGCCCAGGTGGTGCCACCGCCTACAGTGTTTTCAACCCACTAGTTAGGCTTCAATCTTGCCCCAAACTAGTCCGAACTTGGGCCCAATTGGCCCCTACTTGGGTTATAGGATTAACACCTAATCCTAACCCTAATTAACGTGCTAACTACGAATTTAAATACATTTTCTAAGCTATTACAAAGTCCGCAAGTCAAGACTTCTTCCGGCGAGCTTCCAGCGAACTTCCGACGGTCTTCCGATAAACTCTCGGAAACCATTCTGCGGACTCCCAGCAAGCTCCTAGACTTCACGATTTGATCTTGGCGAGTTCCAACGAGCTTCTTTGGTAAGCTCCGATCTTTCTCGGCGAGCTCCGCGAACTTCCAACGAACCTTCCGGCGAGCTTCCGAAAAACCCTTCGGCAAGCTCCCTACTCATTCTCGGCTAGTTCCGGCAGCATTCCCGACGAACCTTCAGACTTCCGTCGAACTCTCGAACTCCCAACGAATCCTTTGCGCTTGACTCCAGCACTTTGTTTCGCTTTATGTCTTCATCGTTATCGTAGTTAATCCTGCACACACAAACCAAAACTCTACTCCGATCTAGACAATTATTATAAAGCGAATTAACATTCTGTTGCTCGGCACGTCATTGGTTGGCGCTTCGTCCGATTCTTCGGCGCATCGTCCTCTCTTGCGGCTTATTGCCCAATCGGCGGTTGACCTCCACAACGCCAATATCCTTGGCGCAATTCCGCTCTTGGCCCGATGCCCGACGCCCGAAGCCTTCTGCCATCCAATATCCTGACGTGATCTCCTCCGACGCAACGTCAATTCCTCCTGCGTTAATTGTCTAATCCTGATCGAGTAGACCTGTATCACTCAAAATGTAGTTAAACATTTAAACACAATCAATTAGTTTTATCATCAAAATCCGAGATTTAACAATCTCCCCCTTTTTTATGATGACAACTAATTGATGACTAACGGAGTTAACCTTAACTCCCCGGAGTTTAACTAAACTCCCACTATCAATATGCCATTGATAAAACACTTGGATTATCCCAAATCCAAGTAACATTCATCACATGTTATGAAAAACATTTAAACTATCATGCAAATATATAAAATATTTAATTCAATGCATGAAGTCATCAATATACTTCTCCCCCTATGTCATCAACAAAAAGGAGAAGTAGCTCTAGCTATTTTAAAAGATATGCAAGTTTTTGCAACATAAAGCTAGATTTTCATCACAACATATAAGCACAAAAGTATAGCAAGATTCTTAAGTTCAATCATGGCAATTCAACACTTGCTTCTTGTGCAAGATTGCACTTTGCTTTTCTTTGCAATGTGCATGATAGTATTTCTTTGTAATATTCAAAATAGCAAATTGTACATCATGCTAGCTAGCATATTAAAGATGTTCAAGACAGTAAGTTTTTCTTCTCTTTTGAGAAGTGTTATTTTTGCTTCCTTTACAAAGTGCAAGCTAGCAAAGTATTTAAAAAAGTGAGCAAGTTTTGTAACATACAAGCTAGTAAAAATTTCAAAAGCAAATACAAGATAGCTTTCTTGTTGAAGTGTGTAAGCTATCGATTCTTACTTCCTATTGCAATGTACAGGTTGCAAGTCTTGCTTCTTGAGATGGGCAAGATAATGATGTTCAAGAAGACAACTTTTGCTTCTTGAAATAAGCAAGTTAGCAATCTTTGCTACTTAAGATAGGCAAGCAAGCAATCAAGTTTTTGCATCTTCTTGACTTGTGCAAGCAAGCTATCTCCCCCTTTGTCATTGTCAAAAAGAAGGGAAGACCCATTACATCAATTATGACAAAGGTAAGTATCAATCTTAATTGTGCATCATCATATTTTCAAATTAGAATATGCACATTTTCAAAAACCTTATATTCATTCATGCATGATATTGAATAAATCGATCAACATTATAAGGATATCATACATGATACTAAAATTTTTAACTATTTGTCAACATTTTGATCATGATACCAAATATTCATCATTTAGAGTATTAATGATACAAAACATTAAATCAATATTTATAATACATCATTTTAGCGACAATTCATAGTATTTTAAATCATGATTTACATCATATGTAATACATCACATCATAATTAGAAAGCACAAGTATTGCATATATCATTGCAAATCATAAATGTTTCATATCATGATGGTATCAATTTGTCAAATTATATCCTACCAAAAACTTATCCCCATTTGTATTTCATGCATAATTTCACTTCATCACATTAGGAGTATCAAGAGGAATTAATTGGGTGATGAGATTAATATTTCACGAATACATGGAATTGTATAAAAAATCATATCATAAGTGTTTCATACTTTCATATCATCACATGAAGGAATATAAACAAAAATTAGTGATGAGATCTTACTTCATGAATACAATAAAATTCATATAGCATATCATGGTTTACTAGAATTAGTCTTCCTTTTGGTGAATAGCAAAAAGAGTGGTAGGAGAGCAAGATCTCAATTCATGCATATCAAATATTCAATCATCAAAATCATGAATCATCTAGAAAATTCTCCTCTTTAAATATTCAAAGAGAGAATCATGATGAACATTCTTGGTTTACATAAAGTTTCAAAACATAATTGTCAAGATTATGAATACTAAAAGAGACTATAAAACATTTCGACAAATCTCCTTTTAAATAGAAAAGAAAATGTTGATTCATAAAGGATTTCATGTTATGAATTTCAAGAGATCAAGATCATGATTTCAATAAAAAATTATTCAAATTTAAATCATCAAAATCATTATCAAAATCCAAGAGATTCACAAAGATGATACAAATGGATTCATCAAAATCAATAAGATTGAGCAAAATAATTTTCAAGAATGTTATCCTCTTTTCGATTATTTCAAAACATATGATTTTGTTTCATTTATACCAAATAAAAACATTTATCATGTTTAAAACCGAAAGAGTAAGATTTATTACAACAAAAATCAATAAGGTACTTTCATTATGGTAAAAATCAATGATCCATAAATCGTAAAAGATTCATCATCCATAATTTCGAAATTTATTAAGCATGATCATTATGCATGACACTAAAACATGGTTTCAAAATGTTTAATATTTTCATTGCACAATTTAATCATTATGCATCATCATATTTTCAAATTCGAACATGCACAATTTCAAAACTATATCTTTTATTTTTCATGCATGACACAAATAAATCAATCATCAATATCGGCATATCATACATGATATTCAAGCATTCATGATAAATCATTTTGGCAACATGATCATAGTTATTCAAATGATAGTATCTAAATGTCAAAATTCATTACATCCTATCATGCATGATCATTAACTTCTTATTTGAATTTCATGCATTATTTTGTTTAATCACATAAGGAATATCAAGAAGAGTTATTGGGTGATGAGATAAATATTTCATGAGTACAATGAATTGCATGAAAATCATATCATGAAAAGATAATAATAGAAGACACGTTTTGTTTTGAAAAATCTCCTCTTAAATAATCAAGAAAAAATCTTAGGAGATCATGATATAGATAAAATTCATTCAATCTTAGAATAAGATATTAATTCAAGCATATAAAATTTCTCAATTCATTATGAATCATAAAAAGAATTGTGGTTCCGAAATATCACGATTCATTTAGAAAAATTTTCTCTTTAGTGCATGATAAGAAGAAATATAGCAATGATACCAATCATAATTCATTTGGATAATAGATGCTAAAAAGGAACATTGAGGATACAAGATCTTGATTTTTATAGAGTAAATCTCAAGTTATAAATCTCAAAAAATCAAGATAAAGCTCATTCAAATTCAAATCATCAAATCAAAATTATTTTCAAGATATTCATAAAAAGATGATAAAATAGATTCATCAAACCAAGAATTTTCAAGAAAAATACTTTTATCTATTTAGTTGTTTCATATAAGTATGCCTTTGTCCTTTTTGTGCCAAAAAATATATATATATCATCAATCATTTAGGATCGAAAAATAAATTTCTTCATAACAACCATCAAGATCATTATGTATAACTTTTAAAATCTCATGCATAAAATGGTATTAAAACATTTAATATTTTCATTCCATCATTTTGCATTTTTATTGAACATAATTTTGAATGATTCTTATAGATAACTAAAACTTCTTTAGTTTTAATTTATATGATTAACTTTATCTTAGCATGCTCAAATTTTGTTCATATGTCAAAACCATACATCATGTTTGAAAACCAAAGACAAGGTTCAAAAAAAATCATCAAGCCTTCCATTCAAAAGTCATGCATCGTCATTGAAAATCAATATGGAAATCGTCAAAATACAAATTCTTGCTTCTCAATCACATATATAAGATTAATCTTACTAGGTGTATAAGCATTAGATTTATATCTAACATTTTACTGCATTAACATAACACATGCAATTTTCAAGAAAATTAATCCTAAACTAAATTAAAAATAACTCAAGAAAGTATTATGTAATATCGAAATAAATTAGTGGGATTTTGATTACCTCATTGTTGTAAGAGGGTGAGGCATAGTTTGCCACCTCGCCTTTCTTGATTTTCTCCTCGTCTTCGGAAGAGCTCAATTCATCCCAACTTTTGTTCTTCTTGCGTTCAAAGCAAGTAGTTCCATTCTTTTTGCTTTTTAATTTTTGTTTCATTTGTAGTTTAAGTTCACCATCACTTGAGCTTATGCTCGAGTGGTATTCATGTGTTCTATGTCCCAAATCCTTCCTATCATTTGGAAGGTTGTTCTCGAGTTTCTTTTTTGTCACATTGTTCATTTCGTAGGTCATTAGAGACCCAATAAGTTCTTCGAGAGGGAATGTTTTAAGGTCCTTGGCCTCTTGAATGGCCGTAACTTTTGGATCCCAACTTTTTGGAAGGGATCTTAAGATTTTAGTGACTAGTTCAAAATTAGAAAAACTTTTACCAAGAGCTTTGAGTCCATTGATGACATCCGTGAACCGGGTGTACATGTCTCCGATGGACTCACTTGGTTTCATCCGGAAAAGTTCGTAAGAATGCACAAGAATATTGATTTTGGACTCTTTCACTCGGCTAGTGCCTTCATGAGTGACCTCTAGAGTTCTCCAAATATCAAAAGCCGAGTCACACATCGAAACACAATTAAATTCATTTTTGTCAAGTGCACAATATAAGGCATTCATAGCCTTTGCATTTAGAGAAAACATCTTCTTCTCCAAATCATTCCAATGGTTCATTGGGAGAGAAGACATTTCAAATCCATTTTCGACTATGTGCCATAAATTCAAATCCAAAGAAAGTAAGAAAACTCTCATTCGAGTTTTCCAATAAGTGTAGTCCGTCCCATTGAAAAAGGGAGGACAAATGAGAGAGTGACCCTCTTGAAAGCCGTAAAGAGCCATTTCTATTTGGGTGTTAAACCAAGGTAGAAAAACGTGGCTCTGATACCAATTGTTAGGATCGGAGCGGCACTAAGAGGGGGGGGTGAATTAGTGCAGCGGATTAAAACGTTGATTTCGATAAACTTTTTATACGATAAGAACGGAACTTGAAAAGTTTAACTTTAAAACGTATTCTTAAAGTTGCGCAGCAAGGGTAATAAGGAACTAAAGTAGTAAGAAGATTTGCAGTAATGTAAATGACAATAATGAAATGCAAACCAGAGATTACGCCGATTTAGAGTGGTTCGGTCAAATGACCTACATCCACTTGCGAGGCCCCTCTTCGATGAGGCTCCCACCTTCCACTAGCAAATCTCTTGAAAGGGAAGGGTAAATACCCCTCTTACAACTCTTTACAAGCGGTTCACTCTCTTACAAATTTTTAGCAAGAATGAAGGAGGTGAACACTAGCAAAATGAAAACAAGATTAGCTAGGACTTTTCTAATGCCTTTCTCTCAAACACTTGCTGCTCAAAAAGTTGTTCTCTCAGCTGAGATTTGAGGGGTATTTATAGGCCTCAAGAGGATTCAAATTTGGGCTTCAAAATTTGAATTCTCTTTGGGTTCCCGCTGTTGGAGGTGCCACCGCCCAGCCAAGCGGTGCCACCGCCCAGCGCTTGGGTGCTGGGCGGTGAGGTGTCACCGCCTAGCTCTCGGGCACTGGGCGGTGCCACCGCCCAGCCCAGGCGGTGCCACCGCCTACAGTGTTTTCAGCCCACTAGTTAGGCTTCAATCTTGCCCCAAACTAGTCCGAACTTGGGCCCAATTGGCCCCTACTTGGGTTATAGGATTAACACCTAATCCTAACCCTAATTAACGTGCTAACTATGAATTTAAAGACATTTTCTAAGCTATTACAAAGTCCGCAAGTCAATACTTCTTCCGGCGAGCTTCCAGCGAACTTCCGACGGTCTTCCGATAAACTCTCGGAAACCATTCTGCGGACTCCCGGCAAGCTCCTAGACTTCATGATTTGATCTTGGCGAGTTCCAACGAGCTTCTTTGGTAAGCTCCGATCTTTCTCGGCGAGCTCCGCGAACTTCCAACGAACCTTCCGGCGAGCTTCCGAAAAACCCTTCGGCAAGCTCCCTACTCATTCTCGGCTAGTTCCGGCAGCATTCCCGACGAACCTTCGGACTTCCGTCGAACTCTCGAACTCCCAACGAATCCTTCGCGCTTGACTCCAGCACTTTGTTTCGCTTTATGTCTTCATCGTTATCGTAGTTAATTCTGCACACACAAACCAAAACTCTACTCCGATCTAGACAATTATTATAAAGTGAATTGACATTCTGTTGCTCGGCACGTCATTGGTTGGCGCTTCGTCCGATTCTTCGGCGCATTATCCTCTCTTGCGGCTTGTTGCCCAATCGGCGGTTGACCTCCACAATGCCGATATCCTTGGCGCAATTCCGCTCTTGGCCCGATGCCCGACGCCCGAAGCCTTCTGCCATCCAATATCCTGACGTGATCTCCTCCGACGCAACGTCAATTCCTCCTGCGTTAATTGTCTATTCCTGATCGAGTAGACCTGTATCACTCAAAATGTAGTTAAACATTTAAACACAATCAATTAGTTTCATCATCAAAATCCGAGATTCAACAGTCCTGTGTCACTCAAAACATAGATTAGATTATAATATTATCAATTGGTTTCATCATCAAATTTTGAGATTAAAAAATCTCTCCCTTTTTTTATGATGACAACCAATTGATGACATAGTTAACCTTAACTCCCCCTATCAAAATGCCATATTGATAGAACCTTTAAATTTATAAAATCATGCAATGTTTCAAAATATAAAAATACATCATACCACACATGATTTAAATCATCATCATTGCTTCTTCCCCTTGTTATCAACAAAAAGGAAAAGTGCATCTAGCAAGATTTTGAGATATGCAAGTTTTACAACATACAAGCTAGCAACAATTTTAAGTTGTGCAAGTTTACAAATTTAGCTCTTTTTTTGAGATATGCAAGATAGCACTTTTGTTTCTCTTGAGATTACAAGCTAGCAATTCTTGATGACGTTCAAGATAGTAAGTTCTTCCTTCTCTTTTGAGAAGTGCAAACTAGCATTTTTGCTTCTTAGCAAGTTTTTCTCCTTGTAATTTATAAGCTAACAAATTTAGCAAGTTTTACATCATTTTAGAATATGCAAGCTAGCAAATTTTATATTATATTATAACATGTAAGCTAGCAAATTTTACTCCCCCTTTGTCATTGTCAGATAGAAGGGAAGAATACAATGTTGTAATTCTTTTTCCTTTACTTCAATCTTTAAATCATGATAAAGATAAATAATAAAGATGAATTTACATCAATATTTCAATCATAAAAAAATCAAGTCGGGCATGCATAGTAATATCAACCAGCTACTGTTCTTCATCCATGACCTCTTCCTTATGCTCCTAAACCTCCTCCTTTATGTCTTCTAGAGGTTCAATCAGTAGGAGGTGGCCCCTTTTGCAGCAATGATCGTGGTTCCATAGCTCGTTATAATGCTAACAAAGACCCTTTGCTGATCGGTCATGTAGTTCTTCTCTTATCAATTTTTTGGTAGTGAATGATGGCTGGAAGCAGAAGGAGGTTTATAAGCAATAGACCTAGGAGAGTTTCTCATCCTCCAAGCATCTTGGTTGAGCCGGTCTTGTATTTGAGCAAAAGAAATCGCAACTGTCATGGTACGGGGTTGTCACGCCTTAACCTCCCCTTTTATCTCTGGCTTGAGTCCTTCGATGAATGTTTCTAACAATTGATGGTCAGTCAAATCATGAGCAAGGTAGGATAGCTTCTCAAACCGGATTTGGTACTCTTGAATCGTAGAGGTTTATCAAATCTTTGTGAGTTGGCCATCAATATTTTCATACTTCGTAGGTCCGAAATGATTCAGCAATGCATTCTTAAATTGATTCCACGTCAAAGCCCCATGATTGTATTCCAGCTAATTGTAACATTGAATAATATCTCCTTCAAGGTAGATGACATTAATTTCCACCATAGCATCATCCGACGTTCGGTAGTAGCGAAAGTAACGTTCGGCACGCAAAATCTACCCCGCCAGGTGTCCTTCTTCACATCGCGGGAAGTCCACCCTCATGCATAGCTGACGCATGTCTGAGGGTTGTCCCTCCTTTGAAGGCCTCTCTAAACTCTCTCCTCACTGAAATTCAGTTAGACTCGACGATTGTCCAATTTTAAATTATGCAAACAAAGCATGTAATTTGTCCTCCATGTGTTATTCAAGCCGCGATTCAATCTGAGATTCCAATGCTTCAAATTTGGCTACAATTGGATCTTGAGAAGCCATAGCATATGGCTGTAGATCAAAGATGTCCCTATCTTTTTTTTAATGATGGGTTAATGGCATGGGGTGGTGGAAGGTTTGGAAAATTTGAGGATCACGGAAAGATACTACAGCAGATTTTTATGTCTAAAGTGTAGCAGCTTGGATGTAAAAGGTTAGTAGTTTATATTGAGAATTTTTTGACAAAACCAAAGGGAAATCCACTATTAGGAAGTGTCAAAGCTATCATACAAATTTTGTAGATATTTGGATAGAAAAATACAGTAGCAAGATCAAACAAACTATGTTATATGGTTGGAATTCTACTGTGCATCTTTTGTTGTAGAGATAAAAACTTTGCAACGAAAAGTTTGTGCAGCAATATAGGAATAATTTTTTAGATTTTTGAATAAGGATAACTAAATTGCAATAGTAGTAAGGTAGGAAACTAGAACCTATTACAATTCATGGGGAGATTAAAGGGTGATCCGCGATGGTAGAGATGACGGTGGAATTCGGCAACGATCTTTTAAGCAATTATGGAAATTGCTTTGGGCAGCTGTGGAGGGCTGTTGGATAGCTGAATTTTTGAATAAGGATAACTAAATTCCAGTAGTAGTAAGGTAAGAAACCAAAACCTATTGCAATTCATGGGGAGATCAAAGGATGATCCATGGTGGTGGAGATGATGGCGGAATTCGACGATGATCTTTTAAGCAATTATGGGAATTACTTTGGGCAATTATGGAGGGCTGATGGATGGTTGGATTTTTGAATAAGGATAACTAAATTACAGTAGTAGTAAGGTAGGAAACTAGAACCTGTTACAATTCATGGGGAGATCAAAGGATGATCCATTGTGATGGAGATGACGAAGGAATTCGACGACGATCTTTTAAGCAATTTTGAAAAAAAATTTTGGGCGACTGTGGAGAGCTAATGGATGGCTATGGAAGGGTAGCGAGACACCAAGAATGCTGCTCTAATACCAAGTGATAGAACCCTAGCGGATTCTAAGCTTAAGGTTGATCTCTTTAGGGGATCGATCTCCTTATAACTCTATAGGGGTTCTTTCCTCCAAGTTGCTGCTCAAAAGCTACTAAAAAGATTCATCTATTCTTTATTAAAAGAAGATGAATATATGACTATTTATAGGGATTTTAAACCTCAAATCCTAATAGGACTCCTACTCAAGACTCCTACTTCTAACCAACTCCTAATAAGATTCCTACTCTAAGAAGCAACCTCTCAACTAACCCTAACCCTAGCCGACATCTTTGGCTAGGTAGGTTTTACATGAATGCGTCTTTCAATGAAACTCAATTAAGACTCTCCTAGCTAGAGTTCTAACAATGTACACCCATTTTATGGATATTGTCAATAGTTTAAAAGTCTTGGCAAATGTTTTTCGAATTTTGAACTTGTTAATAAAGTTTTACGATCACTTTCTAAAAATTGGAATCCGAAAATAATTGCAATACAAGAGGCAAAGAACTTAAATAATTTTTTGTTGGAAGAACTTACTGGTTCATTGATGATATATGAAATGACATGCAAGGCACATGATGAACATGATGAACTTGAGAACAACCTTCTAAAGTACAGGAAGGATTTGACACTTAGAACTCAAGAATACCACTCGAGCAAAAGCTCAAGTGATGATAACATAGAACTCCTCACAAGTAAATTTATAAAATTTATAAAACATGAAACTAAGAATAAAAATAAACTTAAAAAGAAAAAGTTATTAAAGAACAAGAAAACACTCAAAGTGACTTGGGACAAAACAAGTGCATCCAAAGACGAGGAGCAAGCCGATGAAAATGAAGTAGTGAACTTTGCCTTGGTGACCTTCAACAATGAGGTAAACAACTCAAATGAAACTTCTTTACTTTATTTTAAAATTACTTGATGCTTTTTCATGAGTTATTTTTAAATTAGTTAGTAGAAAAAAAGGGGCAAAAAATATCATGCTTTTCTTTCTAGTGTTTTTGAAAAATTAAAAAAAATTGATCATGACAATTGCATCTCTTTATGATAAAGGAACAAAATATTATATTTTAATCTAATGCTTATACAACTAATAAGATTAATCCTATGTATGTTTTGAAGAAACAATAATGTGTATCTTGATGATTTCCTTTTTTTTTTTTTATTGAAGATGCTTTATGTTCAATGAAACCATGCTTGATGATTTAATGATGTAATAATATAATGATGATTTGAAGTAATGTTGATTTGAAATCATACTTAATGAGCTTATATTTTGAAATTATGCATGATGATTTTTGTGAATTATGGCTTATTGATCTTTGTCATGATTAAATTTATTTTTCGGTTTTAATCAATGATGCATGGATTTGACATAAAAGAAAAGGGCATGCATGTATGAAATCAATCACTTAAATTGAAAAAACTAAAAAGAGGAAAGTATTTTTCATGAAAATTTCTTTTTCTCTATCTTATCAATTTTTCAAAAAGATATTAATGAATCTATTCTTGAACTATTAAAGTGACTTTGTTAATTTGACAAATTGAATGAGTTGAAAATGAATGATGATTTTTCTTTTGATTCCTCGGAATTATAACTTGTGATATTTTTTTTAATGAATCATGATATTAATTTGTTGATATTTGATATATGAGATTTTTCTATGAATCAAGATCTTGTTTTTGAATTCTTATGTTTCTTTTTGATAATTACTAAAAAGGAGAATTATTTAGATGAATCATTAACAATTGATCTTTCTTGAACTTTCATTTTTCATGTCATGATTTTCATATGATACCTTTGTATTTATGTGATGCTTAGAGCATTGATGTAAGAATGAAATGAATTGCACTATTATAAAATTCTCCACTACTTCTTTCTTGTTTATAATGGAAAAGGGGAGAAAGAAAATTGCTAGCATCTCAACAGATTGATAAATCTATTTATGTTATTTTGAATCTCTTGAAAATAATTTTGATGATTAGATGATTTGAATCTAAATGAGATTTTTTCAATCGAATCATGAACCTTCTCTTGCTTTCTTAACTTGAGATTTTTTTTTTATTCTCGTATGATTCTTACATTTTGTTAAAGAAATTAATTTATATATGAATCATGTCTTTTGGTATTCAAATAATCTTTGATATTATATCTTTCATGTCATGATTTATTTATGATACTCCTTTGTATTCATAAATTATATACCTCATCACATTTGATTTAAATTTATCTTTGTCATGATATGAAAATTGATGTAAAGGGAAAAGAATTACAAAATTGTATTCTTCCCTTCTTTTTGACAATGACAAAGGGGGAGATAAAATTTGCTAGCTTGCATAATTCAAGAAGCAAATCACGCTAGTTTGCACATCGCAAAGAGAGGCAAAAGTTGCTAGCTTGCTCATCTCAAAAGATACAAAAATTTTGCCAACCTTCATATATGAAAAACTTGCTAACTTGCATATTCTAAACTTGCTATTTACTATCTCGCATTCTTTTTAAAAAACTTGTTAGTTTGAACATCGTAAAGAAAAACAAATATGCTAACTTGCACATCTAGCAAAATTTACAAACTTACAAAACTCAAAATCATTGCTAGCTTGCATATTCTAAAATGATGTAAAATTTTGCTGGCTTACGCTTTGCAAAGGAAGCAAAAATTACTAGCTCGAACATTGCAAAGGAAGCAAAAAATTGCTAGCTTACACTTCTCAAAAGAGAAGAAAGAACTTGCTACCTTGAACATCATCAAAAATTGCTAGCTTGTCTATCTTAAGAAGTAAAAGTGCAAACTTGCAAAATTTACAATCTTGCACATCTTTAAAATTAATGATGATTTGGTGATTATGCATGTTGTAAAGTGATAAAAAATTTGCTAGCTTGTTTGTTGCAAAACTTGCATATCTCTAAAACTTGATAGTTACATTTCTCCATTTTATTGATGACAATGGGGGAGAAGATATGATGATATTAGAATCATACATGGTAGGATGTAAGATACTTTGATATTTTGATACCATG